>NC_134562.1:9468383-9819515 GCF_025594145.1 Primulina tabacum
TCACCGCACCCGCGGTCCAAGATAGAGTGCACCCGCGGTTGATGGACAGAGAGTTGAGAATTAATTACAGAAATGACACCGCACCCGCGGTGCAAACGTAACCGCACCCGCGATAATGTCACCGCACCCGCGGTCGTCGAATTTCAGAAAATGAAAGGCATGCCGTGGGCATAGCGCACCCGCGGTAAAGAGTGACTGCACCCGCGGTGCTGCATGCGAGAAATCCACCTTTGAATTCTATGAAGACACATGGCATATATATATATATAATTGTGCTGAGTCTTCACTTTCACCATTTCCATCAGCTGAAAACGTGAGAGAGTGGGGAGAAGCTTCAACTCCTTATGCTTTAAGGTTGTGATTTTTAAAGAATTACATATCCAAACTTTAATCCAAGTTGAGATTCTTGTTCCTCTTGACAAGGGCTCCAGAAGGGTATACTTTCTATATCTTTTCAGCATGTTTTGAAGTTAACATGTGAAGGAAATTCAGATATGTTTGTGATTATATGTTCTTGAGATTATAGATGTCGTAGAATCGTAAACGGATCGGTTATTGGATGTAGTATGCAATTTGTATGGAATTCCAGCTTACAAGTGCGTGAGCTTATGCAGATTTTGAGATATGACACATAGATTATGCTGAATATGAGTTGAGGATTATGATTGTTGAGATATGTTGAGATTTGAATGGACCGATAGCGAGAAACTATGCCGTCATACAGTCGAATTGTATCAAGATTTGATATTGATCTATAGTAGTATTAGTTTGAGTTGTGATTTAATATTGTGCATCTCAACATTGTCATTTCAGATTTGGATTGTCAGGTTCGATATCCCTACTACGAGACTTCGATTTATTCGACGACAAGAAGGTATAATTCATGTTTTGTTTGGGGAAGACACAACTCAAATGAGATTTAGTTTGAGTTTCCCAACAAAATCACATACTAGAATTATTGTTTATCTTTTGATATGATTGTGATTTGTTTATAGATTTATATTCAAATCTCTTGATATGATGATGTCTTGTTTATAGATTTATATTCAAGCCTTTGAGATAGGAGAGTCATTGGCAGACTTGCCAAACTAGATGTTCGGTGGTATCGACGCTTCGGATCAGATTCACTCCAATTTTAGACATTCGATACAGATATGACCGAAGTCTAGGAATAAGACGTACAATTACCCCGATTGGGAGGGTAGGTGACAGACAGTGACGTCTTATTCACACCGGGATCCCTAGAGTAGAGTCGATTCGAGTCAAGACATGATTTGATTTGAGTTGCATGTTTAGATAGATCGGTTTCATAGACTCTGGAGCCATTGTTATTGCTTTCATGCATGATTTATGATTTCGTATCAGCATGTTTTATACTGGGATTTGTTCTCACCGGAGTTTCCGGCTGTTGTTATGTCTGTATGTGTGCATAACAGCAGGTGGGGCAGGATCAGGGTCGCGACAGAGATGAGAGATGGACATAGTGTGGTGATCACGGGCGTAGCAGATGAACTAGTAATTGTACTTTTGATATGTATTGTATTTAATTACTGGTTTGTTTGTTGTAATGAAATGAATATAGAATTATCTTGTGCCTGAGTTATAAACATTTGATTTAATGTTAAAAGCAAAATTTTGACCCGTATTTTTGAATAAAGATCCAATTAACCCCGAAAAGAACTGAGTTAGAGCCCGGGTCCCCACAACGCGGGTGCGGTTACGTTTGAACCGCGGGTGCGGTGTCATTTCTGTAAATACTTTCCAACTCTCTGTCCATCAACCGCGGGTGCACTCCTTCTTGGATCGCGGGTGCGGTGACCCTACTGTAAAAATGGTTAACTTTCTGTCCATGCACCGCGGGTGCGGTGCTTCTCTAGGCGCGGGTGCGGTCCCTTTCCTCAAGCAACACTTCATCTTTTCATTTTATCCACATACAATCTAGGGCATTACATTTCTCCCCCTCTTAGATATTAGTTCGTCCTCGAACGTGAAATCAATTAATCCAAGTATGTACGAACAGCAGTAAAGTCAAAAGCTGAATCAATACTCACATCATGAGAATAACTCGGGATATTTCTGTTTCATATCTGCTTCTGTCTCTCAACTCGCTTCCTCGGTGCCATGACGACGCCACTGGACTTTCGGTAGGGGAATAGTCTTCATTCTGAGCTGTTTCTCTTTCCGATCAAGAATCTGTATCGGTTGTTCAACATAACTCAATGTCTGATCCAGCTCAGCTTCGTCAGGTCGAATGACATGAGAATAATCTGGAATGTATCTACGCAGCATCGATACATGAAAAACGTCATGTATCCCGGATAGAGAAGGAGGAAGAGCTAGTCGATATGCTCGATCGCCAATCTTTTCAAGAATCTCGTATGGACCGATGTATCTAGGAGACAATTTCCCACGCTTACCAAATATGACAATGCCTCTGAAGGGAGAAATTTTCAAAAACACTCCGTCTCCTTGTTCAAATACAAGCGGTCTACGTCTGATATTGGCATATTTGGCTTGCCTGTCCTATGCCGTCTTCATTCGCTTCTGAATGATCTTCACCTTCTCAGTCATTTCCCGAATCATATCAGGTCCAAGTTCTGGTGTCTCAGAGATATCATCCCAATATAGAGGAGATCTGCATTTCTTGCCATACAACGCCTCAAACGGTGCCATCTCTATGCTCGTTTGATAGCTGTTGTTGTACGAGAATTCACACAACGGTAGTGAATCTTGCCAACTAGTGCCGAAATCTAGCACTACAGCTCTCAACATGTCCTCTAAAGTATGGATAGTCCGCTCTGACTGTCTGTCTGTCTGGGGATGATAAGCAGTACTCAGGTGTAATGTCGTACCTAAGGCCTGCTGCAGACTGTGCCAAAAGTGTGAAGTGAATCGTGGATCACGATCTGATACGATAGACTTCGGCACACCATGTAATCTGACTACCTCTCTGATATATATCTCATCCATTTGATCATGTCTGTACATCATCCTATACGGAATAAAA
Source organism: Primulina tabacum (assembly GCF_025594145.1). Taxonomy (NCBI): domain Eukaryota; kingdom Viridiplantae; phylum Streptophyta; class Magnoliopsida; order Lamiales; family Gesneriaceae; genus Primulina; species Primulina tabacum. The sequence goes on from NC_134562.1 coordinate 9,471,391, forward strand.
CACGCTGATTTGGTTAATCTGTCTATCACAACCCAAATCGCATCACAACCCCGGGATGATTGAGGTAACTTCGTCACGAAATCCATGGAAATGTGATCCCATTTCCATTCTGGAATAGATAGACTCTGAAGTAAACCTCCGGGTTTTTTTCTCTCGGCTTTCACCTGTTGGAAATTCAAGCATTTAGACACATATTCGGCAATATCTGATTTCATCTGTTTCCACCAGAACTGTGTCTTCAAGTCGTTGTACATCTTTCTGCCACCAGGGTGAATGCTGAACCGACTACAGTGTGCTGCTGACAATATCTGTTGTTTCAACTCTGAAACATCTGGCAATACAATACGGTTATTCACATACAGGACAAAATCACGTACCTGATATTCAGACTGATGTCCTGATTTGACCATCTGAATTGACTGCTGTATATCCTGATCTGTTCTCTGCGCTTCTTTGATTTTCATAATCAATTCTGGCTCAACTTGAATCGTGGCAAGTCTTAATGGTCTACTATCTGTGTCAAATGCTAAACCAGCCAAACAACAATCTTCAACTAAATTCGAAACACCTATCGTCGATAAGGATAGGGCACAAACCTTTCGACTCAAGGCATCTGCTGCTGCATTTGACTTCCCTGGGTAGTACTTGATCTCGCAATCAAAATCTTTCAGTAGATCAAGCCATCTACGTTGCCTCATGTTCAACTCTGACTGAGAAAACAGATACTTCAGGCTTTTATGGTCAGAGTAAATCTCAAATTTCTCCCCATAAAGATAATGACGCCAGATTTTCAATGCAAAAACAATAGCCGCCAATTCAAGATCATGAATTGGATATCGGATCTCGTGTGGCTTCAACTGTCTAGAGGCATATGCGATCACATGTCCTCGCTGCATAAGAACACATCCTAACCCTCTGTGAGATGCATCACAATACACAACGAAGTCACCAGTACCTGAAGGAATCATCAAGACAGGTGCACTGGTCAGTCTCTTATTCAACTCTGTGAAGTTAGTCTCACAATCCGTAGACCACACAAACGGCGCATTTTTCTGTGTCAACTGGGTAATTGGCTTTGCAATACTGGAGAAATCTTTGATGAATCGTCGATAATATCCTGCTAGACCCATGAAACTGCGTATTTCTGGCACAGAAGTCGGTCTCGGCCAACTGATCACAGCTTCCACTTTACTCGGATCCACGGAAATACCATCTCCAGATATGATATGACCCAAGAAAACAACCTGTCTCAGCCAAAACTCACACTTTGACAGTCTCGCATATAATCTTTCATTTCTTAGTGTTTGCAACACAATTCTCAAATGATTGGCATGCTCATTCAGATTCTTAAAGTACACCAAAATATCATCAATAAAAACAATCACAAATTCATCTAAATACCTCTGAAAGACACGGTTCATTAGTCCCATGAACACCGCTGGAGCATTCGTTAAACCAAAAGGCATGACAATAAATTCGTAATGTCCATACCTGGTTCAGAATGCTGTCTTTGGTATATCAATATCTCGTACTCGCAGCTGGTGATATCCAGATCTCAGATCGATCTTGGAATAACTAGATGATCCCTGCAACTGATCAAATAAGTCGTCGATACGAGGCAAAGGATATTTGTTCTTTATCGTTGCCTTGTTCAGCTGTCTGTAATCTATACACAATCTCATAGGACCGTCTTTCTTTCGCACAAATAGCACTGGTGCACCCCAAGGAGATACACTGGGTCTGATATATCCCTTGGCTAGAAGATCTTCTAGTTGTGCTTTCAATTCCTTCAACTCTATAGGCGCCATCCTATACGGAGCTCGAGATATAGGAGCGGTACCTGGAATAAGATCAATACTAAAATCTACCTCTCGGGCTGGAGGTAACCCTAGAATCTCGTCAGGAAATACATCTGCAAACTCCCGTACTACTGGCAAATCTGCCAATGCCGGGCTCGATTTCTGTAAGTCTACTGAATAAATAAGGAACCCTTCTGCTCCTTGCTGCAACAATCTACTCATAGTCAGAGCAGATACTAAGGGAATCCGAGATCTGGAACCCTTACCATAGAATTTCCACTCCTCTGTCATTTCAGGTCTGGATCTGACAATCTTGTGAAAACAGTCTACGGTGACTCTGTACTTAGTCAACATGACAATCCCGACAATACAATCAAAATCAAATAAACCAAGTACAACACATTCTAAATCGATCTCATGCCCTTCAAACTGTAGTACACAATGTCTAACTGAAGTCACAGATATCAGACCACTTCCCAACGGAGAAAAAATAGACACTACAGTAGACAATGACTCTACAGGCAATGCATGTGTCAATGCAAAATGTTCTGATATGAATGTATGTGATGCACCTGTATCTATCAATACATATGCAGGATAACCGCAAAGAAAACAGTTACCTGCAATCACATCGTCTGGTGCACCTTGGGCTTGCTCTTCCGTCAATCCAAACACCTGAGCTTGTTGTCTGGGAGGTTGGCTCACTGTCTGGCCACCTCTGGCTCTAGGTTGAGACTGTGTAGGCGTGGGCTGGAAGGAATGGACAGACTAAGCTTGCCTCTCAGGCTGAGTTACTGATGCAGATGCCCCTGCACTCCGAAATCTCTGTGCACCTCTCTGGGGACAGACTCTGGCAAAATGTCCTTGTTGCTTACATATGTTACATCTGCCCATCACTCCCTGACACTGCTCTGTGGCATGTCGGCCTCCACAAATAGTACAATATACACCTGTCACATCCGTACTCTGGCCAGGACCTCTCTGTCTTGACCCACTGGAGCTCGATGAACTGCTCCCTGTTCTCTTGAAATGCTTGCCCTTAGCCTTCAAAGAATCTTTCTTCCCACTACTACTGATTCCACTATCAAATCGAGGAGGAGGTGGTGGAAACTGTGTGGCGAATGGTGGCGGTCTCTGACCCTGAACACTATAGGAAGCTCCTCGCTGCCTAATCAAGCCAGCCTCTGCTTCCTTCGCTCGATTCAGCGCCTCAGAAAAATTGTTGGGTTCGTCCCGTGTTCATTAAAGTGAAGATATCCGGATTCAAGCCATTTATGAACTGATCGGCCACTGCCTCATCATTCCCTGCTACGTGAGGTGCAAATCGAAGTAAGGACAAGAATTTGGCAACATACTCCTCTATGTTCAACTGGCCCTGTCTCAAGTTGGCGAACTCGGCCCCTTTGTCTTTTCGATACGACACTGGAAAGAAACGTTGATAAAATTCATCTTTAAAGACTTTCCAAGTAATATCAATACCTCGATGTTCTAAGGCTCGTTTCGCCGTTAGCCACCAACGCCACTTCTTGCAATTGATGCCCAACCAGCTTCACTCTACGTTCATCTGTATAGGCAAGTGATTCAAATAACATCTCTATATCATCCAACCAGCTTTCACAATCCACTGCATTTTCTGTGCCCTTCAAGGTAGGTGGATGGAATGATTGAAATCTCTGCAACAAAGTCTCCATCGGTGTCGCAGTAATGTCCATCTGAGTACCTGACGTACTACCCTGTTCCGGCACTTGACTTGTAGCTGGTTCTGGTATTCTTCTAGGCGGCATATCTGATTATCAAACAGATTAGGATACAATCTATACAATCTGTCTCAGCCCTCCTCTGATCATATACCTCTGATCCAGAATCGGTTCTGATTCAGTCTTTACAAGTATATGCTGTAAATCAACTCAGATACAATACACTATATAATAGGAAAAACATTAAATCATGCTAGCACATCAAAAGCAAGGAAGAAGACTCGATCTACCCCGCTCATTCTATTCTATCTTAGTCTACAGAACCTACTGCTCTGATACCACCTGTTGTGGGGACCCGGGCTCTAACTCAATTCTTTTCGGGATTAATCGGATCCTTGTTCAAAAATACGGGTCAAAATTTTGCTTTTAACATTAAATCAAATGTTTATAACTCAAGCACAAGATAATTCTATATTCATTTCATTACAACATATATAATATACATGCCTCGTTTTATTCATATTCTACAAACCAGTAATTAAATAAAGTCCATATTAAAAGTACAACTACTAGTTCACCTGCTACGCCCGTGATCACCACGCTATGTCCATCTCTCATTTCTGTCGCGACCCTGATCCTGCCCCACCTGTTGTTATGCACACATACAGACATAACAACAGCCGGAAACTCCGGTGAGAACAAATCCCAGTATAAAACATGTATACATGCTGATACGAAATCATAAATCAGGCATGAAAGCAATAACAATGGCTCCAGAGTCTATGAAACCGATCTATCTAAACATGCAACCCAAATCAACTCATGTCTTGACTCGAATCGACTCTACTCTAGGGATCCCGGTGTGAATAAGACGTCACTGTCTGTCACCTACCCTCCCAATCAGGGTAACTGTACGTCTTATTTCTAGACTTCGGTCAAGTTTGTATCGAATGTCTACAATCGGAGTGAATCTGATCCGAAGCGTCGATACCACCGAACATCTAGTTTGGCAAGTTTGCCAATGGCTCTCCTATCTCAAAGGCTTGAATATAAATCTATAAACAAGATAGCATCCTATCAAGAGATTTGAATATAATCTATAAACAAATCACAATCATATCAAAAGATAGACAATAATTCTAGTATGTGATTTTGTTGGGAAACTCAAATTAAATCTCATTTGAGTTGTGTCTTCCCCAAACAAAACATGAATTATACCTTCTTGTCTTTTGTAGCAGTCGAAGTCTCGTATTCTCAATATCGAATCTGTCAAACCAAATCTGAAATGACATATATACAATGCACCATATCAACTTCTAACTAAAAAGGATACACATATGGAGCAATATTCAATCTCGGTACGTTTTGGCGGCATAACGACGTAGTTTCTCGATACCGGTCAACTCAAACTTCAATAATCAGTAACCATAACTCATAATCATCACTAATATATTCCTTAACCTCAAAATCTGTAAAATCCCATTCATATATGTGCTGAAAAATAATAACAATATCATAAAATGTCCGTTCTTCAATCCGGTCGCGAATATACGTTGCTTATAATCTCAAGAACAACTAATAATAATCATATCTGATTTCTTCCAATATCTCAACTTCAAAACATGTTGAAATGTAGAAATACTTACATCCTTTTGTAGATGGTAACAAGAGGAGTACGAAACCGAAGTCGGATCGAAATTAGGGTGGCTCGATCTTTCGCAATTCAAAATCTAAGTTATAATGAGAGTTGAGGAATTCTGACCCTTGCTCTCGTTCCTTGCAGCTGGAGAGTGAAGAAAGGACGTACAAGTCATACATATATCTTGCATGTTGAGGGGCAAGTGTCATATTTTTCAAGTAACACGCATGACCGCGGGTGCGGTAGTTCATGAACCGCGGGTGCGCTCAGGCTTCAGCGGTCCATCCAACTTTGCATAAACGTCGACCGCGGGTGCGCTACATATAAGACCGCGGGTGCGGTGACATCAACGCTGGTGCGGTTACGTTTGAACCGCGGGTGCGGTGTCATTTCTGTAAATACTTTCCAACTCTCTGTCCATCAACCGCGGGTGCACTCCTTCTTGGACCGCGGGTGCGGTGACCCTACTGTAAAAATGGTTAACTTTCTGTCCATGCACCACGGGTGCGGTGCTTCTCTAGGCGCGGGTGCGGTCCCTTTCCTCAAGCAACACTTCATCTTTTCATTTTATCCACATACAATCTAGGGCATTACAATACCAATCCACAGCTCATACCAAATAAATATCATCAGCTGTTATCAAATTCAATCTCAAATGTCACCGTAATATCATTCCCATTCAGCGGAAATCTGCAGTACTCACTGTACAATGTCTTATCTTTGGCTATCTCAATACTCGTTTGATAGCTATCATCATACAGTAATTCATAAAGTGACAAGACATCAGGTCACTAGTGCTAAAATCCAGCACTTCAGTTCCTGGATATCCTTCAGTATCTAGATAGTTCACTCCAACTATCCGTCAATCTATAAACCATAGATAAAATCATGCTATACATTCTGCCAAAAGCACAAAATCAAACAAAATCACAATCTGATATACTTTACTTCGGCATTCTAGTTATTCTGACCACTTTTCTGACATCGATCTGTGTCATTTGGTCATGTTTGTACATTATCTGGTACAAACTAATAGATATAGATTGAACAATCTGTCAATCACAATCATATTACATCACAATCTGGAAAGTATTGCAGTGATCTCATTACGAAATTCATCGAAGTATACTCCCCATGTCTAGTCACAAATATACAAATTCTGTAATAAATCTCTTGATTTCTATCTTTCTGTCTTCATTTATTGGCAATTCAGACATTTCAGTACAAGTTCTGCCAACATTTCAGTACCAATTCTGTCACAACTGAATTAATCTGTCTATATCAAAACTATCTGTTCGAATTATCATATACTTTCTGTTACCTGAACGACTACTGAATCCATTTCTGTGTGTTTCTGACACTATCTGTCAATTTCAGATTCGAACTATTTGGTATAAACAATCAGTTAATAATATAAATTAAAGAAAAATACCTACCTGGTATTCGGTTCTGATTATCGATATCAAATTCTGTTGTACAATTCTGAAACATTTGACATTACAAGATAATCATTTTCATACAGTAAAAATCACATATCTGTCACCCTGATCGATGCTTTGCTCTGATTATCGAAATTATGTTCTGGACATTCTATTTAAATTTCTGAACTGCCGTAATTCTTGAATTTAGTTCTGATTCGGTTTGAATAATCTGTATCAAACACTAACTCAGAATAACCGTTCTATCAAATCAGATTCAAAATATTAATAATCTATACTGATCTAGAAGCTAACAATTCTCAAGCAGTTCAAAACATACTCGGATAATATAATCTGCCCACTCTGACAAAATAAATTCTCTGATATTTCTGATATCGGTATCGTTCTCAGTCACTGATCACAATTTTAACTATGTTAAGAACAATCAATATACTAACTTCAGATATCGCATACTCTGAATACAATCTGTTTCAAGCAGAATTCATATCTGAAAAATTTCTGTATACAATAATCACATTTCTCAAAATATCCCATTCAGTCTTCAGTTATTCGATTCAATCAATCAGATGCTGCGAATATATCAAAATATCATAGATACAACGAGCATGAAATCATCAGAATATCTCTGAACATACTGAAATATGCCAAAGAGAAACACTAAATCAGATGTAACTCCTGGTCGGCACTCTTCTACTGATCTTTTAATTCTTTCAATTCATTCAGTGTCATTCTGGACATTCAATATTATTCTGTACTGAATTCTAAAACAATAAACAGTATCTGGTCTCAATTCAATTCTGAAATCTATCTTTCTGATATAAAGCAAATCTGAAATCTTATCTGGGCAAACATCGGCCAACTCGTACATCATTGGCCAATCTGCCAATGCTAGACTCGATTTCAGTATGTCTACTGAATACATAAGGATGCCATCTGCTCTTTTCTGTAACAATCGAGTCCCTAGACAACACAAATATCAAAGGAATTCTGAATCTAGAATCCTTACCGTGAAATCTCTACTCATTAGCCATATCTGGTCTGAATCTTATATTCTCCTAAAAGGAATCTATAATAGTTCTGTACATGTTCAGCATATTAATGTCAATAATGCAATAAAATCAGAAAACACAAGTACATCATAATTTAACTCGATCTCATTTTCATCTTACTGTAGTATACAATATATCACAGAAATCTCTGATATCAATTTTTCTTTCCCATAAGATACAAAAATTAATACTACAGCAATACAGACCCAACAAGTACCGTATATATCAATGCAACTCAGTCAAAGACAATCGTAAGAAATTCATTAATACATATCAATACATATGCAATATAATCATAAAAGAACAGTACCTGCCACTATATCATCAAGTGCCTCTTGGGTCTGTTCCTCGGTCACTACCACCAGATGGTCCAGCTCCCTGAAATTTGCGGGAATCTCTCTAGGGACAAACTCTAGCAAAGTGTCCCGGCTGTCGGCAGATACGACAACTACCAGTCACTCCCTGGCATTGCTCTGTGGAATGTCTCCCTCCGCAAATCCTTCAATACACTCCAATATAACTTGGGCTGGAACCACTGGAGCTAGTTGAACCGCTCAGTCCGCTCAATAACTTCTTGAATGGTTTCTTTCGAGCTTTCAGCAAATTTTGCTTTCCACTCGTGCTGCCGCGATCAAATCGGAGAGGGGATTGCTGTGTCTGGGGTTGCATCGAACACACCCTTTTTAGTTGTCTAATCAGACTCGCCTCCGCTCTCTTCGCTTTACTCAAGGCATCAGCAAAATGATAAGGTCGCTGCATATTCATCAATGCAACTATATCCGAGTTCAATCCTCTGATGAACTGATCCGCTACAGCTTCATCATTCCCAATTACATTAGGAGCAAAACGCATTAGAGTAGAGAATTTCGCAACATGTTCTTCAATATTCAGTTGGCCTTGTCTCAAATTCTCAAACTCTGCTTTCTTGTCCTCCCGGTACGAAACTGAGAAAAATCTTCAAAAAAATTCAGTTCTGAATATTTCCCACGAAATCACTGTACCTCTCTGTTCTAGCATTCTTTTACTTGTAATCCACCAACTCCTGGCAGTCTCTCGTAACTGGTGGAATATCAGTTTAATTCTTTGCTCATCTGAATAATCAAGTAAATCAAACAGTATTTCTATGTCATCAAACCAGTGTTGATGCAAGGAGGGCGGCCGGTGGCATACTTTAGTGAGAATCTCAATGGAGCAGCGCTTAACTATCCCACGTATGATAAGGAAATCTACGCACTTGTGAGGACCCTAGGAACGTGGCAGCACTACTTGAGGCCTAAGGAGTTTGTGATTCATACGGATCACGAGTCTCTAAAGCACCTTAAGGGGCAACAGAAGTTGAACAAGCGGCATGCCAAGTGGGTGGCATTCATTGAAACATTCCCCTACGTCATCAAATACAAACAAGGTAAGGAAAATATCGTAGCCGACGCACTATCACGGAGGTACGTACTAATCTCTACTTTGGAATCTAAAATTTTGGGGTTTGAGCATGTGAAAGAATTGTATGTGCTAGATGAGGACTTTAAGAGTTTGTTTGAAACTTGTATGCATGGTCCACATGATAAATTTTATTTGCATCATGGTTTCTTGTTTAGAGAGGATAGGTTGTGCATCCCTAAATCATCAATTCGTGAGTTACTTGTTAGGGAGGCACATGGGGGTGGTTTGATGGGACACTTTGGTGTGGCGAAGACTTTGAATGCTTTGCATGTTGAACGTGTTTGTGATAAGTGCACAACTTGTAAGCAAGCTAAATCTAGAACACAACCACATGGTTTGTATACACCACTTCCTGTTCCTAGTGAACCTTGGATTGACATATCTATGGACTTTGTTTTGGGGTTGCCTAGGACTAAGAAGGGGAGGGATTCAATATTTGTTGTTGTTGATAGATTTTCAAAGATGGCGCATTTTATTGCTTGTCACAAGACTGATGATGCATCTAACATTGCGGATTTGTTCTTTAGAGAGGTCGTTAGGTTGCATGGCATGCCTAGGACTATTGTTTTTGATCGTGATGTTAAATTCTTAAGTTACTTTTGGAAGACGTTATGGGCTAAACTTGGCACAAAATTGTTGTTTTCTACTACTCGTCATCCTCAAACGGATGGACAAACTGAAGTCATTAATAGAACTTTAGGAACATTGTTGCGTGCCATTCTTAAAATGAACTTAAAGAATTTGGAGAACTGTTTGCCATTTGTTGAATTTTCTTATAATCGTTGCGTGCATCGTACTACAAATTATTCGCCATTTGAAATTGTTTATTTTTTTAATCCTTTGACTCCGTTGGATTTGATATCTTTACCTGTGAGTGAAAAGTTGAACATGGACGGCAAAAAGAAGGCTGAATTTGTTAGGGCGTTGCATGAAAAGGTCAAGGCCAACATTGAGAAGAAAAATGAGCAATATGCCAAGCAAGCCAACAAAGGGAAGAAGAAGGTGATATTTGAGAAGGGAGATTGGGTGTGGCTACACATGAGGAAGGAAAGGTTCCCGGAGAAGCGACGTTCAAAGCTACTTACTACCTAGGGGCGATGGACCGTTTCAAGTCCTTGAAAGGATCAATGACAATGCCTCCAAACTCGACCTACCAGGTGAGTATAACGTGAGTTCTACTTTTAATGATAGTGGCTTGTCGTTGTTTGATTTAGGTGACGAACTAGATTTGAGGACAAATCCTTTTCAATAAGGTGAGGATGATGCGAACACGGAAGGACAAGTCCCAAGGAAAGCGTGGGATCCTTTAGAGTTGTCGGAGGGACCAGTCACGAGGGGACGACTAAAGAAGTTCAAGGAGGCACTACAAGGAGTCATCAGCAAGCATGAAGGGGTCGTGATGCATGGGAGTACCTGGGGAGGCCAAAGGAATATCATTCAAGCACTGTTGGAGGCGGCCGAGACTACACGAACGTGTACACGGACCTGCACACGGGGTCCGTGTCCTTTACAGTCGAGGATGAAGAATTCCAGAGTCTACACGGACCCGAGCACGGACCAGTACACGGGGTCCGTGTCCTATGACATTTGCGAAGACCGAGTGTACACGGACCCTTACACGGAGGTGGACACGAGGTCCGTGCTCCTTGATTCCAGCTGACGGTGATTTTCGAGAGTACACGGACCCGTACACGGATGTCTACACGGGGTCCTGTGTCTGAGACGGCTGAGCGAGAATATTTTCCTTTCTAGAGTTTTAATTATTTTGGAGTCTAGATTTGTGATATCTTTTTATTATTAAAACATGTTTGGACGAAAATTTGAGAACACAATACACATTATTATTGAGTTTTATACAAACTTTTGAGATTTTCTCTCAAGCTCTCAAAGCTTTTTGCTTTGTCATCAAAAATCAAACTTATCAATGTTTTTAACTTTGTGGCGTTTGTCGATCGTTCTTGTGCGGATTGTCAAGGGCTTGTTCTTTGAAGGTTCGTTATAATTTCGGTTGTCTATTCTCGTGAATATTTATTGCTAAGTTTTTATAATTTAGAGGTGAATATCACACATTCAAACTTGATTCAAAAGATCGGGACAACAACGATTCTTTGTTCGACATTAAATTGAGGGCGCGATTCGATTTTAATCGTGTTTGCTTTTATTCGTACAAAGATTCACATCAGTTAGGGCGTTGCATGAAAAGGTCAAGGCCAACATTGAGAAGAAAAATGAGCAATATGCCAAGCAAGCCAACAAAGGGAAGAAGAAGGTGATATTTGAGAAGGGAGATTGGGTGTGGCTACACTTGAGGAAGGAAAGGTTCCCGAAGAAGCGACGTTCAAAGCTACTACCTAGGGGCGATGGACCGTTTCAAGTCCTTGAAAGGATCAATGACAATGCCTACAAACTCGACCTACCAGGTGAGTATAACGTGAGTTCTACTTTTAATGTTAGTGACTTGTCGTTGTTTGATTTAGGTGACGAACTAGATTTGAGGACAAATACTTTTCAAGAAGAGGAGGATGATGCGAACACGGAAGGACAAGTCCCAAGGAAAGCGTGGGATTCTTTAGAGTTGCCGGAGTGACCAGTCACGAGGGGACGACTAAAGAAGTTCAAGGAGGCACTACAAGCAGTCATGAGCAAGCATGAAGGGGTCATGATGCATGGGAGTACGTGGGGAGGCCAAAGGAATATCATTCAAGCATTGTTGGAGACGGCCGAGACTACACGAACGTGTACACGGACCTCCACACGGGGTCCGTGTCCTTTACAGCCGAGGATGAGGAATTCCAGAGTCTACACGGACCCGAGCACGGACCAGTACACGGGGTCCGTGTCCTATGACATTTGCGAAGACCGAGTGTACACGGACCCTTACACGGAGGTGGACACGGGGTCCGTGCCCCTTGTTTCCAGCTGAAGGTGATTTCCCGAGAGTACACGGACCCGTACACGGATGTCTACACGGGGTCCGTGTCTGAGACGGCTGAGCGAGAATATTTTCCTTTCTAGGGTTTTAATTATTTTGGAGTCTAGATTTGTGATATCTTTTTTATTATTAAAACATGTTTGGACGAAAATTTGAGAACACAATACACATTATTATTGAGTTTTATACCAAATTTTGAGATTTTCTCTCAAGCCTTCAAATCTTTTTGCTTTGTCATCAAAAATCAAACTTATCAAAGTTTTTAACTTTGTGGCGTTTGTCGATCGTTCTTGTGCGGATTGTCAAGGGCTTGTTCTTTGAAGGTTCGTTATAATTTCGATTGTTTATTCTCGTGAATATTTATTGCTAATTTTTATAATTTAGAGGTGAATATCACACATTCAAACTTGATTCAAAAGATCGGGACAACAACGATTCTTTGTTCGACATTAAATTGAGGGCGCGATTCGATTTTAATCGTGTTTGCTTTTATTCGTACAAAGATTCACATCAAAAGGTGGGACATGATCAAGGTCGAGAAGAGCTTGATAGATCGAGATTAGAGTGGTGATCCGGGCGTAGAAACAGAGCTGTGGTTCAACTCATGATATGTAGTTGATAAACATTAGTTGTTATGACTTTATTTTGTACAAGACTTGTACTTTTGATCAGGTTGTAAAAATTGAACTTGATCTTGTAATTTTAATGAGATGGGACCTAACTTATTGTAGAAATTTGTACACTTGTTTATAAGGTGTTCAACATTAAAAAAAAAATTGTGACCCAATTTATTTAATTGATCCATTGAATCCTAATGATGATTGAAAAGAATGAGTTAGCGTCCGGATCCCCACACCAGGTGGTATCAGAGCTGTATGTTCCTTAGACCGGGATAGAAGTGAGTGAGCGAGGTAGATTGAGTTTTCTTTCCTGCTTTTGTGATGCTAGCATGTTTTATTGCTTTAGAAAATACATGTTTACCTGATTATCTGATTGGACTGGAAACGTGTATTATTGAAGAATGAATCAGAATCGATTCTTGATCAGAGGTATTATGACCAGAGGAGCACTGAGACAGATTTGTTATATTTGGTTACTAACCATTTTGATAATCAGATATGCCTCCTCGAAGAATCCCAGAACATGGTAGTACCTCAAACAATCCGATGGATGTTACAGCAACACCCATGTAAACACTGCTGAAGAGATTTCAGTCATTTAAACCGTCGACTTTGAAGGGCCCTGAGAATTCTATTGATTGTGAGAATTGGCTTGATGATATTGAAATGCTGTTTGATTCCCTTGATTACACGGATGAACAAAGAGTTAGACTTATTGGGCATCAATTACATGATGTTGCGAAGAATTGGTGGCTTACAACCAAGAGAGCTTTGGAGCATCGAGGTACGGTTATTACTTGGAATATCTTTAAAGCTGAATTTTATCAACGATTCTTCCCTATATCATACAGAAAAGACAAGGGTGCAGATTTTGCCAACCTGAGACAATGTCATTTGAACAGTGAAGAATATGTGGCAAAATTCTCTACCTTGCTACGATTTGCTCCCCATGTTGCTGAGAATGATGAAACCATGGCTGATCAGTTCATTAATGGGTTGCATCCCGAGATCTTTACGTTCGTAAATGCAGGGCGACGAAATAATTTTGCTGATGCCTTGAATAGAGCAAAGTAGCTGAAGCAGGACTGATTAGACAGAAAGAAGCTTCGTATGTTGCTCCAGCACAGAAACAGCCACAACCTCAAGCCCAGTTCCACCAACCACCTCCCAGATTTGATAGCGGTGGTAGCAGCAGTGGAAAGAAAGATAATTTGAAAGCCCGAGGAAAACATTTTAAGAAATCTGGTAGTAGTTCATCTAGCTCCAGTGGTTCACGACAGAACCAGAGTTATACAGGGGTCTATTGCAGAACTTGCGGAGGAAGACATCCCACAGAGCAATGCCAAGGAGTGTTTGTGTAAGGCCCAAGAAATTTATCTTGTTAATTTGAAAGGATTTGGCGATGATTATTATAATCTATTGTTGATAATTAATATGATTATAGACAGAACGGATTGAACAGGGAAAGCCGAAAGAAAATCAAAAGATGTAAGGCCCGAGAATTTTATCCTATTAATCTGAAATGATTTGGGGATAATTAATATGATTATAGACGGAAAGGATCGAACCGAGAAAGACGAGATAATGCATGAAAATGTGCGAGGAACAGTAGCCCTCGCGCATATGCGCGACGTGGGTAGAGGACCTCGCGCATATGTGCGAAGTGAGTCACGCATATGCGCGAGCCTGTACAAGTGAAGTCCAGAGAACCTCGCGCATATGCGCGGAGATGAGTCGCGCATATGCGCGAGCTGCCGAAAAGTTTATCCACGAGACCCGTAGGTCTCGTGCATATGCGTCGATATTAGTCGCGCATATGCGCGATACGTGCAGTATGCACATTGAGCCACTCGTCCGTTTGCATGTGCGTGGGTGTATATATATATATATACCTTGCAATTCTTCCATAAAGAAGGAAACGAAGAAAAGGGAAGATTCAGAGGAAGAAAGAAAATCTTTACGCCTTTTGGGAGAAATCCGCCCGTCCGATTTTGAATCCGACTTCGGTATTGAGTTCCTATCGACATAGGCTACAACTGGACGTAAGTTTTGCTACGTTTTGATATGTTTTGAAATTATGGTATTGTCAGAATCTGATATGATTCATATATGATGTTCTTGTCATGTTAGACATCGTATAATCGAAACCGGACTGGAGAACAGATACCATATGAAATTTTTATGATTTTTGGAGTAGTTTTGGAGTCGATTTGATATCAGAATTGAATTTTTATCAATTATGAGGTGTTGGAATTGATATCTGGCTGATATGGTAGTGCTGGATATATTGAAATTATGACATTATATTGTTGAAACAGAATTTGATTTAATTCTGATTATATCCAGTATTGATTGAGTGGTGTATTGATGTTGTACCCTCAATATTGTTATTGTCAGATTGAGTATTGACAGGCTTTGAGTTCGAGACTTCGACAGAGTCAGAGTATCAGAAAGAAAGGTATAAATTAATGTGGAGTTGGGATTGCACAACTCGAGTGAGGTTTGACTCGAGTTTCCCTAAATCACATACTTAGTTTATTGCATTGATATTTGTAATTGATGAGATTGATGTTTGTAGTCTATTGATTTATAGCAACTGCATGTATTGACTACTGATTGTTTAGTCATTGGCTGATTCGCCTAGTCACCGGCTGATTCGTCTGGTTATTGGCTGATTCGTCTAGTTATCGACTGATTCGTCTAAACTTTGGCTGATTCGCTTAATTACTGGCTGATTTGTCTAGTTATTTGCTGATTCGCTTAATTCTTGATTGATTCGTCAATTCTGCGGCTGTTTCGCCCAGACACTGGATATATGAATTATATCGATGCCGTTTAGGGTTGATTCATTCCTATCGACTGAGATTCGATATAATTATCAATATCCAGACATTGGGATCCCTAGATTAGAATTGAGTCGAGTCTGAGACGACGCTTCAGTTGAGTCGAGTCTGAGACGACGCGTCGGTTGAGTGAGTCTGATACGACATGTTGATTTACAGTGTTTATATCATTCATGTTTGTTGAGTTTCTACATGTTAATGATATCTTATTTATGCGTTTATATATGTTTTTATATAATTGCATGTTTACATTGTTTATACTGGGATTTATTCTCATCGGAGTATCCGGCTGTTGTCTTGTTTTGTATGTGTGCATGACAACAGGTGGGGCTGGATCAGGGTCAAGAAGAGGATGAGAGAAGACAGTTAGCGTGGAGATCCGGACTTAGGAGTATATCTGTTATATCACCTGAGATGTAGTGAAGAAACAGTAGTTATTATGATTTATGATTGTACAGGACTTGTATTTAGATCTGAATAGTGATCTTGTAAATGAGATAGGACTTATTTCATATGCTGCGTACTCTCGTATTTTAAAAAAATTTTAGACCCTGTTTATTTTAATTGATTAATTATTCCTAGAAAGTGATTAAGAACTGAATTAAGTTCGGGTCCCCACAACAGGTGGTATCAGAGCGCTTGATCCTTTAGACTGAGATAGAAGAGAATGAGCGGGGTAGATTGAGTTTTCTTTCCTTGCATGTGATTGCTAGCAGGAGATTTATTTTAATGTTGATTTACATTATGTATGCTAGCATGATACTATGATTTACTGCTTTGAAATACATGTTTACCTAATTATCCGATTTGAGTTGGTATTATGTATTATTGAGTATGAATCAGATCTGATTCATGATCAACAGTAAGATGATCCGAGAAAGAATGGAATAGGTTTGTAGTATTTGGGTTACTAATGATTTTGGTAATCAAATATACCTCCTAGAAGAATTCCAGAACGTGGCAGTACTTCGGTTGAACAGATAGATATATCAAAAACTCCGATGGAAATACAGTTGAAGAAATTTCAGTCGTTTCAACCGCCGATTTTGAGGGGTACTGAGATGTCTGAAGAGTGTCAGAATTGGTTAGATGACATAGAACTGTTGTTTGATTTGCTTAAGTATTCAGATGAACAGAGAATTAAATTGGTGCCCAACCAGTTACGAGAGGCCGCCAGGAGTTGGTGGATTACAATCAAGGGAGTATTAGAACAACGTGGTACTGTGATCACGTGGGAAGTCTTTAAAGCCGAATTCTATCAAAGATTTTTCTCAGTTTCATACCGAGAAGACAAAAGAGCAAAGTTTGAGAATTTGAAACAAGGCCAACTGAATATTGAAGAATATGTTGCTAAATTCTCTACTCTACTACGTTTTGCTCCTCAGATAGCTGGGAATGATGAAGATGTAGCTGATCAGTTCATCAAAGGATTGAATTCGGAGATAGTTGCATTGATAAATATGCAGCGACCTTACCATCTTGCTGATACTTTCAGTAGGTGATACGAATCCTCGTACGAATGAAAGGCAAGCACGAATATATAAATCGCACCCTCAATTCAATAACAAACAAGGAACGATTATTTTGTCCCGATCTTTTGAAACAAGTAACGATTTTGTGATATTCACCTCTAAGCGATTATAACTTAGCAACAAATATCAACGATAAAACAAATGAATTTCAAACAAACCTTCAAAGAACTTGTTTTGACAATCCGTGCGAAAAACAATCGACAAACGCCACATTAAGATGAAAATCTTTGATAAGTTTGATTTGGTTTTCTTCTTGTAAAGAACAAAGCTAAAAGCTTTGAAAATTGAGAGAACTCAATGTATTTTATATCAATCTTCAATTATCTCGTTTTTGTTCATTACAATGCATTATATAGTTAATAAAACCCATAAAAAGTAGTGTAGAAAGCATTAAAGAAGATAACTAGCAACTTTTACACGGAAGTTGACAATAGACCGCGGGTGCGCTGCATACTGGACCGCGGGTGCGGTGTGGCTTCGGCTAAGTTCGAATAAAAGGACCGCGGGTGCGGTCATTGTAGGAGCGCGGGTGCGCTTGCCGTCCGCGGGTGCGATCCTTGCTTGACCGCGGGTGCGGTATAGCTTCGGAAATAATCTCTTAAATTTGATTATCATGGACCGCGAGTGCAGTCCCTGAACTGACGCGGGTGCGCTCCACCTTCGGCAAATTGCACTTGAATAACATTCCAAAAACCTCCAATATTATTCCCATGATTCCCAACCTCCTCTAATTTAGACATCCAACTTGTAGGACTTCCTTGATAGCTCATCATGAGTCCTTGAAGTGCATCTTTAAACTTCTTGCTTTGTCCCCTCGTTATAGGTCCTTCGGGCAACTCCAACGACTCCCATGCTTTCTTTGGTGCTTGATCAACCACATTTGCATCATTCTCCCCTTCTTGAAAAGGATTTGTCCTCAAATCTGGATCATCTCCTACATCAAACAACGAAAGATCACTAACATTAAAAGTAGAGCTGACATTATACTCACCTGGTAGGTTTAATTTGTAGGCATTGTCGTTGATCTTTTCAAGCACTTGAAATGGTCCGTCAACCCTAGGTAAGAGTTTTGAACGTCGCTTTTCCGGAAATCTTTCCTTCCTTAAGTGCAACCACACCCAATCTCCCTTTTCAAAAACCATCTTTTTCCTTCCCTTGTTGGCTTGCTTCGTGTATTGTAAATTCTTCTTCTCGATGTTATCCTTGACCTTCTCATGCAAACTTCTAAGCGAATTCAGCTTTCTTCTTGCCATCCATATTCAACCTTTCACTCACATGTAAAGACATCAAATCCAACGGAGTCAAAGGATTAAAACCATATACAATTTCAAATGGCGAATACTTTGTAGTAGAATGCACGCAACGATTATAAGCAAACTCAACAAAGGGTAAACAATCCTCCCAATTCTTTAAGTTCTTCTTGAGTATAGCACGCAAAAGTGTTCCTAGAGTTCTATTAACAACTTCAGTTTGTCCATCCGTTTGAGGATGACATGTAGTAGAAAACAACAATTTTGTGCCAAGTTTAGTCCATAACGTTTTCCAAAAATAACTCAATAAATTTTACATCACGGTCCGAAAGAATAGTCCTAGGCATGCCATGCAACCTAACGACTTCTCTAAAGAATAGATCCGCAATGTGATATGCATCATCAGTTTTGTGACAAGCAATAAAATGTGCCATCTTAGAAAATCTATCAACAACAACAAATATAGAATCTCTCCCCTTCTTTGTCTTAGGCAACCCCAAAACAAAGTCCATAGAAATATCAACCCAAGGTTCACTAGGGACGGGAAGTGGTGTATACAATCCATGTGGTTGTGTTCTAGACTTAGTTTGTCTACAAGTAATGCACTTTTCACAAACACGCTCAACGTCACGTTTCATGTGTGGCCAATAGAAATGTTCATGCAATGCACTTAAAGTTTTAGCCACATCAAAATGCCCCATTAAGCCACCCTCATGTGCCTTCCTAACAAGTAATTCACGAATGGATGATCTAGGGACGCACAACCTATCTTCTTTAAACAAGAAACCATGATGCAAATAAAATTTGTCATGTGGACCATGCATACATGTTTCAAATACATTCTTAAAATCCTCATCTAACACATGTAATTCCTTCACATGCTCAAACCCCAAAACTTTAGACTCCAAAGTAGAGATTAGTACATACCTCCGTGATAATGCGTCAGCCACTACATTTTCCTTACCTTGTTTGTACTTGATGATGTAGGGAAATGTACCTATGAATGCAACCCACTTGGCATGCCGCTTGTTCAACTTTTGCTGCCCCTTAAGGTGCTTAAGAGACTCATGATCCGTGTGAATCACAAACTCTTTAGGCCTCAAGTAGTGTTGCCACACCTCCAAAGTCCTCACAAGCGCGTACAACTCCTTGTCATACGTTGGATAGTTCAGAGCTGCTCCATTGAGTTTCTCACTAAAATACGCCACTGGTCGTCCTCCTTGCATCTAAACACCACCAATACCTACACCTGAAGCATCAAATTCAATTTCAAAAGTATTAGAAAAATCAGGCAAAACAAGTAAAGGCGCATTAATTAACTTTTGTTTAATAATATTAAAAGACTTCTCTTGCACTTCGCCCCAATGGAATGGAACGTTCTTCTTAATCACCGCCGTCATCGGTGCCGCCAGTGTGCTAAAATCTTTTATAAACCTCCTATAGAAGCTTGCAAGACCATGAAAGCTTCGAACTTGACCCACAGAAGCAGGCGTTGGCCAATCTCGAATAGCACTTACCTTGTCCCCATCCACTTGTATCCCCTGCGAACTTACCACAAAACAAAGGAAGACAAGTTTTCTTGTACAAAAATCACATTTCTTTAAATTAGCATATAAATTTTCAGCCCTTAGTGTGATTAGCACAAGTCTCAAGTGATTAACATGCTCATCCAAGTCTTTGCTATATACTAGGATATCATCAAAGTAAACAACAACAAATTTTCCTATGTATGCAAGCAAGACATGGTTCATTAACCTCATAAAAGTGCTAGGAGCGTTAGTTAAGCCAAAAGGCATGACCATCCACTCATATAACCCGTACTTGGTTTTAAAAGCCGTTTTCCACTCATCACCTTCCCTCATCTTAATTTGGTGATAACCATTTTTCAAGTCAATCTTGCTAAAAATACAAGCACCATGCAATTCATCTAACATATCATCTAGTCTAGGTATGGGATGCCTATATTTGATGGTTATATTATTGATTGCCCTACAATCTACAGACATACGCCATGAGCCATCTTTCTTAGGAACTAATAAAACAGGTACAGCACAAGGAGACATGGACTCACGCACGAAACCCCTATCTAATAATTCATTTACCTGCCGTTGAAGCTCCTTGGTCTCCTCCGGATTGCTTCTATACGCTGGACGATTTGGTAATGCACTTCCGGGCACAAAATCAATTTGGTGCTCAATCCCCTTCAATGGTGGTATTCCTTGAGGTAGCTCCTCCGGAAATATATCATCAAACTCCTGCAAAAGGGAAACAACAATGCTCGGAAGATTTTCGGATATATCACTTGTGTTAAAGAGAATCTATTTGTAAAGAATCAACACAAGTGTATCATGTGTGTGCAGCAATTGTTTCATGTCACTTTTTTGGACCATATATATTTTCTTTTTGGTCTCTTTCCTCTCATTTTCTTTTTCCTCATTTTTCTTTTGTATGGCTATCTCAATTTTTTTATCACTTTTGTTTTTAGCCATTTCATTTTTCTTTTCAAAGGACATCTCACTTTTTAATTCACTCTTTCTTTCGGCCTCATCTCTCTTCTTTTTTTTCAATTGGTCCTCCAACACTTGTTTTGGGGACAAAAGAAGTAAAACAATGGGTTCTTTCTTGAATACAAAAGAATATTTATTTCTAAACCCATCATGTGTCACTTGCCTATCATATTGCCATGGTCTTCCTAACAAAATATGACAAGCATGCATTGGTACCACATCACACAATACCTCATCAACATACTTCCCAATCGAAAATGCAACCAAAACTTGTTTGTTCACCTTCACTTCAGCACAGTCGTTCAACCACTGTAGCCTATATGGTTGAGGATGTTTCAAAGTAGGCAAGCTCAATTTTTCAACCATCTCAAGACTAGCAACATTGGTACAACTTCCTCCATCTATAATAACGTTGCAAACTTTGCCAATGACAAAACATCTAGTATGGAACAAGTTTTCCCGCTAATTCGTCTCCTCTTCTTTGACTTGGGCACTCATGATACGCCTAGTCACTAATGCCTCACCCACAACTGCTTCATATCCCTCATCAGGATCCTCTAATGCAGGCATCTCATCTTCATCCTCTCCATCATCTCCCTCACTATGAGATTCATACTCCCCATAATTATTCAACACCATCACCCTTTTATTGGGACATTGGCTAGCAATATGTCCAATTCCTTGACACCTAAAACATTTAATATCTCTAGAACGATTAATAGGAGTTTCTGGTTTACCTTGCATTCCCTGCTTAGGCGCCTCCTGTTTAATGTCAACTTTGGGCTTGACCACTACCTTACTTAACAACGTTGGAACGCCAAGGTGATGATGTATTCCCAGTTTGTGTGATACGACCAACTCCTCTCCTATTGAGTTGTTGCTCCACTTTTATCGCCATTTGCACCATTTCATCAAGATCCAAGTAATGTCTAAGCTCCACTTGGTCTTGAATTTCCCTGTTCAAACCACACAGAAAACGAGCCATAGTAGCCTCACTATCCTCATCTATGTTTGCTCTAATCATGAATACTTCCAATTCTTTATAGTAGTCCTCAACACTCTTCACACCTTGTCTCAAAGTTTGTAACTTCTTAAAAATTTCTCTATAGTAGTGATTTGGTACAAACCTCTTCCTCATTACGCTTTTCATCTCTGCCCAAGTTTCTATAGGCCTCTCATTGCATCTTCTCTTAGTGGTCACTAATTGATCCCACCAAATAAGTGCATAATCAACAAATTCAACCACGGCCAACATAACCTTCTTTTGTTCGGAATAATGGTGACAATCAAACACAAATTCAACTTGCTTTTCCCATTCTAAATAAGCCTCTAGATCCGACTTACCATGGAACGACGGAATTTTCATCTTAATGCTACCTATGTTACTATCTTCCTTATTCCCATCATCGTACCTACCACGTAAGGCTTCTCTTCTTCCCCTACCAAATCCTCTACCTCTTCCGCTTCTACCCCAATTCTCGTTTTGGCTCTCCTCTTCTCCTTCCAAATCATAATCATTCTCTTCTTCATCCACTCTACCCAAACCTTTAGGCTTAGATTTATTTTCACTCGTGCTAACTTCAAGCCTATCCAACCTCTCATATAAAGGATCCAACTCGGCCCTCAACATTCTACTAAAATGCCCAAATAACGCCTCCATTTGAACCTTAGATAACCCTTGGTTCGAACTCTCTCCTACTTCCCTCTCCATTTTAATTTCAGATTTTGTACTTGCAATAAAATGTTAGTAGAAATAAAAGATTTTCCTCACCCAAATTCTCACGATCACTCCAAAGAAATAACACTCGCACTCAAATGTTTTTTCACTACAATTTGATAGTTCTCTCAAAGGTGTGCTCAATCTTTATATATATATTATTTTTTTTTTATCAAACTAACAAGATTCAACTTGTGAACACTTGCAACTGTTTCACATGGATTGCACAAAAACAAGAACGACAGAATAACACAAAACAAATTTTTTTCGAGAATTCTGGATTATCAAAAAATTATAGAAATAACGCAGATCATAAAATAGAACAAAGGATAACACAAAACTTGAAACAGAACAAATTTTTGTTTTTTTTTTTGGTAGATATGACAATAGAAACAAAAGGATACCACAGATCTGAAAACAGAATGAAATTTGAGACAGATCTGAAAAATAACAACAACGATACTTACTTGAATTCAATGAGCCAAAGCTCTGATACCAAATGATACGAATCCTCGTACGAATGAAAGGCAAGCACAAATATATAAATCGCACCCTCAATTCAATAACAAACAAGGAACGATTATTTTGTCCCGATCTTTTGAAACAAGTAACGATTTTGTGATATTCACCTCTAAGCGATTATAACTTAGCAACAAATATCAACGATAAAACAATTGAATTTCAAACGAACCTTCAAAGAACTTGTTTTGACAATCCGTGCGAAGAACAATCGACAAACGCCACAAAGATGAAAATCTTTGATAAGTTTGATTTTGTTTTCTTCTTGTGAAGAACAAAGCTAAAAGCTTTGAAAATTGAGAGAACTCAATTTATTTGATATCAATCTTCAATTATCTCGTTTTTGGTCATTACAATGCATTATATAATTAATAAAACCCATAAAAAGTAGTGTAGAAAGCATTAAAGAAGATAACTAGCAACTTTGACACGGAAGTTGACAATAGACCGCGGTTGCGCTGCATACTGGACTGCGGGTGCGGTGTGGCTTTGGCTAAGTTCGAATAAAAGGACCGCGGGTGCGGTCATTGTAGGAGCGCGGGTGCGCTTGCCGTCCGTGGGTGCGATCCTTGCTTGACCGCGGGTGCGGTATAGCTTTGGCAATATTCTCTTAAATTTGATTATCATGGACCGCGAGTGCAGTCCCTGAACTGGCGCGGGTGCGCTCCTCCTTCGGCAAATTGCACTTGAATAACATTCAAAAAACCTCCAATGTGGGGACCCGGACTCTAACTTAGTTCTTTTCGGGATTAATCGGATCATTGTTAAAATATACGGGTCAAAATTTTGCTTTTAACATTACTCACATGTTTATAACTTAAGCAAAAGATAGTTCTATATTTATGTCATTACAACAAACATAATATACATGTCTTGTTTTGTCCATATTCTACAAACCAGTATTTAAGTACAGTACATGTCAAAAGTACAACTACTAGTTCTTCTGCTACGCCCGTGATCACCACGCTATGTCCATCTCTCATCTCTATCTCGACCTTGATCCTGCCCCACCTGTTGTTATGCACACATACAGACATAACAACAGCCGGAAACTCCGGTGAGAACAAATCCCAGTATAAAACATGTATACATGCTGATACATAATCATAAATCATGAATCAAAGCAATAATAATGGGCTCCATAGTCTATGAAACCAATCTATATAAACATGCAATTCAAATCAAATCATGTCTTGATTTAACTCGACTCTACTCTAGGGATCCCGATGTGAATAAGACGTCACTGCCTGTCACCTACCCTCCCAATCGGGGTAACTGTACGTCTTATTCCCAGACTTCGGTCATGTCTGTATCGAATGTCTACAATCGGAGTGAATCTGATCCGAAGCGTCGATACCACCGAACATCTAGTTTGGCAAGTCTGCTAATGACTCTCCTATCTCAATGCTTGAATATAAATCTATAAACAAGACATAATAATAGTCAAAGATAAATAGCAAATCTAGTATGTGATTTAGGGAAACTCCAACCAAGTCTGATTCGAGTCGTATCTCCCGAATTCACATGAATTATACCTTTCTTGTCGTTGGAATAATTCGAAGTCTCGAAGTAGGGATATCGAACCTGTCAATCCAAATCTGAAATGACAATGTTGAGATGCACAATATCAAATCATAACTCCAACTAATGCTAGTACGGTTCAATATCAAATATTGATACAATTCGACGGTATAACAGCATAGTTTCTCGATACCGGTCATCCAATAACAATCAAAATATTATCCACAAGCCATAACATCAATAACAACAATCATAATCTCCCAAAATCTGCTTTATCTTAACTCATACAAGATGGAATTTCATAACAATAGCATACAGTGTCCGTTCTTCGATCCGGTTGCAAATATACTATGTCCAACATGTTAAGAATACATAATAACCATCATATCATAATTTTTCAACACATGGAATCTAAATCATGCTGAAACATAACCCAACTTACATCCTCTTGTAGCCTTTGAAGTGAGGAACAAGAATCTAAGTTTGGATTAACTTTTAGATGAGTAATTCTTACACAACCAAATGATAAAGATGGAGGGAAAGGCTTCAAGAAACTCTCTCTATCGTTGCTGGTCTGCTGGAATGAAGAAGAAGTGAGTCATGCTCAATTTATATATACCTCAGGCCATGTGTCAACATAAAATTCAAAGGTGGATTTCTCGCACCAAGCACCGCGGGTGCGCTCCGTCTAGACCGCGGGTGCGCTTAAGCTTCGGTAGTCCATTCATTTTCCAAAATCGACGACCGCGGGTGCGCTACATATAAGACCGCGGGTGCGGTAACATTAACGCAGGTGCGGTTACGTTTGAACCGCGGGTGCGGTGTCATTTCTGTAAATAATTTCCAAGTCTCTGTCCATCAACCGTGGGTGCACTCTTTCTTGGACCGCGGGTGCGGTGACCCTACTGTAAAATGGCCATCTTTCTGTCCATGCACCGCGGGTTCGGTATCAAAAGGGGCGCGGGTGCGGTCTTCTTCTTCAAGCAACACTTCATCTTTTCATTTAGCGCCTCTCATTACATGTCATGCATACTCATATCTTCCGAATATCACATCAATGAAGACTATTAAATCTCAAGCCTTACATTTCTCCCCCTTTAAAAATGATTTCGTCCTCGAAATCGCAGGTCATCAATCATATCATAAATGAAAACAATATAATCAAAAGCTGAATAAATACTCACATCATGTAAACAACTCGGGATATTTCTGTCTCATATCTGTTTCTGTCTCCCAAGTCGCTTCTTCAGTGCCATGATGATTCCACTGGACTTTCACTAGCAGAATAATCTTCGTTCTGAGCTGTTTTTCTTTCCGATCGAGAATCTGTATCGGTTGCTCAGTATAACTCAAAGTCTGATCAAGCTTAGCTTTGTCAGGCTGAATGACATGAGAATCATCAGGCATATATCTACGCAGCATTGATACATGAAATACGTCATGTATTCCAGATAGAGAAGGAGGAAGAGCCAGTCGATATGCTCGATCGCCAATCTTTTCAAGAATCTCGTATGGACCGATGTATCTAGGAGACAATTTCCCACGCTTGCCAAATCTGACAATGCCTCTGAAGGGAGAAATCTTCAAGAATACTCTGTCCCCATTTTCAAATACAAGCGGTCTCGTCTGATATTGGCATATTTGGCTTGCCTATCCTGTGTTGTCTTCATCCTCTTCTGAATTTTCTTTACCTTCTCGGTCATCTCACGAATCATATCGGGTCCAAGTTCTGGTACTTCAGATATATCATCCAAGTACAACGGAGATCTGCACTTCTTGCCATACAATGCTTCAAACGGTGCCATCTCTATGCTCGTTTGATAGCTGTTGTTGTATGAGAATTCACACAACGGTAGTGAATCTTGCCAACTAGTGCCAAAGTCTAGCACTACAGCTCTCAACATGTCCTCTAAAGTCTGGATAGTCCGCTCTGACTGTCCATCTGTCTGGCGATGATAAGCAGTGCTCAGGTGCAATGTCGTACCTAAAGCATGCTGCAGACTGTTCCAAAAGTGAGAAGTGAATCGTGGATCACGGTCTGATACGATAGACTTCGGCACACCATGTAATCTGACTACCTCTCGGACATATATCTCAGCCATCTGATCATGTCTGTACGTCATTCTGTACGGAATAAAACACGCTGATTTGGTTAATTTGTCTATCACAACCCAAATCGCATCACAACCCCGGGATGATCGAGGTAACTTCGTCACGAAATCCATGAAAATGTGATCCCATTTCCATTCAGGAATAGACAAACTCTGAAGTAAACCTCCGGGCTTCTTTCTTTCGGCCTTCACCTGTTGGCAATTTAAGAACTTAGACACATATTCGGCAATATCTGATTTCATCTGTTTCCACCAGAATTGTGTCTTAAGATCATTGTACATCTTTCTGCCACCAGGATGAATACTGAACCGACTACAGTGCGCTGCTGACAATATCTGTTGTTTCAACTCTGAAACTTCTGGCACTACAATACGGTTATTCACATACAGGACAAAATCATGTACCTGATATTCAGACTGATGTCCTGATCTGACCATCTGAATTGACTTCTGTATATTCTGATCTGTTCATTTAGCTTCTTTGATTTTCATAATCAAATCTGGCTCAACTTGAATAGTGGCAAGTCTTAATGGTCTACTATCGGTGTCAAATGCTAAACCAGACAAACAACAATCTTCAACTAAATTCGAAACACCTATCGTTGATAAGGCACAAACCTTTCGACTCAAGGCATCTGCTGCTGCATTTGACTTTCCTTGATAGTACTTGATCTCGCAATCAAAATCTTTCAGTAGATCAAGCCATCTACGCTGCCTCATGTTCAACTCTGACTGAGAAAACAGATACTTCAGGCTTTTACGGTCAGAGTAAATCTCAAATTTCTCACCATAAAGATAGTGACGCCAGATCTTCAAGGCAAATACGATAGCCACAAATCCAAGATCATGAATGGGGTATCGAATCTCGTGTCGCTTCAGTTGTCTAGAGGCATATGCGATCACATGACCCCGTTGCATAAGAACACACCCCAGCCCTCTGTGAGATGCATCACAATATACAACGAAATCACCAGTACCTGAAGGAATCATCAAGACAGGTGCACTGGTCAGCCTCTTCTTCAACTCTAGGAAGCTACACTCGCAATCCTCCGACCACACAAATGGTGTATTCTATTGTGTCAACTGGGTAATCGGCTTCGCAATACTGGAGAAATCTTTGATGAATCATCTATAGTACCCTGCTAGACCCATGAAACTGCGTATCTCAGGCACCGAAGTCGGTCTCGGCCAACTGATCATAGCTTCCACTTTACTCGGATCCACGGAAATACCATCTCCAGATATGATATGCCCCAAGAAGACAACCTGTCTCAGCCAAAACTCATACTTTGACAGTTTCGCATATAATCTTTCATTTCTTAGTGTTTGCAACACAATTCTCAAATGATTGGCATGCTCATTCAAATTCTTTGAATACACCAAAATATCATCAATAAAAACAATCACAAATTCATCTAAATACCTTTGAAAGACACGATTCATCAATCACATAAACACCGCTGGAGCATTTGTTAAACCAAAAGGCATGACAACAAATTCATAATGTCCATACCTGGTTCGGAATGCTGTTTTTGGTATATCAATATCTCGTACTCGCAGCTGGTGATATCCAGATCTCATATCGATCTTGGAATAGATAGATGATCCCTGCAACTGATCAAATAGGTCGTCGATACGAGGCAAAGGATATTTATTCTTTATCGTTGCCTTGTTCAGTTGCCTGTAATCTATACACAATCTCATAGAACCGTCTTTCTTTCGTACAAATAGCACTGGAGCACCCCCAAGGAGATACACTAGGTCTGATATATCCCTTGGTTAGAAGATCTTCTAGTTGGGCTTTCAATTCTTTCAATTCTATTGGAGCCATCCTATATGGAGCTCTCGAAATAGGAACGGTACCTGGAATAAGATCAATGCTAAAATCTACCTCTCGGGCTGGAGGTAACCCTGGAATCTCGTCAGGAAATATATCTGCAAACTCCCGTACTACTGGCAAATCTGCCAATGCTGGGCTCGATTTCAGTAAATCTACTGAATAAATAAGGAACCCTTCTGCTCCTTGTTGCAACAATCTACTCATAGTCAGAGCAGATACTAAAGGAATCCGAGATCTGGAACCCTTACCGTAGAATTTCCACTCCTCTGTCATTTCAGGTCTGAATCGAACAATCTTGTTAAAACAGTCTACGGTGGCTCTGTACATAGTCAACATGTCAATCCCGACAATACAATCAAAATCAGATAAACCAAGTACAACACATTCTAAATCAATCTCATGCCCTTCAAACTATAGTAAGCAATGTCTAATTGAAGTCACAGATATCAAACCACTTCCCAACGGAGAAGAAATAGACACTACAGTAGACAATGACTCTACAGGCAATGCATGTGTCAATGCAAAACGTTCTGATATGAATGTATGTGATGCACCTGTATCTATCAATACATATGCAGGAAAACCGCAAAGAAAACAGTTACCTGCAATCACATCGTCTGGTGCATCTTGGGCTTGCTCTTCCGTCAATGCAAACACCTGAGCCTGTTGTCTTGGAGGTTGGCTCACTGTCTGGCCACCTCTGGCTCTAGGTTGGGACTGTGTAGGCGTGGGCTGGAAGGAATGAACAGACGAAGCTTGCCTTTCGGGCTGAGTCACCGATGCTGATGACCCTGCACTCTGAAATCTCTAGTGCACCTCTCTGGGGACAAACTCTTGCGAAATGTCCCTGTTGCTTACATAAGTTACATCTGCCCATCATTCCCTGACACTGCTCTGTGGCATGTCGGCCTCCACAAGTAGTACAATGTACACCTGTCAAATCTGTACTCTGGCTAGGACATCTCTGTCTTGATCCACTGGAGCTCGATGAACTGCTCCGTGCTCTCTTGAACTGTCTGCCCTTTGCTTTCAGAAAATCCTTCTTGCCACTACTACTGCTTCCACTATCAAATCGAGGAGGAGGAGGTGGAAACTGTGTGGCGAACGGTGGCGGTCTCTGACCCTGAACACTATAGGAAGCTCCTCGCTGCCTAATCAAGCCAGCCTCTGCTCCCTTCGCTCGATTCAGCGCCTCAGAAAAACTGTTGGGTCGCCCCGTGTTCACTAGAGTGAAGATATCCGGATTCAAACCATTTATGAAATGATCGGCAACTGTCTCATCATTCCCTGCTACATGAGGTGCAAATCGAAGCAAGGACGAGAATTTGGCAACATACTCCTCTATGTTCCACTGGCCTTGTCTCAAGTTTGCAAATTCGGCCCCTTTGTCTTTTCGATAGGAGACTGGAAAGAAACGTTGATAAAATTCATCTTTAAATACTTTCCAAGTAATATCAATACCTCGATGTTCTAAGGCTCGTTTCGCCGTTAGCCACCAACTCTTGGCCACTTCTTGCAATTGATGCCCAATCAGCTTCACCCTACGTTCATCTGTATAGGCAAGTGACTCAAATAACATCTTTATATCATCCAACCAGCTTTCGCAATCCGCTGCATTCTCAGTGCCTTTCAAAGTCGGGGGTCGGAATGACAGAAACCGCTTCAACAGAGTCTCCATCGGGGTAGCGGTTACGTCTATCTGGGTACCTGACGTACTCCTCTGTTCTGGCACTTGACCTGCAGCTGATTGTGGTATTCTTCTATGCGGCATAATCTGATTATCAAACAGATTAGTACACAGTCTATACAATCTGTCTCAGCCCTCCTCTGATCATATACCTCTGATCCAGAATCGGTTCTGATTCAGTCTTTACAAGTATATGCTGTGAATCAACTCAGATACAATACAACATATAATAGGGAAAGCATTAAATCATGCTAGCACATCAAAAGCAAGGAAGAAGACTCGATCTACCCCGCTCATTCTATTCTCTCAGTCTACAGAAACTACTTCTCTGATACCACCTGTTGTGGGGACCCGGACTCTAACTCAGTTCTTTTCGGGATTAATCGGATCATTGTTAAAACATACGGGTTAAAATTTTGCTTTTAACATTACTCACATGTTTATAACTTAAGCAAAAGATAGTTCTATATTTATGTCATTACAACAAACATAATATACATGTCTTGTTTTGTCCATATTCTACAAACCAGTATTTAAGTACAGTACATGTCAAAAGTACAACTACTAGTTCTTCTACTACGCCCGTGATCACCACGCTATGTCCATCTCTCATCTCTGTCGCGACCCTGATCCTGCCCCACCTGTTGTTATGCACACATACAGACATAACAACAGCCGAAAACTCCGGTGAGAACAAATCCCAATATAAAACATGTATACATGCTGATACATAATCATAAATCATGAATCAAAGCAATAATAATGGGCTCCATAGTCTATGAAACCAATCTATATAAACATGCAATTCAAATCAAATCATGTCTTGATTTAACTCGACTCTACTCTAGGGATCCCGGTGTGAATAAGACGTCACTGCCTGTCACCTACCCTCCCAATCGGGGTAACTGTACGTCTTATTCCCAGACTTCGGTCATGTCTGTATCGAATGTCTACAATCGGAGTGAATCTGATCCGAAGCGTCGATACCACCGAACATCTAGTTTAGCAAGTCTGCTAATGACTCTCCTATCTCAATGCTTGAATCTAAATTTATAAACAAGACATAATAATAGTCAAAGAGAAATAGCAAATCTAGTATGTGATTTAGGGAAACTCCAACCAAGTCTGATTCGAGTCGTATCTCCCGAATTCACATGAATTATACCTTTCTTGTCGTTGGAATAATTCGAAGTCTCGAAGTAGGGATATCGAACCTGTCAATCCAAATCTGAAATGACAATGTTGAGATGCACAATATCAAATCATAACTCCAACTAATGCTAGTACGGTTCAATATCAAATCTTGATACAATTCGACGGTATAACGGCATAGTTTCTCGATACCAGTCATCCAATAACAACCAACATATTATCCACAAGCCATAACATCAATAACAACAATCATAATCTCCCAAAATCTGCTTTATCTCAACTCATACAAGATGGAATTTCATAACAATAGCGTACAGTGTCCGTTCTTCGATCCGGTTGCAAATATACTATGTCCAACATGTCAAGAATACATAATAACCATCATATCATAATTTTTCAACACATGGAATCTAAATCATGCTGAAACATAACCCAACTTACATCCTCTTGTAGCCTTTGAAGTGAGGAACAAGAATCTAAGCTTGGATTAACTTTTGGATGAGTAATTCTTACACAACCAAATGATAAAGATGGAGGGAAAGGCTTGAAGAAACTCTCTCTATCGTTGCTGGTCTGCTGGAATGAAGAAGAAGTGAGTCATGCTCAACTTATATATACCTCAGGCCATGAGTCAACATAAAATTCAAAGGTGGATTTCTCGCACCAAGCACCGCGGGTGCGCTCCGTCTAGACCGCGGGTGTGCTTAAGCTCG
Source organism: Primulina tabacum (assembly GCF_025594145.1). Taxonomy (NCBI): domain Eukaryota; kingdom Viridiplantae; phylum Streptophyta; class Magnoliopsida; order Lamiales; family Gesneriaceae; genus Primulina; species Primulina tabacum. The sequence continues at coordinate 9,503,398 of NC_134562.1, forward strand.
GCAGTCTATTCATTTTCCAAAATCGACGACTGCGGGTGCGCTACATATAAGACCGCGGGTGCGGTAACATTAACGCAGGTGCGGTTACGTTTGAACCGCGGGTGCGGTGTCATTTCTGTAAATAATTTTCAACTCTCTGTCCATCAACCGCGGGTGCACTCTTGCTTGGACCGCGGGTGCGGTGACCCTACTGTAAAATGGCCATCTTTCTATCCATGCACCGCGGGTGCGGTATCCAAAGGGGCGCGGGTGCAGTCTTCTTCTTCAAGCAACACTTCATCTTTTCATTTAGCGCCTCTCATTACATGTCATGCATACTCATATCTTCCGAATATCACATCAATGAAGACTAATAAATCTCAAGCCTTACATCCAATATTATTCTCATGATTCCCAACCTCCTCTAATTTAGACATCCAACTTGTAGGACTTCCTTGATAGCCCATCATGAGTCCTTGAAGTGCATCTTTAAACTTCTTGCTTCGTCCCCTCGTTATAGGTCCTTCGGGCAACTCCAACGACTCCCATGCTTTCTTTGGTGCTTGATCAACCACATTTGCATCAGTAGGGCAAAAAGAACTGAGGTGAGTCTGATTCGACAACGAGAAAGATTGGATGTGATTCCACTCCAAACACAACAACTCCCTCTTAGATTTGATAAAGGCAGTACGAGTGGAAAGCAAGATTTGCTGAAAGTTCAAAAGAAACAGTTTAAGAAGTTAGGGAGCGGACTGAGTGGTTCGTCTAGCTCCAGTGGTTCCAGCCCGAGTTATACTGGAGTATATTGTAGAACTTGCGGAGGGAGACATCCCACAGAGTAATGCCAGGGAGTGACTGGTAGTTGCCATATTTGTAGACAGCCGGGACACTTTGCTAGAGTTAGTCCTCAGAGAAGTTCCCGAAGATTTTAGGGAGCAGAAGACCGAGGAACAGACACAGGACACACCTGATGATATAGTGGCAGATACTGTTCTTTTATGATTATATTGCATAGGTATTGATATATACTAATGCATTCCCTACGATTATCTTTGACTGAGTTGCAATGAGATATGCTGTATCTGTTGAGTCTGTTTGTACTGTAGTATTGATTCCCTTACTTTTTGGGAAAGAAAGATTGATATCAGAGATTTCTGTGAAATATAGTATACTACAGTAAGATGAGAATGAGGTCGAGTTAGATTATGATGTACTTGTGTTTCTGATTTGACCGCATTATTGATATTAATATGTTGGACAAGTACAGAACTATTGTAGATTCCTTCCTGAAAAAATATAAGATTCAGACCAGATAGGGCTGATGAGTAGAAATTCCATGGTAAGGATTCTAGATCTAGAATTCCTTTGATATCTGTATTGTTTATGACTCGATTGATACAGAAAGGAGCAGATGGTATCCTTATGTATTTAGTAGATATGCTGAAATCGAGCCTGGTATTGGCAGATTCGCCAAGTGATGTACGAGTGTGTTGACGTCTTCCTAGATAAGATTTTGGATTTTCTTTATATCAGGAAGATAGATTTCAGAATTGAATTGATACCAGGTACTGTTTGTGTTTTAGAATTCAGTACAGAATGATATTGAATGTACAGAATGTCACTGCATGAATTGAAAGAATTGAAATATCGGTAGAAGAATACTGACCAAGAGTTACATCTGATTTAGTGCTTCTCTTGGAAATATTCAGTTCTGTCTATAGATTGATAAATCATGTGTTCAGAGGTATTATAATGATTTATGCTTATTATATCGATTATATGTGGATATATTCGCAGCGTCTGATCGATTGAATCAAACAATTGAAGATTGTATTGAATACTCTGAGAATTGTGATTATTGTATACAGAAATTATTCAGATAAGAATCTTGCTTGAAACAGATTGTATTCAGAATAAGCGATATCTGAAGTTAATATACCGATTGATTTTGACACAGTTAGGATTGTGATCAATGACTGAAAACGATACCGATATCAGAAAGATCAGAAATTTCAGAAATGTCAGAAATTTATTTTTGGTCTGAGTTGGCAGATTATCTTATACGATTGTTGTTTTGTATCTGCTTGAGTATTGTTATTGTTCTAAAACAATATTTGAGACAGCTTATACTGTTTGAGGGCATATTATATTTGCAGATGATATATAGCAGTTGATCAGAACGACATGAAGACGTGATTGATTAGTCAGAATTGACAATATTGCCAAAAATTGCCGTTTTATGACTTTAGTGAACTCACTAGATCAGTATAGATTAGTGATATTGTGAATCTGATTTGATAGTACTGTTATTCTGAGTCAGTGTTTGATACAGATTATTCAAACCGAATTAGAGCTGAATTCGAGAATTTCGGAAGTTCAGAGATTTAACCAGAATGTTCAGAACTTAATTTCGATAATCAGAGCAGAGCATCGATCAGAGTGACAGATATGTGATTTTTACTGTATGAGAATGATTATCGTATGATGTCAAATGTGTCAGATTTGCACGACAGAATTTGATATCGATAGTCAGAACCGTATACCAGGTAGGTATTTTTTTTTATTTATATTATTAATTGATTTGTTTGTACCAAATAGTTCGAATCTGAAATGACAGATAGTGTCAGAAACACACAATAGTGGATTCAGTTTTCATTTTGGTAACTGAGAATGGATAATATTCGGACAGACAGTTTTGACATAGACAGATTAAATCAGTTGTGACAGAATTTGTACTGAAATGTTGGCAGAATTTGTACTGAAATGTCTGAATCGCCGATAAATGAAGATAGAAAGATAGAAATCAGAAGAATTATTACAGAATTGGTATATTTCTGACTAGACATGGGAAGTATAATTCGATGAATTTCGTAATGAGATCACTATAATACTTTCCAGATTATGATATAATATGATTGTGATTGACAGATTGTTAAATCTATATCTATTAGTTTGTACAAGATGACGTACAAACATGACCAGATGACAAATATCGATGTCAAAGAAATGATCAGATTGATCAGAATGTTGAAGTAGATTATATTAGATTTTAAATTTTTAATTGAGTTTGTACTTGTGGCAGAATATATCATGAGCTCTCTCATAGATTATCCACCGACTGACAGATAGCCAGAGTGTACTATCCGGATATTGAGAGATATCCAAGGAGCTGTAGTGCTGGATGCTAGCACCAGTTGATATGACATATTGTCCCTGTGTGAATTATTGTACGATAATAGTTATCAGATAACCAGATGGATAATGAAATAGTTACGGACGATACATTGTACAGTGAGTACTGCAGATTTTTTTGGTATAAGAATAATATCTCGGAGATACATGAGATAGGATCTGATACGGTCAGAGATATGACAAAGAAAATGTAGCTAATTCAGAAGAGAATGAAGATAGCTCAGACCAGACAGACTTAATATTCCAACGTCGGATGGTGACGATTGGTATTTGGGGACGAAGATTTAATATATCTTAATTGATTACTTGCGAGTTCGAGGACGAACTCAAATCTAAGAGGGGGAGAAATGTAAGGCCCAAGAAATTTATCCTGTTAATTTGAAAGGATTTAGCGATGATTATTATAATCTATTGTTGATAATTAATTTGATTATAGACGGAACAGATTGGACCGGGAAAGCCGAAAGAAAATCAAAAGATGTAAGGCCCGAGAATTTTATCCTATTAATGTGAAATGATTTGGGGATAATTGATATGATTATAGACGGAAAGGATCGGACCGGGAAAGACTAGATAATGCATGAAAATGTGCGAGAAACAGTAGCACTCGCGCATATGCGCGACGTGGGCAGAGGACCTCGCGCATATGCGCGAAGTGAGTCGCTCATATGCGCGAGCCTGTACAAGCGAAGTCCCGAGGACCTCGCGCATATGCGCGGAGATGAGTCGCGCATATGCGCGAGCTGCCGAGAAGTTTATCCACGAGATCCGTAGGTTTCGCGCATATGCGCCGATATTAGTCGCGCATATGCGCGAGACGTGCAGTATGCACATTGAGCCACTCGTCCGTTTGCATGTGCGTGGGTATATATATATATATATACCTTGCAATTCTTCCAAAAAGAAGGAAACGAAGAAAAGGGAAGATTCAGAGGAAGAAAGAAAATCTTTACGCCTTTTGGGAGAAATCCGCCCGTCCGATTTTGAATCCGACTTCGGTATTGAGTTCCTATCGACGTAGGCTACAACAAGACGTAAGTTTTGCTACGTTTTGATATGTTTTGAAATTATGGTATTGTCAGAATCTGATATGATTCATATATGATGTTCTTGTCATGTTAGACATCGTATAATCGAAACCGGACTGGAGAACAGATACCATATGAAATTGTTATGATTTTCGGAGTAGTTTTGGAGTCGATTTGATATCAGAATTGAATTGTTATCGATTATGAGGTGTTGGAATTGATATCTTGCTAAAATGGTAGTGCTGGATATATTGAAATTATGACATTATATTGTTGAAACTGAATTTGATTTAATTTTTATTATATCCAGTATTGATTGAGTTGTGTATTGATTTCGTACCCTCAATATTGTTATTGTCAGATTGAGTATTGACAGGCTTTGAGTTCGAGACTTCGACAGAGTCAGACTATCAGAAAGAAAGGTATAAATTAATGTGGATTTGGGATTGCACAACTCGAGTGAGGTTTGACTCGAGTTTCTCTAAATCACATACTTAGTTTATTGCATTGATATTTGTAATTGATGAGATTGATGTTTGTAGTCTATTGATTTATAGCCACTGCATGTATTGACTACTGATTGTTTAGTCATTGGCTGATTCACCTAGTCACCGGTTGATTCGTCTGGTTATAGGCTGATTCGTCTAGTTATCGACTGATTCGTCTAAACTTTGGCTGATTCGCTTAATTACTGGCTGATTCGTCTAGTTATTGGCTGATTCGCTTAATTCTTGACTGATTCGTCAATTCTTCGGCTGTTTCGCCCAGACACTGGATATATGAATTATATCGATGCCGTTTAGGGTTGATTCATTCCTATCGACTGAGAATCGATATAATTATCAATATCCAGACATTAGGATCCCTAGATTAGAATTGAGTCGAGTCTGAGACGACGCGTCAGTTGAGTCGAGTCTGAGACGACGCGTCGATTGAGTGAGTTTGATACGACATGTTTATTTACAGTGTTTATATCATTCATGTTTGTTGAGTTGCTACATGTTAATGATATCTTATTTATGCGTTTATATATGTTTTTATATAATTGCATGTTTACATTGTTTATACTGGGATTTATTCTCACCGGAGTATCCGGCTGTTGTCTTGTTTTGTATGTGTGCATGACAACAGGTGGGGCTGGATCAGGGTCAAGAAGAGGATGAGATAAGACATTTAGCGTGGAGATCCGGACTTAGGAGTATATCTATTATATCACCTGAGATGTATTGAAGAAACAGTAGTTATTATGATTTATGATTGTACAGGACTTGTACTTAGATCTGAATAGTGATCTTGTAAATGAGATAGGACTTATTTCATATGCTGCGTACTCTCGTATTTTAAAAAAATTTTAGACCATGTTTATTTTAATTGATTAATTATTCCCAGAAAGTGATTAAGAACTGAATTAAGTTCGGGTCCCCACAGTTTGGTAGTTGCAATATCTGTCGACAGCAGGGACATTTTGCCAGAGTCTGCCCACAGCGAGGTTCTCAACGATCCCAGGGAGCAGAATCATCTGGATCAGTGGCTCAGACAGATAGACGATCATCTGCTGTTCACTCCTTTCAGCCACCTACTACTCAGTCACAGCAGAGGCCAGGAAGAAGCCAGACTTTTAGCCAGCCTCTGAGACAACAGGTCAGAGTGTTTGCATTAATTGAGGAACAAGCCCAGGAAGCACCTCATGATGTTGTTGCAGGTAACAGTTCTCTTTGTGGTTACTCTGCTTATGTATTCATTGATACGGGTGCATCCCATACGTTCATATCTGAGCGATTTGCATTGATACATGATTTGCTTGTTGGGTCATTATCTGCTGTAGTATCTGTCTCTTCACCTTTAGGGAGAGGTCTTATATTAGTGAAGTCTGTTAGACATTGTATGCTGCAGTATGATGGTAATGAGATTGAGTGAAATGCCGGAGATGTGAATTGATAATCAGCAATTATTAATGCATGATTTGATGTATTTATCGAAGGTCGAAGAAGCGACGTTGCGATTCGATTTTAGTTGCAAAAAATATTGTTGGGACAGCAGAGACAGTGCACCCGCGGTTGTTTATCATGAAGTGTTGAAGGATTACAGTAGTCATACCGCACCCGCGCCCGAAAAGCCACCGCACCTGCGGTAAATGAACAGAGACCAGACCGCACCCGCGGTAGAAAGGATAGCGCACCTCCGGTCGTCGTTCATGCAATTTTGAGTGTGGATCAGTATGGTCAGCGCACCCGCGGTGAGACATGTTTTATGAAGAATAAACCACTTGCCCCGGAGCATGCAATATATATATATGTACGGTGCTTCATCCTCAGCAGAGCAAGGAGAAAACGGAAGTCTGGGGAAAAAGCCTTAATCCTTGATACTAGAATTCGATTTGTGCAAAACCCGCCCGTTAGATTTTGAATCTGACTTCAGTACTGTGCTCCTATCGACGCAGGCTACAACTGGACGTAACTTTTGTTACGTTTTGATATGTTTTGAAATTATGATATTGTCAGAATCGGATATGATTCATATATGATGTTCTTGATATATTAGACATCGTAGAATCGAAGTCAAATAGAGAAACAGATTGATTATGAAATTGTTATGATTTTTCAGAATATATCGATTGATATTGAACAGATTTAGATTGTTGATTGATTACAGATTGTATTGGATATGGGTTATAGATTGTAATTGATATATGTTGATGTGGTATTGACGGGGATGTCAAGATCGTTCCGTTATGCCGTTGATTTTGAGTTGGATCCATATGGATCAGATTTGTATTGATTTGACCAGTATATTGATATGATATTATTGATATTGTCATGGCCAGATTGAGGGATTGACAGACTTTGAATTCCAGACTTGAACGTTGTCAGAACTTCAACGAAAGAAAGGTATAAGTCAATGTGGTATTGGGAGATCGACTCAAGTAGGATATACTTGAGTTTCCCTAAATCACATATTTATTGTTATTATATGCTTTGATTTGATTTGATATGCTTGTTCTATTGTGGGGACCCAGGCTCTAACTCAATTTTTTTTGGGATTAATTGGATCTTTACTAGAAAATGTGGGTCATAAAAAAAAAATTTCTTTTAACAATATCATAAACAAATGCATATAAACATGCACAAGGTCTTTATCTATTTTATTTCAACAACATAAATCCATGTCTTGTTTCATTTCATATATACAAACTAGTGTTTAATACCAACTACAAACCACATGTAGTACATGTCTAGTAAAAAACCACTAGTAATCTTCTTCTACGCCCGTAATCTCCACGCTATCTCGATCTCTCATCTCTGTCGCGACCCAGATCCTGTCCCACCTGTCGTTATGCACACATACAGACACAACAAAAGCCGGAAACTCCGGTGAGAATAAATCCCAGTATAAAACATGTATACATGCATATACACAACATAATCATGAAGCATACTATCATGAATAAAAGCAATAACCATATGTTCCACAATCTATGAAACAAAATCAATATAAGTATTCAACGGAAATCAACTCATATCTTGACTCGACTTGATTCTAACTCTAGGGATCCCGGTGTGAATAAGACGTCACAGTCTGCCACCTACCTTCCCAATCGAGGTGACGGTACGTCTTATTCCTAGACTTCGGTCCTGTCTGTATCGAATGTCTACAATCGGAGTAAATCTGCTCCTATGTGTCGATACCACCGAACATCTAGAAAGTTGAAAAATCTACCAAAGACTCTCCTATCTTAATGCTTGAATATAAATCAATGGACAAAGCACAAACATATCAAGATATAAACAATCTAGTATGTGATTTTGGGAAAATCAAATCAAATCTAATTCGAGTTATATCTTCCCGAATTCACATGAATTATACCTCTCTTGTCGTTCAATCTTTTTCGATGTCGAAGTCTCGATGTCAAAGTTGCCAATACAAATCTGAAATGGCGTAGTCAATGTGCATTCTAACAATCTCTAGTACACAACAATACACATAGGAATCAATATTTCATTTCAAGTCATTTCGACGGCATAACGGCGGATTCTCGATACCGGTCATATTAACACAACATAATCAATATCAACAACTCACAATTCTCATTATCACACATGCTAAGTTCTGAAATCTATATATCCTCAATCAATTATATGCTGAAATTTCACACGAATCGCATACGGTCTCATTTCTTCGTTCCGGTTTCAATTACCCTATGTCCAACATATCAAGAACACATACTAGCCATCATATCATAATTCTTTCGACACATGGAATCTAAATCATGCTGAAACGTAACCAAACTTACATCCTCTTGTAGCCTTGGGTGATAAGAGCACAAATCTAGTCTAAGATTGGAATTTGGTTACACGGATTTGTCACAACCAAGTGTTGAAGAGGAAGAGGAAAAGCTTAAAGCTTGAAGAAGATTCTTTCGTTGCTGATCTGCTGAATGAGGAAGGAATGAATCATGCACTAAGTATATATATATATCTTGCCATGTGTCAACATAAGAATCAAAGGTGGATTTCTCGCACAGAACACCGCGGGTTCGCTCCTTCTTGACCGCGGGTGCGGTCAGCTCACGGCATCCCCTTCCAATTTTTCAAAATCGACGACCGAGGGTGCGGTCCTGTTTTCACCGCGGGTGCGTTCACCCTACTGTAAATCTTCCACATTTCATGAGCCACAACCGCGGGTGCGATAGAAGACTAAGCGCGGGTGCGGTCTCTCTTTATCAATATATTCAAGTTTTGCAACGTCGTTTCTCCCCGTCTGTTCTTGCATTCCTTATTCATACTATATATCAATTCAAACGTATCAACAAGAATCTCGGGCATTACATTTCTACCCTCTTAGATATGAGTTCGTCCTCGAACTCGAAATCAATCAATTAAAGCGTGTAAAAGCAGCATTATAATCAAAAATGAATAAATACTCACATCATGAAAATAGCTCGGGATATCTCTGTCTCATCTCTGATTCTGTCTCACAAGTCGCTTCTTCAATGCCATGACGACTCCACTGGACTTTCACTAGCGGAATAATCTATGTTCTGAGCTGCTTTTCTTTTCGATCCAAAATCTGTAATGGTTGCTCAAAATAACTCAGTGTATCGTTAAGCTCGGCCTCATCAGGCTGAATGACATGAGAAGCATCAGGCATGTATCTACGCAGCATCGATACATGAAAAACGTCATATATCCCATATAAAGAAGGAGGAAGAGCAAGTCGATATGCTCGATCGCCAATCTTCTCAAGAATCTCGTACGGACCGATGTATCTAGGAGATAACTTCCCGCGTTTGCCAAATCTGACAACGCCTCTGAACGGAGAAATCTTCAAGAATACTCTGTCTCCCTGTTCAAATACTAACGGTCTATGTCTGATGTTCGCATACTTGGCTTGTCTATCCTGCGCCGTTTTCATTCTCTTCTGAATGATCTTTACCTTCTCAGTCATTTCACGAATCATATCAGGCCCAAGTTTTGGTACCTCAGATACATCATCCCAATATAGAGGAGATCTGCACTTTTTGCCATACAAAGCTTCAAACGGTGCCATCTTGATGCTCGTCTGATAGCTGTTGTTGTACGAGAATTCACAAAGTGGTAGTGAATCTTGCCAACTAATGCCAAAATCTAGCACTACGGCTCTCAACATATCCTCTAATGTTTGGATAGTCCGCTCTGACTGTCCGTCTGTCTGTGGATTATAAGCCGTGCTCAGATGCATTATCATACCTAAAGCCTGCTGCAGACTGTGCCAGAAATGATAAGTGAATCGGGGATCACGATCTGATACGATCGACTTCGGCACACCATGCAATCTGACCACCTCTCTGATATATATCTCGGCCCTCTGATCATGTCGATATGTCATTCTGTACGGAATAAAGCATGCAGATTTGGTCAATCTGTCAATAATGACCCAAATCGCATCACAGCCCCGGGATGATCGTGGTAACTTCGTAACGAAATCAATGGAAATGTGATCCCATTTCCATTCAGGAATAGATAAACTCTGAAGTAAACCTCCGGGCTTCTTTCTCTCGGCCTTCACCTGTTGGCAATTCAAGAACTTAGACACAAACTCAGCAATGTCTGACTTCATCTGTTTCCACCAGAACTGTGTCTTCAAATCGTTGTACATCTTCCTGCCCACCAGGATGAATTCTGAACCGACTACAGTGCGCTTCTGACAATATGTGTTGTTTCAAATCTGAAACATCTGGCACTAAAAGACGGTTATTCACATACAAAACATGATCATGTACCTGATAGTTTGAATTGTGCCCTGAACTAACCATCTCAACTGACTTCTGAATATTCTGATCGGTTTTTTGTGCTTCTTTAATTCTCAAAATCAAATCTGGCTCAACTTGAATCGTAGCAAGTCGTAGTGGTCTACTATCTGTATCAAACGCTAATCCAGACAAACAGCAATCTTCAATCATATTCGAAACACCTATCGTCGATAAGGATAGGGAACATACCTTTCGACTCAAGGCATCTGCTGCTGCATTCGACTTTCCTGGATAGTATTTGATCTCGCAATCAAAGTCCTTTAACAAATCGAGCCATCTACGCTGTCTCATGTTTAACTCTGACTGAGAAAACAGATACTTCAGGCTTTTGTGATCAGAGTAGATTTCAAACTTCTCGCCATAGAGATATTGTCGCCATATCTTCAGAGCAAATACGATGGCTGCCAATTCAAGATCATGAATTGGGTAACGAATCTCGTGTGGCTTCAGCTGTCTCGAGGCATATGCAATCACATGTACTCGCTGCATAAGAACACATCCTAGCCCCCTGTGAGATGCATCACAATATACGACGAAATCACCAGTACCTGAAGGTAACTTCAACACTGGAGCACTAGTCAGTTGTTTCTTCAACTCCAAGAAGCTAGACTCACAAGCTTCAGACCACACAAATGACGCATTCTTCTGTGTCAACTGGGTAATTGGTTTCGCGATACTAGAGAAATCTCTAATAAATCATCGGTAGTATCCTGCTAGACCCATGAAACTGCGTATCTCTGGTACAGAAGTCGGTTTAGGCCAACTGATCACAGCTTCAACTTTACTCGGATCCACCGAAATACCGTTTTCAGATATGATATGACCCAAAAAGACAACCTGTCTCAACCAAAACTCACACTTTGACAGTTTAGCATACAATTTCTCTGTTCTCAATGTCTGCAACACAATTCTTAAATGCTCGGCATGATCAATCTCACTCTTGGAATATACCAAGATATCATCAATAAAAACAATAACAAACTCATCAAGATGCTTCTGGAAGATACGGTTCATCAAACTCATAAACACCGCTGGAGCATTCGTTAAACCAAAGGGCATGACAATAAGATCGTAATGTCCATACCTGGTTCGGAACGCTGTCTTCGGTATATCAACATCTCGGACTCTCAGCTGGTGATATCCAGATCTCAGATCAATCTTGGAATAGACAGAGGATGCCTTCAAACTGATCAAATAAGTCGTCGATACGAGGCAATGGATATTTGTTCTTCACTGTTGCCTTGTTCAGTTGTCGGTAATCAATACACAATCTCATCGAACCATCTTTCTTTCGAACCAATAATACCGGAGCACCCCAAGGAGATAACCTCGGTCAGATGTAACCCTTGGCCAATAAATCTTTGAGCTGTTCTTTCAATTCTTTCAATTCAATAGGTGATATGAATCTGGCTAGGCACCGTGTGCAAATGTTTGGGGGAAGATTTAAGATGCGTTGTTGCCTTGGACTTTCAAGCTTGATTGTGATAAAAGATGATGAATCAAGCATATTCAAGCAAGTGGTGGAGTTCAACAAAGAATATACCGAAGGACCTATAACGAGGAGATGTAGCAAGAAGTTTAAAGAAGCACTTCAAGGACTCATGATGAGCTACAAAGAAAGTTCTACAAATGGGGTGTCTAATTTAAAGGAGTTTGGGGAAAATGGACACAACAATGGAAGTCTTTGTAATGTTATTCAAGTGCAATTGTCGGAGGTCCAGCGCACCCGCGCTAAAGCAGGGACCGCACCCGCGGTCCATGATAATCAAATTTAAGAAAATTTCCCGAAGCTGCACCGCACCCGCGGTCAAATCATTAGCGCACCCGCGGTCTATTGCCGAAGCTACACCGCACCCGCGGTCAAACAAGCACCGCACCCGCGGTCTTTTGGCGCACTTCCGTGTCAAAGTTGCTAGTTATCTTATTTAAGCCTTTTCACACAACTTTTCTTATTTTTACTGTTTATATAATGTATTGTAAGGGGGATGAACGAAATCATTGAAGATTGATATCAAATTATTGGAGATTTCTCTCAATTTGCAAGGCTTGTGCTTTGTGTTTATCAAAATCAAACTTATCAAAGATTGCATCTTTTTGGCGTTTGTCGATTGTTCTTCGCACGGATTGTCAAAACAAGTTCTTTGAAGGTTCGTTTGAAATTCAATTGTTTTATCGTTGATATTTGTTACTAAGTTATAATCGCTTAGAGGTGAATATCACAAAATCGTTACTTGTTTCAAAAGATCGGGACAACATAATCGTTCCATGTTTGTTATTGAATTGAGGGTGCGATGTGGGGACCCGGACGCTAATCATCTTCTTAATCATCTTTGGGATTTAATTATCAATTAAGATAAACAGGGTCTAAAAATTTTTTCTTTTTAAAATGTAAGTGCGGAACGTAATGGAATTAACTAATATACATCTCAGTATAAAAGTACAATAATGTACAACAATTATTCAAACTAGTCTAAGGTTTAACTACTAAATTTCAAGTTTTAAACCAAGTCTACATCCAAGTCCGGAATCACCACTCTAATCTCGATCTCTCATCATCCTCTTGACCCTGATCCTGCCCCACCTGTTGTCATGCACACATACAAACAAGACAACAGCCAGATACTCCGGTGAGAATAAATCCCAGTACAAATAATGTATACATGCAGTTAACTGAATTAACATAAAAGCATGAATTATATCTTATCACATGTAGCATAGTCACTAACATGTATCAATACCAATCTGTAAATAAAACATGAATCGTAATCTACGAAACATAAATCAATACGGATCTGTAAATCAAGTTCTAGTCTCGATATCTAAGACTCGACTCATCTCTTATTCTAATCTAGGGATCCCGATCTAATTTAGACTTTGGTATGCTGTATCGAATGTCTACAATAGACGTCGATCTACATCCAAGCTCATCGATACACCGTAAGTCTAGAGTCTATGCGGTCCTGACAAAGACTCGGCGATTCTGCCCTAGCTAGGCTGATCTGCTCTAGACTCAAGCTCTGGATCTGCTATAATTCAATAGACTAAACATATCAATCTGATAATCTGCAAATATCAATGCAATAAAGTAAAGTATGTGATTTTGGGAAACTCAAGTCAAACCTAACTTGAGTTGTGCAATCCCGAATCAACATCTATTTATACCTTTCTCTTCACGATCTGATGAAGACGAAGTCTCGTACTCAAATCTGTCCATACCCAGTCTGGCAATGACAATCGCATAATACAATATCAGTATATAAATCAATTCAAGACTTGTTCTGATCAATACTCAAATCAATACATAATCTGATCCATATCGAAACAAGGCACAATCTAATTCATATCAACGATATCACGATACAATCGAAATCATTACTGAATCTGATCAATCTAAATCAACCGATGTTTCGACGGCATAACGATACAGTCTCGATAACCCCGTCAATCTCAACGTCATAGAGATACTACCAGAATTCACAACCAGTATCAATACAATTCATAATCGTAATATCGGTACACTTGAGATCAGTAATAACACAACTCTGATATCAAATCTCAATCAATATCTTTCGAAAATCATAAAAATTGTATAAACAGTCCCTTCTTTAATCTGAATTCAATTATACAATGTCTACTGTAGCAGAAACACTATATCTGATTCATATTCAATTATGACAATATCATAATTTCAACTCATGTCTAAACGTAACAAAAATTACGTCCAGTCGTAGCTTTCGTCGTTAGGAACTCGGTACTGAAGTCAGATTCAAAATCGAACGGACGGATTTTGCATAAATCGAATTCTAAAGTCATGAATCAATTTTCCCAAAGTTTCCTCGATTTCTTCATTTGCTACAGGATAATGAATTGTGTATATATATATATATATATACATGTCGTACTACACGATCACCCCACATGTCACTCTTTCCTTTTGCATGCCGCGCGCATATGCGCGCCCAAGGCCCCGCATATGCGCCGGAAGCTTTATCCGGAAATTGCTACTGGAGTGCTCGCGCATATGCGCGCCCCATCGTCGCGCATATGCGTGAAACTTACTGTCTCGTGCACACACCCACTCGCGCATATGCGCGCCCATCTCGGCGCATATGCGCCCAAGGTTCTGGACATTCCGCGCATGTGCGCGCTTACACGCCGCGCATTTGCGCGAAGGCACACCCTCGCACATGTGTTTCGCTTCTGTTCTCGTCTTTCCTGGTCCACTCCGTTCCGTGTATAATCACTTCAGTTAATCAAGAAATCATCTCTGATTAATATCAGATTACGGTAAATATACCCAAATCATTTCCGATTACGGTAATCAAATTCTCGGGCATTACATTTCTCCCCCTCTAAGATATGATTTCGTCCTCGAAATCACAGGAAATCAAATCAGATAAAGATGGAATGTACAATAGATGTTACTTCAGAAAATTCATTCTGATAAAATTACTTGCAAATACTGGCTATACAACATCCGTATATACCAATCAACAGCTCATACCAAATCAATATCATCAGCTGTTATCAAATTCAACCTCAAATGTCACCGTAATATCATTCTCATTCAGCGGAAATCTGCAGTACTCACTGTACAATATCTTATCTGGGCTATCTCAATACTCGTTTGATTGCTATCATCATACAGTAATTCATAAAGTGACAAGACATCAGGTCATTAGTGCTAAAATTCAGCACTACAGTTCCTGGATATCCTCCAGTATCTAGATAGTTCGCTTCGACTATCCGTCACTCTAGAAACCATAAATAAAATCATACTATACATTCTGCCAAAAGCACACAATCAAGTAAAATCACGATATGATATAATCTACTTCGGCATTCTAGTTATTCTGACCATTTTTCTGACATCGATCTGTGTCATTTGGTCATGTTTGTACGTTATCTGGTACAAACTAATTGATATAGATTGAACAATCTGTCAATCACAATCATATTACATCACAATCTTGAAAGTATTGCAGTGATCTCATTACGAAATTCATCGAAGTATACTCCCCATGTCTAGTCAGAAATATACAAATTCTGCAATAAATCTTTTGATTTCTATCTTTCTGTCTTCATTTATGGGCAATTCATACATTTCAGTACAAATTCTTCCAACATTTCAGTATAATTCTATCATAACTGATTTAATCTGTCTATATCAAAACTATCTGTTCGAATATCATACATTCACAGTCACCAACTGAAAACTGAATCTACTACTGTGTGTTTCTGACACCTTCTGTCAATTTCAGATTCGAACTACTTGGTATAAATAATCAGTTAATAATATAAATGAAAGAAAAATACCTACCTGGTATTTTGTTATGACCATCGATATCAAATTCTGTTGTACAATTCTGAAAAATTTGACATTACAAGATAATCATTCTCACATAGTAAAATCACATATCTGTTACTCTGATCGATGCTCTGCTCTGATTATCGAAATCTAATTCTGAACCTTCTGATCACATTTCTGACTCACTGAAATTCTCGAATTCAACTCTGATTCGAATTGAACTGTATATAATCTCAACGGTTCACAATGCTCTGTATCAAATACGGCTGTAGAATTATAACAATACTCAGGAAGACACAAAACAACAATCGTATATGATAATCTGTCAATTCAGACCAAAAATAAATTTCTTACAATTCTGACATTTCTGCTCTTTCTGATATCGGTATTATTCTTATCTACAGATCATGATCTTAACTATGTCAAAATCAATCGGTATACTAACTTCAGATATCGTATACTCTGAATACAATCTGTTTCAAACAAGATTCATATCTGAAAAATTCTGTATACAATAATCATAGTTCTTAGAGTATATTCAATACAATCTTTAGATATTCGATTCAATCAATCAGATGCTGCAAATATATCAAAACATCATAGATACAACGAGCATGAAATCATCAGAATATCTCTGAACATACTGAAACATGCCAAAGAGAAACACTAAATCATATGTAACTCTTGGTCGTACTCTTCTACTGATCTTTTAATTCTTCCAATTCATTTTGTATCATTCTGTACATTCAGTATCATTCTGTACTGAATTCTAAAACAATAAACAGTACCTAGTCTCAATTCAATTCTGAAATCTATCTTTCTGATATAAAGCAAATCTGAAATCTTATCTGGGCAAACATCAGCCAACTCATACATCATTGGCAAATTTGCCAATGCTAGACTCGACTTCAGTACATCTACTGAATACATAAGGATACCATCTGTCCCTTTCTGTATCGATCGAGTCATAGTCAACACAGATATCAAAGGAATTCTGAATCTAGAATCCTTACCGTGAAATCTTTACTCATCAGCCATATCTGGTCTGAATCTTATACTCTCCTGAAAGGAATCTATAGTAGTTCTGTACTTGTTCAGCATATTAATATCAATAATGCGGTCAAATCAGAAATACAAGTACATCATAATCTAACTCAATCTTATTCTCATCTTACTCTAGTATACGATATTTCACAGAAATCTCTGATATCAATTTTTCTTTCCCAGAAGGTACAAAAATTAATACTACAGCAATACAGACCCAACAGATACCATATATATCAATGCAACTCAGTCAAAAATAATCGTAGAGAATGCATTAGTATATATCAATACATATGCAATCTAATCATAAAATAACAGTACTTGCCACTATATCATCAAGTGCCTCTTGGGTTTGTTCCTCGGTCACTACCACCAGATGGTCCCGATCCCTGAAATCTTCGGGAATCTCTCTGGGGACAAACTCTAGCAAACTGTCCCGGCTGTCGGCAGATACGACAACTACCAGTCATTCCCTGGCATTGCTCTGTGGAATGTCTCCCTCCGCAAATCCTGCAATACACTCCAGTATAACTTGGGCTAGAACCACTGGAGCTAGTTGAACCGCTCAGTCCGCTCCCTAACATCTTGAATGGCTTCTTTCGAGCTTTCAGCAAATCTTGCTTTCCACTCGTGCTGCCGCGATCAAATCGGAGAGGGGATTTCTGTGTCTGGGGTTGCATCGCACACACCCTTTTTAGTTGTCTAATCAGACTCGCCTCCGCTCTCTTTGCTTTACTCAAGGCATCAGCAAACTGATAAGGTCGCTGCATATTCATCAATGCAACTATCTCCGAGTTCAATCCTTGATGAACTGATCCGCTACAGTTTCATCATTCCCAATCATATTAGGAGCAAAACGCAGTAGAGTAGAGAATTTCGCAACATATTCTTCAATATTTAGTTGGCCTAGTCTCAAATTCTCAAATTATGCTTTCTTGTCCTCCCGATACGAAACTGAGAAAAATCTTCGATAAAATTCAGTTCTGAATATTTCCCACGAAATCACTGTACCTCTCTGTTCTAGCATTCTTTTACTTGAAATCCACCAACTCCTGGCAGTCTCTCGTAACTGGTGGAATATCAGTTTAATTCTCTGCTCATCTGAATAATCAAGTAAATCAAACAGTATTTCTATTTCATCAAACCAGTTTTCACAATCTTCAGACGTCTCGGTACCACTCAGAATCGGCGGCTGAAATAACTGAAATTCTTTCAACTGTATTTCTATCTGAGTTTCTGATACATCTATCTGTTCAGTCGAAGTACTACCCCTTTCTGGAATTCTCCGTGGAGGTATATCTGCTTATCAAAACATTAGTACTCAAATACTACAAATCTGTTCCAATCTTTCTCTGATCATCTTACTGCTGATCACGAATCAGATATGATTCATACTCAATAATACATAATACCAACTCAAATCAGATAATAAGGTAACCATGTATTTCAAAGCAGTAAAGCATAATGTCATGCTAGCATACGCAATGTCGTTCAACATTAAAATAATTCTCATGCTAGCAATCACATGCAAGGAAAGAAAACTCAATCTACCCCGCTCATTCTCTTCTATCTCAATCTAAAGGATCTATCGCTCTGATACCACCTGTTGTGGAGACCCGGACGCTAATCATCTTCTTAATCATCTTTGGGATTTAATTATCAATTAAGATAAACAGGGTATAAAAATTTTTTCTTTTTAAAATGTAAGTGCGGAACGTAATGGAATTAACTAATATACATCTCAGTATAAAAGTACAATAATGTACAACAATTATTCAAACTAGTCTAAGGTTTAACTACTAAATTTCAAGTATTAAACCAAGTCTACATCCAAGTCCGGAATCACCACTCTAATCTCGATCTCTCATCATCCTCTTGACCCTGATCCTGCCCCACCTGTTGTCATGCACACATACAAACAAGACAACAGCCGGATACTCCGGTGAGAATAAATCCCAGTATAAATAATGTATACATGCAGTTAACTGAATTAACATAAAAGCATGAATTATATCTTATCACATGTAGCATAGTCACTAACATGTATCAATACCAATCTGTAAATAAAACATGAATCGTAATCTACGAAACATAAATCAATACGGATCTGTAAATCAAGTTCTAGTCTCGATATCTAAGACTCGACTCATCTCTTATTCTAATCTAGGGATCCCGATCTAATTTAGACTTTGGTATGCTGTATCGAATGTCTACAATAGACGTCGATCTACATCCAAGCTCATCGATACACCGTAAGTCTAGAGTCTATGCGGTCCTGACAAAGACTCGGCGATTCTGCCCTAGCTAGGCTGATCTGCTCTAGACTCAAGCTCTGGATCTGCTATAATTCAATAGACTAAACATATCAATCTGATAATCTGCAAATATCAATGCAATAAAGTAAAGTATGTGATTTTGGGAAACTCAAGTCAAACCTAACTCGATTTCTTCATTTGATACAGGATAATGAATTGTTTATATATATATATATATATACATCTCGTACTACACGATCACCCCACATCTCACTCTTTCCTTTTGCTTGCCGCGCGCATATGCGCGCCCAAGGCCCGCTCATATGCGCCGGAAGCTTTATCCGGAAATTGCTACTGGAGTGCTCGCGCATATGCGCGCCCCATCGTCGCGCATATGCGCGAGACTTACTGTCTCGTGCACACACCCACTCGCGCAGATGCGCGCCCATCTCGGCGCATATGCGCCCAAGGTTCTGGACATTCCGCGCATGTGCGCGCTTACACGCCGCGCATGTGCGCGAAGGCACACCCTCGCACATGTGTTTCGCGTCTGTTCTCGTCTTTCCCGGTCCACTCCGTTCCGTGTATAATCACTTCAATTAATCAAGAAATCATCTCAGATTAATATCAGATTACGGTAAATATACCCAAATCATTTCCGATTACGGTAATCAAATTCTCGGGCATTACATACAATTTCTATATTCGTGCTTGCCTTTCATTCGTACGAGGATTCGTATCATTTGGTATCAGAGCTTTTGGTTCTCTTTGAATCAAGTAAGTTATCATTGCTATTTTCAGATCTGTTTAAAATTTCGTTTTGTTCTCAGATCTGTTATCCTTTCGTCGCTATTTTCAGATATGTCTAAAAATACAAAAAAAAATCCGTTCTGTTATCAGATCTGTGTTATCCTTTTGTTTCTATTTTCAGATCTGTTTAAAATTTCATTCTGTTCTCAGATCGTTGTTATCTTTTCGTTTTTATTCAAGATCTTTCTAAAACTTCGATTCTGTTATTAGATCCGTGTTTTCCTTTGTATTGTTGTAAGATCTGCTTTATTCTAGTGTTCTTTGTTTTGTGCAGTCCAAGTGAGACAGTTGCCAGTGTCCACGAGTTAAATCTTGTTAGTTTGATATACAAGTACAAAGCTTGAGAACATCTTTTGAGAGAACTATCAAATTCGAGTGAAAACACTTGAGTGCGAGCGTTATTTCTTTGGAGTGACCGGTGAGTATTTTGTATTGAAAAAAAAAAGAGAAAAAAAAAAAGAGAGTCGAGTGAATTTCCATTGGAGTGATCAGTGAGGATTTGTGGTGAGGAAACTTATCTTTTATTGTTTTATACTAACCTTTTCTTGCAGGTATAATGATTGACGATCGTCAATTTCAATTAATGTTAGGAGGGTTGTATAAAATGTGGGAGAAGGAGTTTAAGCCTCTACGAAAAAAATATAGGAGGTGCGAAGAAGAGGAGACATGTAATGGGCATGTTGATGTGGATAGACGAGTTAGTAGATTTGGAAAGAATAGAGCGTCGCATTTGGAGAGGGATGATGATATGCGATGTGAGGAAGATAGAGGAGTTGGCATAAGAGGTGAACGTGGTTTGCAAGGGGAGTCGTTGATATCCACTTGGGGGACAAGCTTGGAAGAGAAACTCATTGCTAGGCCAAAGAATGAGTCGAGAGTTGAAGCTAGCAAATATGAATATCAAGGAACAAGTAAAAACTCAAATTCTAGTACTTGTGATATTATATGTTGTTGGTGTTTAGAAATTGGTCATGATATCAATCAATGTCCACGTGATAAGGTGACCATAGTAGATTCATCTGTTGAGCCTGAATCTGATGTAGTTGCTGAACCTGAATATGAAGTTGAGGTTGGGGAGATTGAGGATGATAATACTATGCTGATTCTTGACACGAATGTTGAGCAGTATGTGGTGGAAGGTGAATTGATAGATGATGGTACTTCACTTGTTGATGATACGAGTACTGTTAAACAAAACCTTGTGGACAGTGAATCAATGAGTGGTGAAGAAGTTTCTATTTTGTCTACCATGGGAGAGGAAAGTAGGCAAGGAAAAGTTATAATACATAAATTCGTTGAGCAACGAAATACTTCATTTGTTCAATTAAATCCAATTGTTGTTCTTGGGAATCAATTGACATTCCTTGAATTGAGTGAAAAAGAAAATAAATTGGCCGAAAGAAAGAGAGAACAAAAGAGTGAGATGGCCATAGAAAAGAAAGAAGAGAGAAAAAAAAAAAAAAAAGAGGCCAAAGGAGAAGAAAACAAAAAGAAAAATAAATTAAAGGCCCCAAAGATTCAAAAGAGTGAGGTTGAGAGTTATTAATTATTGCATAAACCATTTCATGTACCTTTGTACAAAGTGGTTTATTCTCATTGTGATGATATAGTGATGCAAATGTGGTTGATCAAGCACCAAAGAAAGCATGGGAGTCGTTGGAGTTGCCCGAAGGACCTATAACGAGGGGACGAAGCAAGAAGTTTAAAGATGCACTTCAAGGACTCATGATGAGCTATCAAGGAAGTCCTACAAGTTGGATGTCTAAATTAGAGGAGGTTGGGAATCATGGGAATAATATTGGAGGTTTTTGGAATGTTATTCAAGCGCAATTGCCGAAGGTGGAGCGCATCCGCGCCAGTTCAGGGACTGCACTCGCGGTCCATGATAATCAAATTTAAGAGAATATTGCCGAAGCTATACCGCACCCGCGGTCAAGCAAGGATCGCACCCGCGGACGGCAAGCGAACCCGCGCTCCTACAATGACCGCACCCGCGGTCCTTTTATTCTAACTTAGCCGAAGCCACACCGCACCCGCTGTCCAGTATGCAGCGCACCCGCGGTCTATTGTCAACTTCCGTGTCAAAGTTGATGGTTATCTTCTTTAATGCTTTCTACACTACTTTTTATGGGTTTTATTAATTATATAATGCATTGTAATGACCAAAAACGAGATAATTGAGGATTGATATCAAATACATTGAGTTCTCTCAATTTTCAAAGCTTTTAGTTTTGTTCTTCACAAGAAGAAAACCAAATCAAACTTATCAAAGATTTTCATCTTTGTGGCGTTTGTCGATTGTTCTTCGCACGGATTGTCAAAACAAGTTCTTTGAAGGTTCGTTTGAAATTCAATTGTTTTATCGTTGATATTTGTTGCTAAGTTATAATCGCTTAGAGGTGAATATCACAAAATCGTTACTTGTTTCAAAAGATCGGGACAAAATAATCGTTCCTTGTTTGTTATTGAATTGAGGGTGCGATTTATATATTCGTGCTTGCCTTTCGTTCGTACGAGGATTTGTATCATTTGGTATCTGAGCTTTGGCTCATTGAATTCAAGTAAGTATCGTTGTTGTTATTTTTCAGATCTGTCTCAAATTTCATTCTGTTTTCAGATCTGTGGTATCCTTTTGTTTCTATTGTCAAATCTACCAAAAAAAAAAACAAAAATTTGTTCTGTTTCAAGTTTTGTGTTATCCTTTGTTCTATTTTAAGATCTGCGTTATTTCTATCATCTTTTGATAATCCAGAATTCCCGAAAAAAATTTGTTCTGTGTTATTCTGTCGTTCTTGTTTTTGTGCAATCCATGTGAAACAGTTGCAAGTGTTCACAAGTTGAATCTTGTTAGTTTGATAAAAAAAAAATAATATATATAAAGATTGAGCACACCTTTGAGAGAACTATCAAATTGTAGTGAAAAAACATTTGAGTGCGAGTGTTATTTCTTTGGAGTGATGGTGAGAATTTGGGTGAGGAAAATCTTTTATTTCTACTAACATTTTATTGCAGGTACAAAATCTGAAATTAAAATGGAGAGGGAAGTAGGAGAGAGTTCGAACTAATGGTTATCTAAGGTTCAAATGGAGGCGTTATTTGGGCATTTTAGTAGAATGTTGAGGGCCGAGTTGGATCCTTTATATGAGAGGTTGGATAGGCTTGAAGTTAGTACGAGTGAAAATAAATCTAAGCCTAATGGTTTGGGTAGAGTGGATGAAGAAGAGAATGATTATGATTTGGAAGGAGAAGAGGAGAGCCAAAACGAGAAATGGGGTAGAAGCGGAAGAGGTAGAGGATTTGGTAGGGGAAGAAGAGAAGCCTTACGTGGTAGGTACGATGATAGGAATAAGGAAGATAATAACATAGGTAGCATTAAGATGAAAATTCCGTCGTTCCATGGTAAGTCGGATCCAGAGGCTTATTTAGAATGGGAAAAGCGAGTTGAATTTGTGTTTGATTGTCACCATTATTCCGAACAAAAGAAGGTTAGGTTGGCCGTTGTTCAATTTGTTGATTATGAACTTATTTGGTGGGATCAATTAGTGACCACTAAGAGAAGATGCAATGAGAGGCCTATAGAAACTTGGGCGGAGATGAAAAGCGTAATGAGGAAGAGGTTTGTACCAAATCACTACTATAGAGAAATGTTCAAGAAGTTACAAACTTTGAGACAAGGTGTGAAGAGTGTTGAGGACTACTATAAAGAATTGGAAGTAGTCATGATTAGAGCAAACATAGATGAGGATAGTGAGGCTACTATGGCTCGTTTTCTGTGTGGTTTGAACAGGAAAATTCAAGACCAAGTGGAGCTTAGACATTACTTGGATCTAGATGAAATGGTGCAAATGGCGATAAAAGTGGAGCAACAACTCAAAAGGAGAGGAGTTGGTCGTACCACACAAACTGGGAATACATCAACACCTTGGCGTTCCAACGTTGTTAAACGTGAAGAAAGCAAGGTAGTGGTCAAGCCCGAAGTTGACATTAAACAGGAGGCGCCTAAGCAAGGAATGCAAGGTAAACCTGAAACTCCTATTAATCGTTCTAGAGATATTAATTGTTTTAGGTGTCAAGGAATTGAACATATTGCTAGCCAATGTCCCAATAAAAGGGTGATGGTGTTGAATAATTATGGGGAGTATGAATCTCATAGTGAGGGAGATGATGGAGAGGATGAAGATGAGATGCCTGCATTAGAGGATCCTGATGAGGGATATGAAGCAGTTGTGGGTGAGGTATTAGTGACTAGGCGTATCATGAGTGCCCAAGTCAAAGAAGAGGAGACGAATCAGCGGGAAAACTTGTTCCATACTAGATGTTTTGTCAGTGGCAAAGTTTGCAACGTTATTATAGATGGAGGAAGTTGTACCAATGTTGCTAGTCTTGAGATGGTTGAAAACTTGAGCTTGCCTACTTTGAAACATCCTCAACCATATAGGCTACAGTGGTTGAACGACTGTGCTGAAGTGAAGGTGAGCAAACAAGTTTTGGTTGCATTTTCGATTGGGAAGTATGTTGATGAGGTATTGTGTGATATGGCACCAATGCATGCTTGTCATATTTTGTTAGGAAGACCATGGCAATATGATAGGCAAGTGACACATGATGGGTTTAGAAATAAATATTTTTTTGTACTCAAGAAAGAACCCATTGTTTTACTTCCTTTGTCCCCAAAACAAGTGTTGGACGACCAATTGAAAAAAAAGAAGAGAGATGAGGCCGAAAGAAATAGTGAATTAAAAAGTGAGATGGTCTTTGAAAAGAAAAATGAAATGGCTAAAAACAAAAGTGATAAAATAATAGAGATAGCCATACAAAAGAAAAATGAGGAAAAAGAAAATGAGAGGAAAGAGACCAAAAAGAAAATATATATGGTCCAAAAGAGTGACATAAAACAATTGCTGCACACACATGATACACTTGTGTTGATTCTTTACAAAGAGATTCTCTTTAACACAAGTGATATAGCCGGAAATCTTCCGAGCATTGTTGTTTCCCTTTTGCAGGAGTTTGATGATATATTTCCGGAGGAACTACCTCAAGGAATACCACCATTGAGGGGGATTGAGTACCAAATTGATTTTGTGCCCGGAAGTGCATTACCAAATCGTCGAGCGTATAGAAGCAATCCGGAGGAGACCAAGGAGCTTCAACGGCAGGTAAGTGAATTATTAGATAGGGGCTTCGTGCGTGAGTCCATGTCTCCTTGTGCTGTACCTGTTTTATTAGTTCCTAAGAAAGATGGCTCATGGCGTATGTGTGTAGATTGTAGGGCAATCAATAATATAACCATCAAATATAGGCATCCCATACCTAGACTAGATGATATGTTAGATGAATTGCATGGTGCTTGTATATTTAGCAAGATTAACTTGAAAAGTGGTTATCACCAAATTAGGATGAGGGAAGGTGGTGAGTGGAAAACGGCTTTTAAAACCAAGTACGGGTTATATGAGTGGATGGTCATGCCTTTTGGCTTAACTAACGCTCCTAGCACTTTTATGAGGTTAATGAACCATGTCTTGCGTGCATACATAGGAAAATTTGTTGTTGTTTACTTTGATGATATCCTAGTATATAGCAAAGACTTGGATGAGCATGTTAATCACTTGAGACTTGTGCTAATCACACTAAGGGCTGAAAATTTATATGCTAATTTAAAGAAATGTGATTTTTGTACAAGCAAACTTGTCTTCCTTGGTTTTGTGGTAAGTTCGCAGGGGATACAAGTGGATGAGGACAAGGTAAGTGCTATTCGAGATTGGCCAACGCCTGCTTCTGTGGGTCAAGTTCGAAGCTTTCATGGTCTTGCAAGCTTTTATAGGAGGTTTGTAAAAGATTTTAGCACACTGGCGGCACCGATGACGGCGGAGATTAAGAAGAACGTTCCATTCCATTGGGGCGAAGAGCAAGAGATGATGCGAATCCTCGTACGAATGAAAGGCAAGCACGAATATATAAATCGCACCCTCAATTCAATAACAAACAAGGAACGATTATTTTGTCCCGATCTTTTGAAACAAGTAACGGTTTGTGATATTCACCTCTAAGCGATTATAACTTAGCAACAAATATCAACGATAAAACAATTGAATTTCAAACGAACCTTCAAAGAACTTGTTTTGACAATCCGTGCGAAGAACAATCGACAAACGCCACAAAGATGAAAATCTTTGATAAGTTTGATTTGGTTTTCTTCTTGTGAAGAACAAAGTTAAAAGCTTTGAAAATTGAGAGAACTCAGTGTATTTGATATCAATCTTCAATCATCTCGTTTTTGGTCATTACAATGCATTATATAATTAACAAAACCCATAAAAAGTAGTGTAGAAAGCATTAAAGAAGATAACTAGCAACTTTGACACGGAAGTTGACAATAGACCGCGGGTGCGCTGCATACTGGACCGCGGGTGCGGTGTGGCTTCGGCTAAGTTCGAATAAAAGGACCGCGGGTGCGGTCATTGTAGGAGCGCGGGTGCGCTTGCCGTCCGCGGGTGCGATCCTTGCTTGACCGCGGGTGCGGTATAGCTTCGGCAATATTCTCTTAAATTTGATTATCATGGACCGCGAGTGCAGTCCCTGAACTGGCGCGGGTGCGCTCCACCTTCGGCAATTGCACTTGAATAACATTCCAAAAACCTCCAATATTATTCCCATTATTCCCAACCTCCTTTAATTTAGACATCCAACTTGTAGGACTTCCTTGATAGCTCATCATGAGTCCTTGAAGTGCATCTTTAAACTTCTTACTTCGTCCCCTCGTTATAGGTCCTTGGGCAACTCCAACGACTCCCATGCTTTCTTTGGTGCTTGATCAACCACGTTTGCATCATTCTCCCCTTCTTGAAAAGGATTTGTCCTCAAATCTTGATCATCTCCTACATCAAACAACGAAAGATCACTAACATTAAAAGTAGAACTGACATTATACTCACCTGGTAGGTTTAATTTGTAGGCATTGTCGTTGATTTTTTCAAGCACTTGAAATGGTCCATCACCCCTAGGTAAGAGTTTTGAACGTCGCTTTTCCGAAAATCTTTCCTTCCTTAAGTGCAACCACACCCAATCTCCCTTTTCAAAAACCATCTTTTTCCTTCCCTTGTTGGCTTGTTTCGTGTATTGTAAATTCTTCTTCTCGATGTTATCCTTGACCTTCTCATGCAAACTTCTAACGAATTCTGCTTTCTTCTTGCCATCCATATTCAACCTTTCACTCACAGGTAAAGACATAAAATCCAACGGAGTCAAAGGATTAAAACCATATACAATTTCAAATGGCGAAAAATTTGTAGTAGAATGCACGCAATGATTATAAGCAAACTCAACAAAGGGTAAACAATCCTCCCAATTCTTTAAGTTCTTCTTGAGTATAGCACGCAAAAGTGTTCCTAGAGTTCTATTAACAACTTCAGTTTGTCCATCCGTTTGAGGATGACATGTAGTAGAAAACAACAATTTTGTGCCAAGTTTAGTCCATAACGTTTTCCAAAAATAATTCAAGAATTTAACATCACGGTCCGAAACAATAGTCCTAGGCATGCTATGCAACCTAACGACTTCTCTAAAGAATAGATCCGCAATGTGATATGCATCATCAGTTTTGTGACAAGCAATAAAATGTGCCATCTTAGAAAATCTATCCACAACAACAAATATAGAATCTCTCCCCTTCTTTGTCCTAGGCAACCCCAAAAAAAAGTCCATAGAAATATCAACCCAAAGGTTCACTAGGGACGGAAAGTGGTGTATACAATCCATGTGGTTGTGTTCTGGACTTTGCTTGTCTACAAGTAATGCACTTTTCACAAACACGCTCAACATCACGTTTCATATGTGGCCAATAAAAATGCTCATGCAAACAACTCAATGTTTTAGCCACACCAAAGTGCCCTATCAAACCACCACCATGTGCCTCCCTCACAAGTAACTCACGAATTGATGACTTAGGAATGCACAATCTATCTTCTCTAAATAAAAACCCATTATGCAAATAAACTTTGTCATGTGGACCATGCATATATGTTTCAAATATCTCCTTAAAATCTTCATCCAACAAATACAACTCTTTCATATGTTCAAATCCCAAGATTTTCGACTCCAAGGTAGAGATTAATACGTACCTCCGTGATAGTGCATCAGCCACTACATTATCCTTACCTTGTTTGTATTTGATTATGTAGGGAAATGTACCTTTGAATGCAACCCACTTAGCATGCCGCTTGTTCAGTTTCTGTTGTCCCTTAAGGTACTTTAGAGACTCATGATCGGTATGGATCACAAACTCCTTAGGCCTCAAGTCCTTAGGCCTCAAGTAGTGTTGCCACATCTCCAAAGTCCTCACAAGCGCGTACAACTCCTTGTCATACGTTGGATAGTTCAGCGCTGCTCCATTGAGTTTCTCACTAAAGTACGCCACTGGTCGTCCTCCTTGCATCAAAACACCACCAATACCTATACCTGAAGCATCACATTCAATTTCAAAAGTTTTAGAAAAATCAGGCAAAACAAGTAAAGGCGCATTAATTAACTTTTGTTTAATAATATTAAAAGACTTCTCTTGCTCTTCGCCCCAATGGAATGGAACGTTCTTCTTAATCACTGCCGTCATCGGTGCCGCCAGTGTGCTAAAATCTTTTACAAACCTCCTATAGAAGCTTGCAAGACCATGAAAGCTTCGAACTTGACCAACAGAAGCAGGCGTTGGCCAATCTCGAATAGCACTTACCTTGTCCTCATCCACTTGTATCCCCTGCCGTTGAAGCTCCTTGGTCTCCTCCGGATTGCTAGTATACGCTGGACGATTTGGTAATGCACTTCCGGGCACAAAATCAATTTGGTGCTAAATCCCCCTCAATGGTGGTATTCCTTGAGGTAGCTCCTCCGGAAATATATCATCAAACTCCTGCAAAAGGGAAACAACAATGCTCGGAAGATTTCCGGCTATATCACTTGTGTAAAAGAGAATCTCTTTGTAAAGAATCAACACAATTGTATCATGTGTGCAGCAATTGTTTCATGTCACTCTTTTGGACCATATATATTTTCTTTTTGGTCTCTTTCCTCTCATTTTCTTTTTCCTTATTTTTCTTTTGTATGGCTATCTCAATTATTTTATCACTTTTGTTTTTAGCCATTTCATTTTTCTTTTCAAAGGCCACCTCACTTTTTAATTCACTCTTTCTTTGGGCCTCATCTCTCTTCTTTTTTTTCAATTGGTCCTCCAACACTTGTTTTGGGGACAAAGGAAGTAAAACAATGGGTTCTTTCTTGAGTACAAAAGAATATTTATTTCTAAACTCATCATGTGTCACTTGCCTATCATATTGCCATGATCTTCCTAACAAAATATGACAAGCATGCATTGGTACCATATCACACAATACCTCATCAACATACTTCCCAATCGAAAATGCAACCAAAACTTGTTTGCTCACCTTCACTTCAGCACAGTCGTTCAACCACTGTAGCCTATATGGTTGAGGATGTTTCAAAGTAGGCAAGCTCAATTTTTCAACCATCTCAAGACTAGCAACATTGGTACAACTTCCTCCATCTATAATAACGTTGCAAACTTTGCCACTGACAAAACATCTAGTATGGAACAAGTTTTCCCGCTGATTCGTCTCCTCTTCTTTGACTTGGGCACTCATGATACGCCGAGTCACTAATGCCTCACCCACAACTGCTTCATATCCCTCATCAGGATCCTCTAATGCAGGCATCTCATCTTCATCCTCTCCATCATCTCCCTCACTATGAGATTCATACTCCCCATAATTATTCAACACCATCACCCTTTTATTGGGACATTGGCTAGCAATATGTCCAATTCCTTGACACCTAAAACATTTAATATCTCTAGAACGATTAATAGGAGTTTCAGGTTTACCTTGCATTCCCTGCTTAGGCGCCTCCTGTTTAATGTCAACTTTGGGCTTGACCACTACCTTGCTTTCTTCACGTTTAACAACGTTGGAACGCCAAGGTGTTGATGTATTCCCAGTTTGTGTGGTACGACCAACTCCTCTCCTTTTGAGTTGTTGCTCCACTTTTATCGCCATTTGCACCATTTCATCTAGATCCAAGTAATGTCTAAGCTCCACTTGGTCTTGAATTTTCCTGTTCAAACCACACAGAAAACGAGCCATAGTAGCCTCACTATCCTCATCTATGTTTGCTCTAATCATGACTACTTCCAATTCTTTATAGTAGTCCTCAACACTCTTCACACCTTGTCTCAAAGTTTGTAACTTCTTAAACATTTCTCTATAGTAGTGATTTTGTACAAACCTCTTCCTCATTACACTTTTCATCTCCGGCCAATTTTCTATAGGCCTCTCATTGCGTCTTCTCTTAGTGGTCACTAATTGATCCCACCAAATAAGTGCACAATCAACAAATTCAACCACGGCCAACCTAACCTTCTTTTGTTCGGAATAATGGTGACAATCAAACACAAATTCAACTCGCTTTTCCCATTCTAAATAAGCCTCTGGATCCGACTTACCATGGAACGACGGAATTTTCATCTTAATGCTACCTATGTTATTATCTTCCTTATTCCCATAATTGTACCTACCACGTAAGGCTTCTCTTCTTCCCCTACCAAATCCTCTACCTCTTCCGCTTCTACCCCAATTCTCGTTTTGGCTCTCCTCTTCTCCTTCCAAATCATAATCATTCTCTTCTTCATCCACTCTACCCAAACCTTTAGGCTTAGATTTATTTTCACTCGTACTAACTTCAAGCCTATCCAACCTCTCATATAAAGGATCCAACTCGGCCCTCAACATTCTACTAAAATGCCCAAATAACGCCTCCATTTGAACCTTAGATAACCCTTGGTTCGAACTCTCTTCTACTTCCCTCTCCATTTTAATTTCAGATTTTGTACCTGCAATAAAATGTTAGTAAAAATAAAAGATTTTCCTCACCCAAATTCTCACGATCAATCCAAAGAAATAACACTCGCACTCAAATGTTTTTTCACTACAATTTGATAGTTCTCTCAAAGGTGTGCTCAATCTTTATATATATATTATTTTTTTTTTATCAAACTAACAAGATTCAACTTGTGAACACTTGCAACTGTTTCACATGGATTGCACAAAAACAAGAACGACAGAATAACACAGAACAAATTTTTCGGGAATTCTGTATTATCAAAAGATGATAGAAATAACGCAGATCTTAAAATAGAACAAAGGATAACACAAAACTTGAAACAGAACAAATTTTTGTTTTTGTTTTTGGTATATATGACAATAGAAACAAAAGGATACCACAGATCTGAAAACAGAATGAAATTTGAGACAGATCTGAAAAATAACAACGATACTTACTTGAATTCAATGAACCAAAGCTCTGATACCAAATGATACGAATCCTCGTACGAATCAAAGGCAAGCACGAATATATAAATCGCACCCTCAATTCAATAACAAACAAGGAACGATTATTTTGTCCCGATCTTTTGAAACAAGTAAAGATTTTGTGATATTCACCTCTAAGCGATTATAACTTAGCAACAAATATCAACGATAAAACAATTGAATTTCAAACGAACCTTCAAAGAACTTGTTTTGACAATCCGTGCGAAGAACAATCGACAAACGCCACAACGATGAAAATCTTTGATAAGTTTGATTTGGTTTTCTTCTTGTGAAGAACAAAGTTAAAAGCTTTGAAAATTGAGAGAACTCAGTGTATTTGATATCAATCTTCAATCATCTCGTTTTTGGTCATTACAATGCATTATATAATTAACAAAACCCATAAAAAGTAGTGTAGAAAGCATTAAAGAAGATAACTAGCAACTTTGACACGGAAGTTGACAATAGACCGCGGGTGCGCTGCATACTGGACCGCGGGTGCGGTGTGGCTTCGGCTAAGTTCGAATAAAAGGACCGCGGGTGCGGTCATTGTAGGAGCGCGGGTGCGCTTGCCGTCCGCGGGTGCGATCCTTGCTTGACCGCGGGTGCGGTATAGCTTCGGCAATATTCTCTTAAATTTGATTATCATGGACCGCGAGTGCAGTCCCTGAACTGGCGCGGGTGCGCTCCACCTTCGGCAATTGCACTTGAATAACATTCCAAAAACCTCCAATATTATTCCCATTATTCCCAACCTCCTTTAATTTAGACATCCAACTTGTAGGACTTCCTTGATAGCTCATCATGAGTCCTTGAAGTGCATCTTTAAACTTCTTACTTCGTCCCCTCGTTATAGGTCCTTGGGCAACTCCAACGACTCCCATGCTTTCTTTGGTGCTTGATCAACCACGTTTGCATCAAGAGAAGTCTTTTAATATTATTAAACAAAAGTTAATTAATGCGCCTTTACTTGTTTTGCCTGATTTTTCTAATACTTTTGAAATTGAATTTGATTCTTCAGGTGTAGGTATTGGTGGTGTTTTGATGCAAGGAGGACGACCAGTGGCGTATTTTAGTGAGAAACTCAATGGAGCAGCTCTGAAATATCCAACGTATGACAAAGAGTTGTACGCGCTTGTGAGGACTTTGGAGGTGTGGCAACACTACTTGAGGCCTAAAGAGTTTGTGATTCACACGGATCATGAGTCTCTTAAGCACCTTAAGGGGCAGTAGAAGTTGAACAAGCGGCATGCCAAGTGGGTTGCATTCATAGGTACATTTTCCTACATCATCAAGCACAAACAAGGTAAGGAAAATATAGTGGCTGACGCATTATCACGGAGGTATGTACTAATCTCTACTTTGGAATCTAAAGTTTTGGGGTTTGAGCATGTGAAGGAATTATATGTGTTAGATGAGGATTTTAAGAATGTGTATTTGAAACATGTATGCATGGTCCACATGACAAATTTTATTTGCGTCATGGTTTCTTGTTTAAAGAAGATAGGTTGTGCGTCCCTAGATCATCCATTCGTGAATTACTTGTTAGGGAGGCACATGGGGGTGGCTTAATGGGGCATTTTGGTGTGGCTAAAACTTTAAGTGCATTGCATGAACATTTCTATTGGCCACACATGAAACATGACGTTGAGCGTGTTTGTGAAAAGTGCATTACTTGTAGACAAGCTAAGTCTAGAACACAACCACATGGATTGTATACACCACTTCCCGTCCCTAGTGAACCTTGGGTTGATATTTCTATGGACTTTGTTTTGGGGTTGCCTAGGACAAAGAAGGGGAGAGATTCTATATTTTTTGTTGTGGATAGATTTTCTAAGATGGCACATTTTATTGCTTGTCACAAAACTGATGATGCATATCACATTGCGGATCTATTCTTTAGAGAAGTCGTTAGGTTGCATGGCATGCCTAGGACTATTGTTTCGGACCGTGATGTTAAATTCTTGAGTTATTTTTGGAAAACGTTATGGACTAAACTTGGCACAAAATTGTTGTTTTCTATTACATGTCATCCTCAAACGGATGGACAAACTGAAGTTGTTAATAAAACTCTAGGACCACTTTTGCATGCTATACTCAAGAAAAACTTAAAGAATTGGGAGGATTGTTTACCCTTTGTTGAGTTTGCTTATAATCGTTGCGTGCATTCTACTACAAATTATTCGCCATTTGAAATTGTATATGGTTTTAATCCTTTGACTCCGTTGGATTTGATGTCTTTACCTGTGAGTGAAAGGTTGAATGGATGGCAAGAAGAAAGCTGAATTCGTTAGAGTTTGCATGAGAAGGTCAAGGATAACATCGAGAAGAAGAATTTACAATACACGAAGCAAGCCAACAAGGGAAGGAAAAAGATGGTTTTTGAAAAGGGAGATTGGGTGTGGTTGCACTTAAGGAAGGAAAGATTTCCAGAAAAGCGACGTTCAAAACTCTTACCTAGGGGTGACTGTGGGGACCCGGGCTCTAGCTCAATTCTTTTCGGGATTAATCGGATCCTTGTTCAAAAATACGAGTCAAAATTTTGCTTTTAACATTAAATCAAAAGTTTATAACTTAAGCAAAAGATAGTTCTATATTTATTTCATTACAATAAACATAATATACATGTCTTGTTTTATCCATATTCTACAAACAAGTATTTAAGTACAGTACATGTCAAAATTACAACTACTAGTTCATCTGCTACGCCCGTGATCACCAGGCTATGTCCATATCTCATCTCTGTCGCGACCCTGATCCTGCCCCACCTGTTGTTATGCACACATACAGACATAACATGTAATGCCCTAGATTGTATGTGGATAAAATGAAAAGATGAAGTGTTGCTTGAAGAAAGAGACCGCACCCGCGCCTAGAGAAGCACCGCACCCGCGGTGGATAGGCAGAAAGTTGGCCATTTTTACAGTAGGGTCACCGCACCCGCGTTCCAGAAGCAGCGCACCCGCGGTGCTGCTACAGTAGTACTACCGCACCCGCGGTTCAAACCAGACCGCACCCGCGGTCGGCGATGCTAGGATATTGATAGGGTTGCCGAGAGTTAAGCGCACCCGCGGTACCCTGTGCGAGAAAGCCACCCTTGATTCTTATGTTGACAAATGACATATATATATATACACTTGGGCTGAGTCATTCTTTCTTCAGACTTGCTGGAGAGAATCGAGAGTTATTCCAAAAGAAGTGAAAGGTTTCTTTCATTTAGACTTGAAGTTGTGCAAAATATACTCATCCAAACTTCAATACAAGCATAGATTTGTGTTCCTTGTATAAAGAGCTATCTAAGGATGTAAGTTTGGTTAAATTTCAGCATGATTGAGATTTCATATGTTGAAAGAATTATAATATGATAGTTATATCGTGTTCTTGACATATTGAGCATAGTATATACACAACCGGATCGAAGAAGGGACGTTGTATGCTATTGTAACTATTTTCCAGCATGTTTAGAGTTTACTTGTGCAGATTTTGAGTACTATCATATGCTTATGATGATGATTATGAGTTGAGACCTATGAATTATTGATATATGTGGGAGTTGGATTGACCGGTATTGAGAAATTACGTCGTTATGCCGTCAAATGATACCGAGGTCATGTATTGAATTGGATATGTGTTGATTGAGATTAGAGATTGATAGAATATGTATCAACATTTCCATTTCAGATTTGATATTGACAGATTCGTCTTCGAGATTTCGATTACGGCAGATTGTTCGACGAAAGGTATAATGCATGTTTTGTTTGGGGAAGACACAACTCAAATTAGATTCAATTTGAGTTTCCCAACAAAATCACATACTAGATTAGTTGCTTGTCTTTTGATATGGTTATGATTTGTTTATAAATTATATTCAAATCTTTTGATATGATTATGCATTTATAGATTTATATTCATGCATTTGAGATAGGAGAGTCATTGGCAGATTTGCCAAACTTCTAGACGTTCGGTGTATCGACGCATAGGAGCAGACATCCTCCGATTGTAGACATTCGATACAGACATGACCGAAGTCTAGGAATAAGACGTACAGTTACCCCGATTTGGAGGGTAGGTGACAGACAGTGACGTCTTATTCACACCGGGATCCCTAGAGTAGAGTCGAGTCGAGTCAAGACATGATTTGATTTGAATTGCATGTTTATATAGATTGGTTTCATAGACTATGAAGCCCATCATTATGGCTTTGATTCATGATTTATGATTATGTATCAGCATGTATACATGTTTTATACTATGATTTGTTCTCACCAGAGTTTCCGGCTGTTGTTATGTCTGTATGTGTGCATAACAACAGGTGGGGCAGGATCAGGGTCGCGACAGAGATGAGAGATGGACATAGCGTGGTGATCACGGGCGTATTAGATGAACTAGTAGTTGTACTTTGGATATGTATTTTATTTAATTACTGGTTTGTAGAATATGAATAAAACAAGGCTTGTATATTATGTTTGTTGTAATGAAATGAATATAGAATTATATTGTGCTTGAGTTATAAACATTTGATTTAATGTTAAAAGCAAAATTTTGACCCGTATTTTTGAACAAGGATCCGATTAATCCTGAAAAGAATTGATTTAGATCCCGGGTCCCCACAACAGGTGGTATCAGAGCAGTAGGTTCTGTAGACTGAGATAGAATAGAATGAGCGGGGTAGATCGAGTCTTTTTCCTGGCTTTTGATGTGCTAGCATGATTTAATGCTTTCCCTATTATATGTTGTATTGTATCTGAGTTGATTTACAGCATATACTTGTAAAGACTGAATCAGAACCGATTCTGGATCAGAGGTATATGATCAGAGGAGGGCTGAGACAGATTGTATAGATTGTATCCTAATCTGTTTGATAATCAGATATGCCGCCTAGAAGAATACTACAACCAGCTGCAGGTCAAGTGCCTGAACAGGGTAGTACGTCGGGTACTCAGATGGACGTGACTGGGACACCGAGGGAGACTTTGTTGAAGAGATTTCAATTATTCCATCCACCTACCTTGAAGGGCACAGAAAATGCAGTGGATTGCAAAAGCTGGTTGGATGATATAGAGATGTTATTTGAATCACTTGCCTATACAGATGAACGTAGGGTGAAGCTCATTGGGCATCAATTGCAAGAAGTGGCCAAGAGTTGGTGACTAACGGCGAAACGAGCCTTAGAACATCGAGGTATTGATATTATTTGGAAAGTCTTTAAAGATGAATTTTATCAACGTTTCTTTCCATTGTCATACCGAAAAGACAAAGGGGCAGAGTTCGCCAACTTGAGACAGGGGCAATGGAACATAGAGGAGTATGCTGCCAAATTCTCGTCCTTGCTTCGATTTGCACCTCATGTAGCAGGGAATGACGAGGCGGTCGACGATCAATTCATAAATGGTTTGTGTAACGCCTCAGATTTGACGACTGTCCTCACTGTACCAAGACGAGTCTTTCCAGCGTGCTTATGTCCTCACTCACACGCACCCTGAGAAATTTCCCAGGAGGTCACCCATCCCAAAATTGCCCCAAGTCAAGCACGCTTAACTTTGGAGTTCTTATGTGATGAGCTACCGAAAAGAAGATGCACCTTCGTGATATGAGTAGTACCAATCAAATCTTTTTAAGCCATCTTCAACTGTACAGTCCATTACATTGAACAGTCTCAAAATCCCTCTCATGCCCGTGTGGGTCGGTTCATTCATGTTCCCTCCACCTAGAAGCCTGCCAGGAGCCGCTCATTGTCCGTGCAACTACTGATGGCACCGGCGATCACCCCCCGCCCTCTTCGGCCCCGGGCCTCACATGCCCACCAGCTTCCGCTTGGTTCGTCCCCGAACCACACCGTATCTTCACCTTAGTGAACACGGGACAACCCAACACTTTTTCTGAGGCGCTGAATCGAGCGAAGGGAGCAGAGGCTGGCTTGATTAGGCAGCGAGGAGCTTCCTATAGTGTTCAGGGTCAGAGACCGCTACCGCTCGCCACACAGTTTCCACCACCTCCTCCTCGATTTGATAGTGGAATCAGTAGTAGTGGGAAGAAGGATTTTTTGAAAGCAAAGGGCAAGCAGTTTAAGAAATCAGGGAGCAGTTCGTCGAGCTCTAGTGGATCCCGACAGAGAGGTCAGGGTCAGAGTTCAGAGTATAGTGGTGTTTATTGCAGTTCGTGTGGAGGCAGGCATGCCACTGAGCAGTGTCAGGGAGTGATAGGCAGATGTAACATATGCAGGCAACAGGGAAACTTTGCCAGAGTTTGTCCCTAGAGAGGTGCACAGCGATCCTAGAGTACAGGGTCATCTGCATCAGTGCCTCAGATTGAGAGACAGACGTCCGTACATTCCTTCGAGTCGCCATCTGCACAGTCCCAGCAGAGATCAAGAGGTAGCCAGACTATAAGTCAACCTCCTAGACAGCAGGTGAGGGTGTTTGCACTGACCGAGGTGCAAGCCCAGGATGCGCCAGATGATGTTATTGCAGGTAACTGTTTTCTTTGCGATTATCGTACATATGTATTATTAGATACAGGTGCATCACATACATTTATATCAGAACGTTTTGCATTGACACATACATTGCCTGTCGAGTCATCGTCTACTGTAGTGTCTATTTCTTCTCTGTTGGGGAGTGGTCTGATATCTGTAACTTCAGTTAGACATTGTATACTACAGTTTGAGGGACATCAGATTGATTTAGACTGTGTTGTACTTGGCTTATCTGATTTTGATTGTATTGTCGGGATTGACACGTTGACCAAGTACAGAGCTACCGTAGATTGTTTCCACAAGATTGTCAGATTCAGACCTGAAATGACAGAGGAGTGGAAATTCTACGGTAAGTGTTCCAGATCTCGGATTCCCTTAGTATCTGCTTTGACTATGAGTAGATTGTTGCAACAAGGAGCAGAAGGGTTCCTTATTTATTCAATAGATTTACTGAAATCGAGCCCGGCATTGGCAGATTTGCCAGTAGTACGGGAGTTTGCAGATATATTTCCTGACGAGATTCCAGGGTTACCTCTAGCCCGAGAGGTAGATTTTAGCATTGATCTTATTCCAGGTACCGTTCCTATTTCGAGAGCTCCATATAGGATGGCGCCAATAGAATTGAAAGAATTGAAAGCACAATTAGAAGATCTTCTAGCCAAGGGATATATCAAACCTAGTGTGTCTCCTTGGGGCGCACCAGTGCTATTTGTGCGAAAGAAAGACGGTTCTATGAGATTGTGTATAGATTACAGGCAACTGAACAAGGCAACGATAAAGAACAAATATCCTTTGCCTCGTATCAACGACTTATTTGATTAGTTGCAGGGACCATCCATCTATTCCAAGATCGATCTGAGATCTGGATATCACCAGCTGCGAGTACGAGATATTGATATACCAAAGACAGCATTCCGAACCAGGTATGGACATTACGAATTTATTGTCATGCCTTTTGGTTTAACGAATGCTCCAGCGGTGTTCATGGGGTTGATGAACCGTGTCTTTTAGAGGTATTTAGATGAGTTTGTGATTGTTTTTATCGATGATATTTTGGTGTACTCCAAGAGTATGACTGAGCATGCCAATCATTTGAGAATTGTGTTGCAAACACTAAGAAATGAAAGATTATATGCGAAACTGTCAAAGTGTGAGTTTTGGCTGAGACAGGTTGTCTTCTTGGGTCATATCATATCTGGAGATGGTATTTCTGTGGATCCGAGTAAAGTGGAAGCTGTGATCAGTTGGCCGAGACCGACTTCGGTGTCTGAGATACGCAGTTTCATGGGTCTAGCAGGGTACTATAGACGTTCATCAAATATTTCTCCAGCATTGCGAAGCCGATTACCCAGTTGACACAGAAAAATGCGCCGTTTGTGTGGTCTGAAGATTGTGAATCCAGCTTCCTAGAGTTGAAGAAGAGGCTGACCAGTGCACCTATCTTGATGATTCCTTCAGGTACTGGCGATTTCGTTGTATATTGTGATGCATCTCACAGAGGGCTGGGATGTGTTCTTATGCAGCGGGGTCATGTGATCGCATATGCCTCTAGACAGCTGAAGCCACATGAGATTTGATACCCCATTCATGATCTTGAATTGGCGGCTATCGTATTTGCATTAAAGATTTGGCGTCATTATCTTTATGGGGAGAAATTTGAGATTTACTCTGACCATAAAAGCCTAAAGTATCTGTTTTCTCAGTCAGAGTTGAATATGAGGCTGCGTAGATGGCTTGATCTACTGAAAGATTTTGATTGCGAGATCAAGTACAATCCAGGGAAGTCAAATGCAGCAGCAGATGCATTGAGTCGAAAGGTTTGTGCACTATCCTTATCGACAATAGGTGTTTCGAATTTAGTTGAAGATTGTTGTTTGTCTGGTTTAGCATTTGACACAGATAGTAGACCATTAAGACTTGCCACGATTCAAGTTGAGCCAGATTTGATTATGAAAATCAAAGAATGTAATGCCCTAGATGGTCATATTTAAAATGCAAAGATGAAATGTTGCTTGAAGAGAGACAGCACCCGCGCCTAGAGAAGCACCGCACCCGCGGTGCATGGACAGAAAGTTGGCCAATTTTACAGTAGGGTCACCGCACACGCGGTCCAAGAAAGAGTTCACCCGCGGTTGATGGACAGAGAGTTGGAAAGTATTTACAGAAATGACACCGCACCCGCGGTCGACGTTTATGCAAATATGGATGGACCGCCGAAGCTTGAGCGCAGCCGCGGTTTATGAACTACCGCACCCGCGGTCATGCGTGTTACTTGAAAAATATGACACTTTCCCCTCAACATGCAAGATATATATATTGTGTGTCTTCATTTCTCTCCTAGCACAGCTGAGACAACCGAGAGAAAGAGAAAAGTTCAAGGAAAGGGAAAGTTCTCTTCTTTTAAAGCTAGTTTGTACAAGATTTTCACATCCAAATGTTAATCCGATTTCGGTTTTGAACTCCTCTCATCAAAGGCTTTATGGGGATGTAAGTTTCATTCATTTCATGCATGATTTGAAATATTGATGTTGGGGAAATTGTGAATTACACTAGATTATGTGTTCTTGTGAAGTTAGTGACTATATATTCGTAAACGGATCGATTATCGGATGTCATATGCAATTGTTACGATTTTCCAACATGTTTAGAGTTAACTTGTGTAGATTTTGAGTACTATCATATGATTATGATGATGATTATGAGTTGTGACCTATGAATTATTGATATATGTTGAGAGATGGATTGACCGGTATCGAGATATTACGTCGTTATGCCGTCAAATTGTACCGAGATCAAGTATTGAATTGGATATGTGTTGATTGAGATTAGAGATTGATAGAATATGTATTAACATTTCCATTTCAGATTTGATAGTGACAGATTCGTCTTCGAGACTTTGACTACGACACAGATTGTGCGACAAAAGGTATAATTCATGTTTTGTCTGGGGAAGACACAACTCAAATGAGATTCAATTTGAGTTTCCCAACCAAATCACATACTAGAATTGTTGTTTATCTTTTGATATGAATTTGATTAGTTTATAGATTTATATTCAAACCTCTTGATAGGATGCTGTCTTGTTTATGGATTTATATTCAAGCCTTTGAGATTGGAGAGTCATTGGCAGACTTGCCAAACTAGATGTTCGGTGGTATCGACGCTTCGGATCAGATTCACTCCGATTGTAGACATTCGATACAGACATGACCGAAGTCTAGGAATAAGACGTACAGTTACCCCGATTGGGAGGATAGGTGACAGACAGTGATGTCTTATTCACACCGGGATCCCTAGAGTAGAGTCGAGTCGAGTCGAGTCAAGACATGATTTGATTTGAATTGCATGTTTATATAGATTGGTTTCATAGACTATGGAGCCCATTATTATTGCTTTGATTCTTGATTTATGATCACGTATCAGCATGTATACATGTTTTATACTGGGATTTGTTCTCACCGGAGTTTTCGGCTGTTGTTATGTCTGTATGTGTGCATAACAACAGGTGGGGCAGGATCAGGGTCGCGACAGAGATGAGAGATGGACATAGCGTGGTGATCACGGGCGTATTACATGAACTAGTAGTTGTACTTTGGATATGTATTGTATTTAATTACTGGTTTGTAGAATATGAATAAAACAAGGCTTGTATATTCTGTTTGTTGTAATTAAATGAATATAGAATTATCTTGTGCTTGAGTTGTAAACATTTGATTTAATGTTAAAAGAAAAATTTTGACCCGTATTTTGAACAAGGATCCGATTAATCCCGAGAAGAATTGAGTTAGAGCCCGGGTCCCCACAACAGGTGGTATCAGAGCAGTAGGTTCTGTAGACTGAGATAGAATAGAATGAGCAGGGTAGATCGAGTCTTCTTCCTTGCTTTTGATGTACTAGCATGATTTAATGCTTTCCCTATTATATGTTGTATTGTATCTGAGTTGATTTACAGCATATACTTGTAAAGACTGAATCAGAACAGATTCTAGATCAGAGGTATATGATCAGAGGAAGGCTGAGACAGATTGTATCCTAATCTGTTTGATAATCAGATATGCCGCCCAGAAGAATACCACAACCAGCTGCAGGTCAAGTGCAAGAACAAGGGAGTACGTCAGGTACCCAGATGGACGTGACTGCGACACCGATGGAGACTTTGTTGAAGAGATGTCAATCATTCCATCCACCTACCTTGAAGGGCACAGAAAATGCAGTGGATTGTGAAACCTGGTTGGATGATATAGAAATGTTATTTGAATCACTTGCCTATACAGATGAACATAGGGTGAAGCTGATTGGGCATCAATTGCAAGAAGTGGCCAAGAGTTGGTGGCTAACGGCGAAACGAGCCTTAGAACATCGAGGTATTGATTTTACTTGGAAAGTCTTTAAAGATGAATTTTATCAACGTTTCTTTCCAGTGTCATACAGAAAAGACAAAGGGGCAGAGTTCGCCAACTTGAGACAGGGGCAATGGAACATAGAGGAGTATGTTGCCAAATTCTCGTCCTTGCTTAAATTTGCACCTCACGTAGCAGGGAATGATGAGGCAGTTGCCGATCAATTCATAAATGGTTTGAATCCGGATATCTTCACTTTAGTGAACACGGGGCGACCCAACACTTTTTCTGAGGCGCTGAATCGAGCGAAGGGAGCAGAGGCTGGCTTGATTAGGCAGCGAGGAGCTTCCTATAGTGTTCAGGGTCAGAGACCGCCACCGTTTGCCACACAGTTTGCACCACCTCCTCCTCGATTCGATAGTGGAATCAGTAGTAGTCGGAAGAAAGATTCTT
Organism: Primulina tabacum; assembly: GCF_025594145.1. Lineage (NCBI taxonomy): Eukaryota > Viridiplantae > Streptophyta > Magnoliopsida > Lamiales > Gesneriaceae > Primulina > Primulina tabacum. Next base: position 9,545,943 of record NC_134562.1, read on the forward strand.
TGAAAGCTAAGGGTAAGCAGTTCAAGAGAGCAGGGAGCAGTTCATCGAGCTCCAATGGGTAAAGACAGAGAGGTCCTGGCCAGAGTACAGATGTGACAGGTGTATATTGTACTACTTGTCGAGGCCGACATGCCACAGAGCAGTGTCAGGGAGTGATGGGCAGATGTAACATATGTAAGCAACAGGGACATTTCGCCAGAGTCTGTCCCAAGAGAGGTGCACAGAGATTTCAGAGTGCAGGGTCATCAGCATCAGTGACTCAGCCTGAGAGGCAAGCTTCATCTGTCCATTCCTTCCAGCCCACGCCTACACAGTCCCAGCCTAGAGCCAGAGGTGGCCAGACATCGAGCCAACCTCCCAGACAACAAGCTCAGGTGTTTGCATTGACGGAAGAGCAAGCCCAAGATGCACCAGACGATGTGATTGCAGGTAACTGTTTTCTTTGCGGTTATCCTGCATATGTATTGATAGATACAGGTGCATCACATACATTCATATCAGAACATTTCGCATTGACACATGCATTGCCTGTAGAGTCATTGTCTACTGTAGTGTCTATTTCTTCTCCGTGGGGAAGTGGTCTGATATCTGTGACTTCAGTTAGACATTGCTTACTGCAGTTTGAAGGGCATGAGATCGATTTAGAATGTGTTGTACTTGGTTTATCTGATTTTGATTGTATTGTCGGGATTGACATGTTGACTAAGTACAGAGCCACCGTAGACTGTTTTCACAAGATTGTCAGATTCAGACCTGAAATGACAGAGGAGTGGAAATTCTACGGCAAGGGTTCCAGATCTCGGATTCCCTTAGTATCTGCTCTGACTATGAGTATATTGTTGCAACAAGGAGCAGAAGGGTTCCTTATTTATTCAATAGATTTACTGAAATCGAGCCCGGCATTGGCAGATTTGCCAGTAGTACGGGAGTTTGCAGATATATTTCCTGACGAGATTCCAGGGTTACCTCCAGCTCGAGAGGTGGATTTTAGCATTGATCTTATTCCAGGTACCGTTCCTATTTCGAGAGCCCCATATAGGATGGGGCCAATAGAATTGAAAGAATTGAAAGCACAATTAGAAGATCTTCTAGCCAAGGGATATATCAAACCTAGTGTGTCTCCTTGGGGCGTACCATTGCTATTTGTGCGAAAGAAAGACGGTTCTATGAGATTGTGTATAGATTACAGGCAACTGAACAAGGCAACGATAAAGAACAAATATCCTTTGCCTCGTATCGACGACTTATTTGATCAGTTGCAGGGACCATCCATCTATTCCAAGATCGATCTGAGATCTGGATATCACCAGCTGCGAGTACGAGATATTGATATACCAAAGACAGCATTCCGAACCAGGTATGGGCATTACGAACTTATTGTCATGCCTTTTGGTTTAACGAATGCTCCAGCGGTGTTCATGGGGTTGATGAACCGTGTCTTTCAGAGGTATTTAGATGAGTTTGTGATTGTTTTTATCGATGATGTAAGGCTCGAGATTTATTAGTCTTCATTGATGTGATATTCGGAAGATATGAGTATGCATGACATGTAATGAGAAGCACTAAATGAGATTATGAAGTTGTGCATGAAATATAGACCGCACCCGCGGTAAGGAAAGGACCGCACCCGCGGTTGAGCTCATGAATTGTGGAAGAATTACAGTAGCATGAGCGCACCCGCGCTACGAAAAAGACCGCACCCGCGGTTGATGGACAGAGAGTTGGAGATTAATTACGGAAGTGACACCGCACCCGCGGTGCTAGACAGACCGCACCCGCGGTTCTGCTACAGTGTGGTCAGCGCACCCGCGGTCTCTGTTTCTGAAATTTTCGATGATGATCAATATGCCTAGCGCACCCGCGGTGAAACGTGCAGTAAGCACATTTAGCCATGTGCCTTAAATGCAATGTGATCTATATATATATATATATACCTGCATGCAAATTCATGAGAAGGAAGGGAAGAAAGTGCCGAGGGAAGTGCAAAAATAGAATTGAAATATTCTTACGCCTTTTGTGAGAAATCCGTCCGTCTGTTTTTGAATTCGACTTCAGTACTATGTTCCTATCGACGCAGGCTACAACTGGACGTAAGTTTCGTTACGTTTAGACATGATTTGAATTTATGATATTATCAGAATTGAATATGAATCAGATATGATGTTTCTGCTACAGCAGACATGGTATAACTGAAGTCAGATTAAAGAATAGACTGTTTATGGAATTGTTATGAATTTCAGAGTTGATTTAGTTGAGATTTTATATCAGAGTTGTGTTATTATTCAGATTATGAGTTGTACTGATATTGGTTATGAATTCTGGTATTATATCTGTGATGTTGAGATAGACGGGGTTAGTAGATTGATATTGATCAGATTATATACCGATTTGAGTATTGATCAGAACAGGTCTTGAATTGAATTATATACTGATATTGTATTTATACGATTGTCATTGCCAGACTGGTTATGGACAGATTGGAATACAAGACTTCGTCTTCGTCAGACCGGGAAGACAAAGGTATAATTCATGTTTTGTTTTGGGGAAGACACAACTCAAATGAGATTCAATTTGAGTTGCCCAACAAAATCACGTACTAGGGTTGTTGTTTACCTTTTGATATAATTGATTTGTTTATAGAATTATATTCAAATCTCTTGATATGAAGATGCCTTGTTTATAGATTTATATTCAAGCATTTGACATAGGAGAGTCATTGGCATTCTTGCCAAACTAGATGTTCGGTGGTATCGACGCTTCGGATCAGATTCACTGGAGTTTGACATATTGTAAGAAAAATGAAGGAAAATACTTATGATGGTGATGGAACGAGAGGTTTTGTGAAGAGTTGTTGAACGGAAGATCGTCGGAAATGGGGAAGCGCCGTACGTCGGAGGGAGCAAGAGAAATTTGAATTTGAATTGAAAGTTTTAAAAGTAACAAATGATGAGGGTATGTTATTATATACAAGCGGAGGGAAGTGATCTCCAACGTTGATCTAAAGTTGAATCGGATGGTTAGGATGCATCTTGGAAATTGCGCGGGAGATGAAAGGACGTGTACGGATATTGAGGTAGTCAAGCTGATCGTATTTTCGGAATATGAAACGTTTCGGACATTTTAAATTCTTGGGCTTACGTCATCATGACATCACCCCAACTGCCCGAGAATAATAAACGACAAAAATATTCAAAGTCTGGAAGACATGAGGCCCCGACATCTTATTCTAAGTTCGGGACACATGAGGCCCCGACATCTTATTCTAAGCCCGGGAGGCATGAAGCCCTGGTAACTTATCCCATCCCCAGGAGACATGAGACCCCAGCACCATATCTCAAGTCCGGGAGACATGAGGCCCCGACACCTCATCCCATCTCTGGGATACAAGAAGCCCCCGATGCTTTTATAGCCAGGATTGATTATATTTCTATTGAAGTCCAAGCATGACTGATGAGGACATCGAGTAAGACCCTAGCCAAACTATTTTAGGTAGGGCTGGTGATACCCCCAATGACCCGGGATATTATATGGATAGCCCCAATCAGGATCAATTTTCAGGAAGAGTTCATCAGAAAACATGCAGGTGGATGCTCGGGACATCTTCTCCCCGGTCTACCATACGCCCGGGCTCTCGTACAAGCTCCCGGGAAGCTTTCTACCCGGGCTACCTCGAAAACAACACTTCACTCGAGTGAAGTAAGTTTCATTCATTTCATGCATGATTTGAAATATTGATGTTGGGGAATATGTGAATTACACTAGATTATGTGTTCTTGTGAAGTTAGTGACTATATATTCGTAAACGGATCGATTATCGGATGTCATATGCAATTGTTACGATTTTCCAGCATGTTTAGAGTTAACTTGTGTATATTTTGAGTACTATCATATGATTATGATGATGATTATGAGTTGAGACCTATGAATTATTGATATATGTTGAGAGATGGATTGACCGGTATCGAGATATTACGTCGTTATGCCGTCAAATTGTACCGAGATCAAGTATTGAATTGGATATGTGTTGATTGAGATTAGAGATTGATAGAATATGTATCAACATTTCCATTTCAGATTTGATAGTGACAGATTCGTCTTCGAGACTTTGACTACGACACAGATTGTGCGACGAAAGGTATAATTCATGTTTTGTCTGGGGAAGACACAACTCAAATGAGATTCAATTTGAGTTTCCCAACCAAATCACATACTAGAATTGTTGTTTATCTTTTGATATGAATTTGATTAGTTTATAGATTTATATTCAAACCTCTTGATAGGATGCTGTCTTGTTTATGGATTTATATTCAAGCCTTTGAGATAGGAGAGTCATTGGCAGACTTGCCAAACTAGATGTTCGGTGGTATCGACGCTTCGGATCAGATTCACTCCGATTGTAGACATTCGATACAGACATGACTGAAGTCTAGGAATAAGACGTACAGTTACCCCGATTGGGAGGGTAGGTGACAGACAGTGACGTCTTATTCACACCGGGATCCCTAGAGTAGAGTCGAGTCGAGTCAAGACATGATTTGATTTGAATTGCATGTTTATATAGATTGGTTTCATAGACTATGGAGCCCATTATTATTGCTTTTATTCTTGATTTATGATCACGTATCAGCATGTATACATGTTTTATACTGGGATTTGTTCTCACCAGAGTTTTCGGCTGTTGTCATGTCTGTATGTGTGCATAACAACAGGTGGGGCAGGATCGGGGTCGCGACAGAGATGAGAGATGGACATAGCGTTGTGATCACGGGCGTATTAGATGAACTAGTAGTTGTACTTTGGATATGTATTGTATTTAATTACTAATTTGTAGAATATGAATAAAACAAGGCTTGTATATTCTGTTTGTTGTAATTAAATGAATATAGAATTATCTTGTGCTTGAGTCGAAAACATTTGATTTAATGTTAAAAGCAAAATTTTGACCCGTATTTTGAACAAGGATCCGATTAATCCCGAGAAGAATTGAGTTAGAGCCCGGGTCCCCACTACAGGTGGTATCAGAGCAGTAGGTTCTGTAGACTGAGATAGAATAGAATGAGCGGGGTAGATCGAGTCTTCTTCCTTGCTTTTGATGTACTAGCATGATTTAATGCTTTCCCTATTATATGTTGTATTGTATCTGAGTTGATTTACAGCATATACTTGTAAAGACTGAATCAGAACCGATTCTAGATCAGAGGTATATGATCAGAGGAGGGCTGAGACAGATTTTATAGATTGTATCCTAATCTGTTTGATAATCAGATATGCCGCCCAGAAGAATACCACAACCAGCTGCAGGTCAAGTGCAAGAACAAGGGAGTACGTTAGGTACCCAGATGGACGTGACTGCGACACCGATGGAGACTTTGTTGAAGAGATGTCAATCATTCCATCCACCTACCTTGAAGGGCACAGAAAATGCAGTGGATTGTGAAAGCTGGTTGGATGATATAGAAATGTTATTTGAATCACTTGCCTGTACAGATGAACATAGAGTGAAACTGATTGGGCATCAATTGCAAGAAGTGGCCAAGAGTTGGTGGCTAACGGCGAAACGAGCCTCAGAACATTGAGGTATTGATATTACTTGGAAAGTCTTTAAAGATGAATTTTATCAACGTTTCTTTCCAGTGTCATACAGAAAAGACAAAGGGGCAGAGTTCGCCAACTTGAGACAGGGGCAATGGAACATAGAGGAGTATGTTGCCAAATTCTCGTCCTTGCTTAGATTTGCACCTCACGTAGCGGGGAATGATGAGGCAGTTGCCGATCAATTCATAAATGGTTTGAATCCGGATATCTTCACATTAGTGAACACGGGGCGACCCAACACTTTTTCTGAGGCGCTGAATCGAGCGAAGGGAGCAGAGGCTGGCTTGATTAGGCAGCGAGGAGCTTCCTATAGTGTTCAGGGTCAGAGACCGCCACCGTTCGCCACACAGTTTCCACCACCTCCTCCTCGATTTGATAGTGGAATCAGTAGTAGTGGGAAGAAATATTATTTGAAAGCTAAGGGTAAGCAGTTCAAGAGAGCAGGGAGCAGTTCATCGAGCTCCAGTGGGTCAAGACAGAGAGGTCCTGGCCAGAGTACAGATGTGACAGGTGTATATTGTACTACTTGTGAAGGCCGACATGCCACAGAGCAGTGTCAGGGAGTGATGGGCAGATGTAACATATGTAAGCAACAGGGACATTTTGCCAGAGTCTGTCCCAAGAGAGGTGCACAGAGATTTCAGAGTGCAGGGTCATCAGCATCAGTGACTCAGCCTGAGAGGCAAGCTTCATCTGTCCATTCCTTCCAGCCCATGCCTACACAGTCCCAGCCTAGAGCCAGAGGTGGCCAGACATCGAGCCAACCTCCCAGACAACAAGCTCAGGTGTTTGCATTGATGGAAGAGCAAGCCCAAGATGCACCAGACGATGTGATTGCAGGTAACTGTTTTCTTTGCGGTTATCCTACATATGTATTGATAGATACAGGTGCATCACATACATTCATATCAGAACGTTTCGCATTGACACATGCATTGCATGTAGAGTCATTGTCTACTGTAGTGTCTATTTCTTCTCCGTGGGGAAGTGGTCTGATATCTGTGACTTCAGTTAGACATTGCTTACTGCAGTTTGAAGGGCATGAGATCGATTTAGAATGTGTTGTACTTGGTTTATCTGATTTTGATTGTATTGTCGGGATTGACATGTTGACTAAGTACAGAGCCACCGTAGACTGTTTTCACAAGATTGTCAGATTCAGACCTGAAATGACAGAGGAGTGGAAATTCTACGGTAAGGGTTCCAGATCTCGGATTCCCTTAGTATCTGCTCTGACTATGAGTAGATTGTTGCAACAAGGAGCAGAAGGGTTCCTTATTTATTCAATAGATTTACTAAAGCATTGGCAGATTTGCCAGTAGTACGGGAGTTTGCAGATATATTTCCTGAAGAGATTCCAGGGTTACCTCCAGCTCGAGAGGTGGATTTTACCATTGATCTTATTCCAGGTACCGTTCCTATTTCGAGAGCCCCATATAGGATGGCGCCAATAGAATTGAAAGAATTGAAAGCACAATTAGAAGATCTTCTAGCCAAGGGATATATCAAACCTAGTGTGTCTCCTTGGGGCGCACCAGTGCTATTTGTGCGAAAGAAAGACGGTTCTATGAGATTGTGTATTGATTACAGGCAACTGAACAAGGCAACGATAAAGAACAAATATCCTTTGCCTCGTATCGACGACTTATTTGATCAGTTGCAGGGACCATCCATCTATTCCAAGATCGATCTGAGATCTGGATATCACCAGCTGCGAGTACGAGATACTGATATACCAAAGACAGCATTCCGAACCAGGTATGGACATTACGAACTTATTGTCATGCCTTTTGGTTTAACGAATGCTCCAGCGGTGTTCATGGGGTTGATGAACCGTGTCTTTCAGAGGTATTTAGATGAGTTTGTGATTGTTTTTATCGATGATGTAAGGCTCGAGATTTATTAGTCTTCATTGATGTGATATTCGGAAGATATGAGTATGCATGACATGTAATGAGAAGCACTAATGAGATTATGAAGTTGTGCATGAAATATAGACCGCACCCGCGGTAAGGAAAGGACCGCACCCGCGGTTGAGCTCATGAATTGTGGAAGAATTACAGTAGCATGAGCGCACCCGCGCTACGAACAAGACCGCACCCGCGGTTGATGGACAGAGAGTTGGAGATTAATTACGGAAGTGACACCGCACCCGCGGTGCTAGACAGACCGCACCCGCGGTTCTGCTACAGTGAGGTCAGCGCACCCGCGGTCGCTGTTTCTGAAATTTTCGATGATGATCAATATGCCTAGCGCACCCGCGGTGAAACGTGCAGTAAGCACATTTAGCCATGTGCCTTAAATGCAATGTGATCTATATATATATATATATATATACCTGCATGCAAATTCATAAGAAGGAAGATAAGAAAGTGCCGAGGAAAGTGCAAAAAAAGAATTGAAATATTTTTACGCCTTTTGTGAGAAATCCGTCCGTCTGTTTTTGAATTCGACTTCAGTACTATGTTCCTATCGACGCAGGCTACAACTGGACGTAAGTTTCGTTACGTTTAGACATGATTTGAATTTATGATATTATCAGAATTGAATATGAATCAGATATGATGTTTCTGCTACAGCAGACATGGTATAACTGAAGTCAGATTAAAGAATAGACTGTTTATGGAATTGTTATGAATTTCAGAGTTTATTTAGTTGAGATTTTATATCAGAGTTGTGTTATTATTCAGATTATGAGTTGTACTGATATTGGTTATGAATTCTGGTATTATATCTGTGATGTTGAGATAGACGGGGTTAGTAGATTGATATTGATCAGATTATATACCGATTTGAGTATTGATCAGAACAGGTCTTGAATTGAATTATATACTGATATTGTATTTATACGATTGTCATTGCCAGACTGGTTATGGACAGATTGGAATACAAGACTTCGTCTTCGTCAGACCGGGAAGACAAAGGTATAATTCATGTTTTGTTTTGGGGAAGACACAACTCAAATGAGATTCAATTTGAGTTGCCCAACAAAATCACGTACTAGGGTTGTTGTTTACCTTTTGATATAATTGATTTGTTTATAGAATTATATTCAAATCTCTTGATATGACGATGCCTTGTTTATAGATTTATATTCAAGCATTTGACATAGGAGAGTCATTGGCATTCTTGCCAAACTAGATGTTCGGTGGTATCGACGCTTCGGATCAGATTCACTAGAGTTTGACATATTGTAAGAAAAATGAAGGAAAATACTTATGATGGTGATGGAACGAGAGGTTTTGTGAAGAGTTGTTGAACGGAAGATCGTCGGAAATGGGGAAGCGCCGTACGTCGGAGGGAGCAAGAGAAATTTGAATTTGAATTGAAAGTTTTAAAAGTAACAAATGATGAGGGTATGTTATTATATACAAGCGGAGGGAAGTGATCTCCAACGTTGATCTAAAGTTGAATCGGATGGTTAGGATGCATCTTGGAAATTGCGCGGGAGATGAAAGGACATGCACGGATATTGAGGCAGTCAAACTGATCGTATTTTCGGAATATGAAACGTTTCGAACCTTTTAAATTCTAGGGCTTACGTCATCATGACATCACCCCAACTGCCCGAGAATAATAAACGACAAAAATATTCAAAGTCTGGAAGACATGAGGCCCCGACATCTTATTCTAAGTTCGGGAGACATGAGGCCTCGACATCTTATTCTAAGCCCGGGAGGCATGACGCCCTGGTAACTTATCCCATCCCCAGGAGACATGAGGCCCCAGCACCATATCTCAAGTCCGGGAGACATGAGGCCCCGACACCTCTTCCATCTCTGGGATACAAGAAGCCCCCAATGCTTTTATAGCAAGGATTGATTATATTTCTATTGAAGTCCAAGCATGACTGATGAGGACATCGAGTAAGACCCTAGCCAAACTATTTTAGGGAGGGCTGGTGATACCCCCAATGACCCGGGATATTATATGGATAGCCCCAATCAGGATCAATTTGCAGGAAGAGTTCATCAGAAAACATGCAGGTGGATGCTCGGGACATCTTCTCCCCGGTCTACCATACGCCCGGGCTCTCGTACAAGCTCCCGGGAAGCTTTCTACCCGGGCTACCTCGAAAACAACACTTCACTCGAGTGTAGTGGTATGTGACACCTTATGTTTGACAATCATTATTGTCAGAACCACAGGGGTTGGCGTGTCAGAACAACTTGTCAGAAGCAGGGTATGGGCAGCCATCTTACCCTAATTAGCATGTGGGCACTGAAAACAAGGTAATCATGAGATTTTCTTCTATAAATAGTAGGTATATTTCTCATTTGAAGGATCTTTCGGATACACACATTCTGAATTTTGTATCTTCAAGCACTCATATATATTGCCATTTTCCTTCATCTTCAACCAGCTGACTTAAGCATCGGAGTGGTCACGCCGAACACCCCTCCGAAGTCTATTCACGAGTTCATTTCATTGTTTGTAGGTTTTCGGTGGAAGCCATATCCCTTGCTCAGTTTCCTTAAACACAACTTTCATTATAATCCGATGGATTGCCCCGATCCAGCTCACCCGATTCATCCGAATATCATCAATATTGTTTCATAATGAAGTCATACTTGTTTGTGTATATGCTTGTGAGTGAAATATTGTTGTTGTAATGTTTTATGGAATTGTGTATTTTTTGTTTTGCGACTTTTTTGTCCAATTTTAGGATTTATTTGTTCAGAATGAGCATGAGAATTGTGTATTATTTGTGTATTCTTTTTATTTGAATTATTAGACGAATTTTGCAACTTCCATGGACTGATTACTTTTAAATTAGAAAATTGTACTTGGTTATTTTGATACTCAGTATTTAGTATTTTACTGTATAAATTGAAAGTGTTATATATTTTTTGGTTGATGTTTGTTGATCAGTCCAAATCAGTTGATGCTTATTTTTTTAGGGTATATTTCTTTACTTTGAATATTTTTCCTTTTTATGATGAATTTATTTTATTTGCTATGGAACTGAATTTTTATTTTTTTTGCGAGTACGACATAACAAATGTGTCATCCTATTCTAAAAGCACACATGTATTTGAATCTGTCACAACAACCATCTATTCATTTTTTATGCTTAAGGTCACTATAGAAGGAAATTAATACCCAATATTATTATAGTATAGTAGTGCTCAATTTGCATTGAATCGTGCTTGACGTTTGGGAGACACCGAGACTCTGGTTGCACCAAAAAACATTAGTACTAGACAGATCCTAACCATAAATTGGGCATCATATGGCTTGAATTGAGTGCTTTAATTTCTCACCAAATTATCTATACAATGGTACTCTAAGGAACCGAAATTGGTCTCACTGTAATGTTGTATAGCTAATCGAATATTGAGTATATTTTTTTATACAACATGAGCGCTATGTATATACCATGTTGAGTATATGATAAATGATATACATATAATCGATATTGAGTACTACGTACTTTTTATAAATTGAGCACTATGTATATACAATGTTGAGTATCAACTTGTGTATCCTAGCTCCATATAAACTTTAGTTACAACATAAAGATACAAACCTGCAAACTGTTAATTGAAAAAAGTTGGGAAATAAGTTTTTATCATTTAGGTGTATTTACCAAATAAATGTCACCACAATAAGATCATTGATACAAAATATGAAAATTACGGTATAAAGTGTCAAAATTTAGGTACAACATGCCTGAAATGGGATACTAATTATGGATATTTGAGTAGAAAACCAGAGACACACCATGGTGGTGTTAGTCCAATCTCACATAAATATTACGAGAAAAAAGTGAAAAACCAAGTTATTACCACTTATTTCTCTATAATATGCAGTAATTGCGCAAATTTTCAAGAAAGCAGTTTTAGGCCCCTCACAGTTGATATGTGGTATAAAACAATAAATTTATGGTTGAACATGTCGCCATTGAGCTATTACATGGCTAAAATTAGGTACAAATAACAAATTTTTAAGTATGAAACTAGAGAGATGTTGGATCTGGGTTTTCTACACGTCCAAACGCAGCGGAAGTTTTAAAAATTTTATTTATTTTGACAATCAAAATATGTTTTGCTTTGGACGCTCGTATGATTTTATCGTAAACATTCATAGGACGTAAGAATTTATACCTTTGGTGAATTAATCCAACTATTCCGGGTTTAGCGGAGATAGCTCTTTTTGAAATCTCTACAAACTTTCTTCAAGAACTCTTTCCTTCAATCCTTCTAATCAGGTCCACGACTAGAAGATTTGTTCTTCTTCTAATTTGAAATAGAAAAATTAGAAAAGATTTTTACGTTGGAGAGCAAAATATCGAGAAGCGGCTCAACCTTAAATCTAATCAAGGTGGCCGAAATATTGAGGGAGAGAAGAGAGTGATTTTCGAAAAATCTTATGGTGTATTAGCTAGGGTTTTGACTTGCATACCCTATTTATAATTAAGTCATAGCCTAATTACATAATTAACATTAATGGACTTGATTTAATGAATTGGGCTAGTCCAACTAGTTTAATTAATTTAATCAAAGTCCATTAAAATTTTAATTATTTAGTATGTTGGACTTGTACTCCTACAAGCTCATTAAACATAATTCTCACCAATTTTAATTTAATATTTAATAAACTCAACTTTTGAGTTTAGTAAATTAAATCTATTATAAAATCAACATTTGAATTTATTATTTAAATTATAAATTCAACCAATTGAATTTTCCTCCAAAATTTAATATTTAATAAACCCAACTTTTGAGTTTAATAAATTAAATTATCAAATTTTATAAATTAAACTGCTTGAATTTATTCTCTCAAAAATTAATTATCATAAATTCAACTCTTTAAATTTACTATATTATAATAAATTTATTCTCTCAACGGAAACAAACGATCCAGTACTTGTGTGACCCTCAATGGTTCAGGGATACAGCTAGCCGTGGGTTCACAACTCTTTGTGATTCAGGACATAATCCTTTATTCGGGCTTACCCTAATTAGCCCCATTCTTTTTATCAACACCTTGACCAAGTATATTAAAACTCATTTCTGATTGCACCTATCGGATCATGGTAAGAGCGTCTAGTAGTATCGCCCCATGATCCCCTAGGTATCACTGATAGTGCCTGCAAGAACCAGTCGATTATGATTAACGTACAATACGGTTCCTTCATCTCATATATCACGATCGAATCTGCAATCATTGGTTCATCGAGGGTTGCATAATAATTCGATAACTATGTGATAACTATAATAGTGACATCGCGTGTACTATTTGAGAACTCCTTCTCTAACGTACATCTCATACTCTGGCCAGAGATTCCATGCACTATTATTTCATCAGATCACACAGGGTATCCACACCCGTAGGTGAGCGGTGAATCCCCGACTACAATGCACTGGCTCCTATATGTGTCACAACTGTACCCAACCTTGCCACCGGATGACTCTCCTGGAGCCGGTAAATGAGTCAAAGCACAGCCCTAGCATATAAAGCCTCAGTGTTGTCCCTGGTCGTAAGGACTAATGGTGTGCAATCATAACCACGGACTTATCCTCTCGATGAATGATAACCACTTGGAAAGTCCAAGGGAGGGTTGTTCGGTATAATCATCATGTGACTACCCATCTGCATGTTTGGACATCTCCATGCCCTTACCAAGAAACGCAGTACACAACATCACAGATGCTAGTCTCGAGCTCAAGCGACCTTTATCCCTGTTTTAGGCGACTGAATAGACTAGGAACGAATTTAGAATATCCAGTGTTTTACAAATGAGTTTCAACATCGAATTACAATTCATTTGTATTAAAGCATAATCAAGGACTTTATCTATGCTGTTTGCATGGGTATACAGATAAAGTATAACAAGACCATAAAAAATTAAATTATATTTAAATAAATATTGTTTATTACACTTGAGTCAATAAATTCCCCAGCCAACCGTTGGCTTGCAGGGCATCTACTCCAACAATCTCCCACTTGCCCTAGAGCCAACTACCCATAACTTTAATCCCATTGCTTCGCGATGCTTCTCAAACAATGGTCCTTGCAAGGGCTATGTAAGTGGATCAGCAACATTATCTGCAGAGGGGACTCTTTCGACCGATATGTCTCCTCTTCCCACAATCTCCCATAAGATGTGGAACTTCCTCAGTACAGGTTTGGATCGCTGATGAGACCTTGGTTCCTCTGCTTGTGCAATGACACCAGTGTTGTCCCAGTACAACGGGACTGGATCAACTCCATTAGGAATAACGCCCAACTCTTGGACAAGATTCCTCATCCAAACTACCTCTTTTGCTGCGGCATATGCAACAATGTATTCAACTTCAGTGGTGGAATCCGCAATGGTGTCTTGCTTGGAACCTTTCCAAGAGACAGCCGCAGCACCATTAAGCATGAATACAAAGCCAGAGGTCGATTTCGAATCATCTACGTAACATTGGAAGCTAGAATCAGTGTAGTCTTCCAATTTTAATTCTCCACCCCCATAGACCATGAACAAGTTCTTAGTTCTTCAAATACTTAAGAATGTCTTTCACGGCCTTCCAATGCATTGGACCGGGGTTCGCCTGATATCTGCTTGTAACACTCAAAGCATAAGCAACATCAGGACGCGTGGATATCATACCATACATGATACTACCAATGGCTGACGCATATGGAATTCGTGTCATCATCTCTATCTCTTCATCAGTTTTTGGGACACATTGCCTTAGATAGAGTAATACCATGAAACATTGGTAAGTATCCTCTCTCGGACTCTTCCATAGAGAATCGTTTTATAATGGTATCGATATAGGTGGCTTGGGTGAGGCCGAGCATCCTCTTTGATCTATCTCTATAGATTTGTATTCCCAATACGTAGGATGCTTCACCCATGTCTTTCATGGAGATTTTACTGGCTAACCATACTTTAGTTGATTGCAATAATTCTACATCACTCCCAATGAGCGGGATATCAACAACATAAAGTACCAGGAATGTCACTGCACTCCCACTAACTTTCTTGTACATGCACGGTTCTTCAGGATTCTTAGCAAAACCAAACTCTTTGATAGTGCTATCAAATCTGAGGTTCCAACTCCTTGATGCCTGCTTGAGACCATATATTGATCTCTGAAGTTTGCATACCTTATGCTCACTTCCTACTGATGTGTATCCCTCAGGTTGAGACATATAAATTTCTTCTTTGATGTCTCCATTGAGGAATACAGTCTTTACATCCATTTGCCATATCTCATAGTCATACCATGATGCTATGGCTAGTAGTATTCTAATGGACTTAAACATAGCAACTGGTGAAAAAGTTTTCTCATAGACAACTCCTTGCCTTTGAGTATAACCTTTTTCAACCAGTCTTACTTTGAAGGTCACTACCTTCCCATCCGCCCCAAGCTTTCTTTTGTAGATCCATTTACATCCTATGGGAACGATTCCCTCAGGTGGATCCACCAATGTCCAGACTTGGTTTGAATACATAGAGTCCATGTAATGCCCGAATTTTAAAAAAAATTTGAAAAAAAAAAGAAGTTACTGTTCATCGACACTATTCAAGCGCTGCGGCGCTGAATAGTAGCGCCTAGGCGCTAGTTTTGTGAACATTTGGCGCTGAGGCGCTAGAAAGTGGCGCTGCGGCGCTAACAGATGCGAAAATTGATTTTTTAAGCTTACTTTGACTTCCACCACTCATTCTCAATCATTTCTTTCTCCTCCATGCAAATCTTCCTCCATCTCCTTTCCATTTCTACATTTCTTTCTTCAATCTATGGGAGATTTGTTCAAGAAAATTATGAAATGAAGTTAGATTTGTGATCCTCTTGTCACGGGCTTCACAAGGATGTAAGTTTTTCCGATTTTTTTTCAAGTTTGGAAATGGGTTGAAGTTTAAAATTGATATTTGAGTTGATATTTGAGATATTAAGATGTTGAAGATGTTGTATTTGAGTTGGTTTGAATTTAAAAGAGATATGAGCATTGTTTCTTGTTTCTGTGCAAGATCAGTTTTTATACCTCTGTATTTCGAGTATATGGGACAGTTGTGTTTGGATTTTGGAGTTATGATCTTCATCAAACTTGTAGACAATCGAGTTAGCTTCGATTTGGTTCAAGAATCACTCAGTTCCATGAAGAAATGAAAGAGATATGCTATATTTACTAAACCTGGTCTAGAATCCCTAGTTTGTGTACATGCCTTCTATTTATTCGAATTCTGGTATTAATAGGTTGAGATTCGGGATTTGGTGTTCAAATGAAAGTTATAGAACATTGTCTTTTCTTCAAAATGACATAAAATGAGCTTGATTCAATTGAGTATTGAGGGAGTTATGCTCGAAATACTAAACTATGTCAGATTAGTACTGATGCAGAATTTTGAAAATTATGTTCTATGTTTCAGATTATGAACAACTGAGTAAATTACTTTATTTGACAAACGTTTGTGAAGAAGAATTGTTGGCATTGAGTTTTCTTGCATATCCAATTTGCGGATCTTGATTTGAAGAAGTATTGAATTAATTGTGAATTTTGTACAGAAATTGCTCTGTTTTGATAAATGATCCGAGTCCTTGAGTTATAGTAGAATTCAGAGGTTCAAGACTTCTCAACTACACATTTCGATCTTCTTTTGGTAATATTTGAAAGGTATGTTACAGTCGGTAACATACGAGGTAAAAGTATCATTTTTTATTTTAAATTGAAAATTCGATGGCTTGATAAATTACTTGTGATTTGTTGATGATTGATCTTTTGAGATGAGCTTATTATGATATTGACTTTATGAGATTGAAATGAATCATTGCATTGCATATTGAGCCACTTTTCGATTCAGATTTGATATGGTGGAGGTCGCCTTGATTTATTGATTTGTTGGACGTATGGGGTTATAGTTGAGTTGGCATAGTGCATGCGAAGGTCGCTGCTATGACCTGAACACTCTCTATAGGCACACCATAGTCCTAGGATTATAGAACACAGCAACCCACCTCAAGCGGATGAGTCGGTGGATGTTGCTAGGGGATTCTCTTTCTTTGGGTACCCTATGACCAGATGATTAACTTGATATTGAGATTTATTGATAGCCCACAGCTTCCGATCATACATTGCATTATATTGCATATTTATGAGTTTATATGAACTATGTGAAATTTTAATTCTCATATATTATTGATTGTATCATACTGGGTTTATACTCACCGGCACGTCGGCTACCACTTGTTTTCATGTGCTTGACGGTAGGTGAGACGAGGCTTGGGATGCCAGAGTCCAGCTCAGGCGAAGAGATACGAGATAGAGTGGGATTCTCAGGTCTTAGGAGCTATTTAATGATGTTGGGATTACTTTGGTTTGGCATGTTGAAAATTATATTTCAAACATTTGAGACATTTAAATTATTCGGGCGATTTTATGTGGATTTGTGAACCACAAATTATGTATTTTACTCAATCATTTGGTCTGTTACAATTTTAATTATTAGTATTAGATGTCGGACCCGGGGCCCATTTCAGACTGCATGGCTTCAAGCCATTTGGTTGAATCAGTATCAGATATTGCTTCTTTAAAATTCATTGAATCACATCCAACACAATGCTCATCACGGCTTTGTTCATGAAGAAGCGTATATCTTGAAGGTGGTCTAATAACCCTATCAGACCTTCTAGGATCTTGTACTTCAACTACTGGTTCTTGGGAAATGGGTTCAACTTCTATAGTTGAGGGAGTATCTTGAATTTCTTCAAGTTTTATCATCTTGCCTTTTCTATCTAATAGAAATTCCTTTTCCAAAAAGGTGGCATTTCTTGAAACAAACACTTTTGCTTCATTGAGATGATAGAAATAATATCCAACAGAATTCTTTTGATATCCTACAAAGTAGCACAAAGTGGATCTACTATCCAATTTGTCTCCCACTGTGTCTGCTTCACGTAAGCAGGACATCCCCATATTCTCTCGTAATAATATTTGAGAGTTTTTCCCATCCATATCTCATATGGTGTTTTATCAACTGTTTTAGTATGGACATTATTCAACAACATTGCCGCAATTTCAAGTGCAAAGCCCCAAAAAGATGTAGGCAATTCAGTGAATCTCATCATGGACCGAACCATGTCCATCAAGGTTCGATCTCGACGTTCAGAAACACCATTCAATTGTGGTGTTGCTGGTGGAGTCCACTCTGAGAGAATCCCATTATCTTTTAGATAACCCAAAAATTCAGCACTTAAGTATTCTCCACCTCGATCAGATTGAAGTGTCTTAATACTCCTTTCTAGCTGTTTTCCTACTTCAGCTTTGAATTCTTTAAACCTTTCGAATTCTTCAAATTTGTGTTTCATAAACATGCCCATACCTCGAATGGCCATCAGTAGAGGTAATGAAGTAAGAATGCCCAAATTTTGTGCTAACACTTAGCGGGCCACAAACGTCCGTGTGGATCAAATCCAGTAGACCATGTGCACGTTCCACGTTTCCATTGAATGGAGTCTTAGTCATTTTTCCTTTTAGACATAACTTACAAGCAGGTAGAGAATTTTTGTCTGACAAGTCAAACATGCCTTCTCCCACTAGCTTTCCATTGAGCTTATGCCAGGTACGGCTCCGATATCCAAAGCGCCGTACCGACTAGCACCGACAGACATGGCAGAGCTTAAGAAGCAGATCCAGGAACTTCTCGACAAGGAGTTCATTCGCCCGAGCTTTTCTCCATGGGGCGCGCCGATCTTATTCGTGAAAAAGAAGGATGGCACGATGAGGCTTTGCATTGACTACCGGGAGTTGAACAGGGTTACAGTGAAGAATAAATACCCACTGCCGAGGATTGAGGATCTGTTTGACCAGTTGCAGGGAGCTTCGATTTTCTCCAAGATAGATCCGCGTTCTGGTTATCACCAGTTGAGGGTGAGAGGTGCTGATGTTTCGAAGACAGCTTTCAGGACTCGTTATGGTCACTACGAGTTCCTTGTGATGCCGTTCGGTCTGACGAATGCGCCAGCGATCTTCATGGATCTCATGAATCGCGTATTTCAGCAGTACCTCGACCAGTTTGTGATAGTGTTCATAGATGACATTCTCGTCTACTCCAAGAATCGGGAGGAGCACAGCAGGCATCTGACCACAGTGTTGCAGACATTGCAGAAGCACAAATTATTCGCAAAGTTCAGTAAGTGCGAATTCTGGTTAGAGAAGGTGGCGTTTTTGGGCCACATTGTTTCTAGCAGTGGCATTGAGGTAGACCCGGCGAAAGTTGCAGCAGTCAGAGATTGGGTTGTGCCTCAGAATGCATCCGAGATCCGCAGTTTCCTTGGACTAGCAGGATATTACAGAAAATTCATCCAGGGATTCTCCTCTATCGCCGTTCCACTCACAGCACTGACAAAGAAAAATGTGAAGTTTGTGTGGAGCGAGGAGTGTCAGAAGAGCTTCGATACTTTGAAGCAAGCTCTTATTTCAGCACCAGTTTTGGCCATGCCATCAGGGCCCGGTGAGTTTGTCCTTTATACTGATGCTTCGAAGCTTGGTTTAGGTGCAGTTTTGATGCAGCATGGGAGAGTGATAGCGTATGCTTCTCGACAGCTGAAAATCCACGAGAAGAACTACCCCACCCATGATCTGGAGTTAGCGGCCGTAGTTTTTTCTTTGAAGATTTGGAGGCACTATCTGTATGGAGAGAAGTGCCAGATCTTTACCGACCATAAGAGCCTCAAGTATTTCTTTACGCAGAAGGAGCTGAACATGCGTCAGAGGCGTTGGTTGGAGCTTGTGAAAGACTACGATTGTGACATTAGCTACCACCCGGGTAAAGCTAATGTAGTTGCGGATGCCTTGAGCAGGAAAGTCGCACTGATGGCTCATTTGACGATGCAGAAACCTCTTCAGATCGAGATGCAGAGGTTTGATCTTGAGACTTACCCTCGAGGTAGAGTTCCTCGTTTATCTACCTTGACTATCCAGTCCTCTCTTATTGACCGTATTCGCAGCGGTCAGGCAGCAGATGAGCAGTTGGCACAGTGGAAGAAGAGAGATGAAGCTAAGGGCAGTGTTTTGTATACAGTCAGCGACGGTATTGTGAGATACCGAGATAGGATATGGGTTCCCAGCAGTGATTCTATCCGAGCAGACATCTTATCAGAGGCCCATACGTCCCCGTACTCCATTCATCCTGGGAGTACGAAGATGTACAAAGATCTGCAGCTATTGTATTGGTGGCCAGGGATGAAGAAGGACATCAGGCGTTTTGTATCCGAGTGCCTGACTTGCCAGTTAGTGAAGGCCGAGCATCAGAGACCAGCAGGTTTGCTCAAGCCTCTTCATATTCCCGAGTGGAAGTGGGAGAACATTACCATGGACTTTGTGACCGGATTGCCGAGGTCAGCCAGAGGATCGAATGCTATCTGGGTGATTGTAGATCGTCTTACCAAATCAGCGCACTTCTTGCCTATTAAGACGACTTTCACCATGGTTCAGTATGCAGAGCTGTATATCCGAGAGATAGTCCGACTCCATGGTATTCCAGTTTTTATCGTATCCGACAGAGATCCCAGATTCACTTCCTCGTTTTGGAAGAGTTTGCATTCGACTATGGGTACGAAGTTGCTGTTTAGCACAGCTTTCCATCCGCAGACAGTTGGACAGTCGGAGCGAGTTATTCAGATCTTAGAGGATCTTCTCCGTGCTTGCGTCATTGATTTCTCTGGGAGTTGGGAGTCGAACTTACCATTGGTAGAGTTCACCTATAACAACAGTTTCCAGTCGTCTATAGGTATGGCTCCGTATGAGGCATTGTATGGTCGCAAGTGTAGATTTCCTGTTCATTGGGATGAAGTAGGAGAGAGAGCAGAGTTGGGTCCAGAGATTGTTCAGCAGGCAGCAGATGTAGTAGTCAAGATCCGTGATAGGATGAGGACTGCTCAGAGCCGACAGAAGAGTTATGCCGATCAGCGGAGGAGAGAGTTAGAGTTTGCAGTGGGCGATCATGTCTTCGTGAAAGTGGCACCTATGAAGGGTGTCATGAGATTTGGCAAGAAAGGGAAGCTCAGTCCGAGATTCATTGGACCGTTTGAGATCCTCGACAGAGTTGGGACGCTAGCGTATCGTGTGGCTCTTCCGCCGAATCTGGCCGGAGTACACAATGTCTTTCACGTCTCCATGCTGAGGAAGTATATGGCAAATCCTTCGCATGTGCTGAATTTAGAGCCGTTGCAGCTTACTCCGAACTTATCTTATGAGGAGAGACCCGTGCAGATCCTAGACAGACAGGAGAAGAAACTTCGGAACAAGTTGGTTAAGCGAGTCAAAGTCAAATGGCTCAACCATTCAGAGGAGGAAGCTACGTGGGAGTCTGAGTCGGAGATGAGGAGTCGATACCCTGAGTTATTCGGTGAGTTCTAATTTCGAGGACGAAATTTATTTAAGGGGGTAAGGATTGTAGAACCCGTAAATCAGTAGACGTATAAGCCATGCATAATTCTAGATTTTTTTTAAATTTAATTGACTTCATTGCATGATTATTTTAAATGCATTTATTTGAAGTTAATTATTTATTTTTTCAGTTCAGTAATATGATTTTTAGCATTTCAGTATTTTCAGTGAGGCCGGACCGGAGTTGGAGTTTTGAGATAGAATTTAAGATTCGAGAAATATTTCCAGAAGTTAATTTAGCTAGTAACTAAGTTCATTTAAGTTAGAAAGGGAGGTTTGAGGATTTAATTTAATTATTTGAGGTGATTAAGAAATGAATTCATTTAAGTTATTAAATTAAGGGGTTAGCTCACTAAATTATTTAAAGGATTAGTAAGGCTTTCAAGGATTATTAGTTGACTAGATAATCAACATTTCCCTTTATTTTATCATGCATTTTTCGGCCACCCTTAGTGCTAGAAGATTCATTTTCCAACTCATCAACTTTGACCAATTCTTTGCATGTAATTAGTAGGATAATTCTAGGATTTTTGGGAGCACAATTTAATTAAATAAATGGACATATCCTAGTCTAGAATCAAGATAAATTTCGGCCACCACCTCCTAGAAGCATCCACCAACTCATTTGATATCAAACCATAATTCAAAAATTCAAATTCAAAGGGAGTGGACTTGGTCTTGATCCTTCCTTATATCTTGCACCCACTTCCCTCACCCTCCTAACCATTTTTCCCCCTCTCCTTTCTTTCGAAATCTGAGTGAAAATAAGACCCTTTTCAGAGGTAAAAATCGTGAGCCATAGCTAGGGAGAAAGGCAAGAAAATCGAGTTCAAGGAAGGTAGACAAGAAGCGCTCCACCTCCTCCGTGCCGCGTCGTCGTTGTTTCGTTCGTTTTCTTTCGAAACAAAACCAGGCATGTCTAGATTTCTTTCAAACCTCAATCAAGTCATATTATCATTTATTTTTCAGTACATGATCATGTTGTAGCAAGCAAAAATCGAGATCCATGTCAAAATATTTTGGAACACACATGCAGAATTTTCGACTTCCCTTGACAAGCTTCACGTTTTTTCTGAGTTTTGATGGTTTCAGGTATTGGATCGACTCCAGGCTCCCAAGGCGGCTTGTATACATGTAGTAGGATGCATTAGGACCATGTTGGTCCATTCAAACCAGCCCCATACTTGCTGGAAAACCGAAATGACAGCAAGTTCCCCATAAGTGCAGAAATGTGATTCGAAAATTCAGTTTGGATGTCAAGGAGGAAGGATCTGATCTTGGCTGCCCCAAGGGCCTTTAGCCATGGTTGGATCACTTCCCTAGCATGTCTAAGACGTGACTAAGTTGCCCTTTTGGTGGCTTGGTCCATGGCCCCTCGGTTTTTAATCAAACCGTGAAAACAGCCCCCTCCCCTCTCGGCCCCTTTGGTTTTGACAGCACATGTACTTCGAGTTGGTTGGCTTGGTGTGGATCTTGGTTGGCCTATGGCCCTTAGCCATGGTTCATATCATGCTCCTAGATGTCTAGATCGTGCCATGGTCAATCAAATGGCCACTGGAACGACGCAAGACATCGATCATAGCATAAACACTACACACGCACGCATGAGGGCCCTCGGTGAGAACTTTCGGGTGGTTGCTGGAATGAGGCGAATTGTGGCTGGCCTAGGGCCCTTAGCCATGGTTCAAATCATTCCTTGGGACGTTGTGGAGAGGCTTTGGTCGGTGGTTCAAGCCCCAATGGCCAAAAGTCTCGCAAACGACGCGATGCAAGCTAGGTCGCAGCTGCTGGAAATTACAGCAAGTTGCTGTGTCGGTTCAGAGGCTCGTTCGAGTTCTTGGTTGGCTTTTAGCCCATGGCCTTGGACTGGACAGTGCCTCATTGAGTTAGGAAGGTCATGTTTTTGACCGTTTGTCATTTGGATCATTTTTGAGGTCGTACGAGAATTTACGGTGCAATGTGCCAAATTGACTCTCGAAAGAGCGTTTCGTGTTTTGGCCTCCATTCCACCTAGATTTCGACCCTATCATTTTAGGAACATTATTTTATGATTTTTCAGCGTATTTTAATCATGACTATACGTCAGTTCAGTGTCGGTTCAGGTTGGCTCGGAGTCATGATTAAATGCGAAGTCATTAGGCGTCATAGTCGCATCTTTTGAACGTAAATTGCATAGTTGGTCATGTTTAAACTATTGCATATTTTTCATGGCACAGTTAGGTTGCAGCGAGCCTGGGAACGAACCAATCCAATCCAGTTGGTAAAATTACAGGAATTTTCATTACGCCAGTTAATTATTTTACGTGCATTAAACAGAAAATGATTATTTTTGAGATTTATGCGATATGGCTTGTGGTTCATTCACTATGTGGGAGTGTTATTTTTATACGGTCGCCAGTGACCGATCAGTTCAGTATGGTACCACCCGGTCGCCAGTGACCGGCCAGCTCAGTTCAGTTTCAGCCTCCCCGGTAGCCAGTTACCGATCAGTTCAGCTTAGTCCAGTGGCCACAGGCGTAAAACATAATCTCAACAGAAAATTTTACCAGTTATTTCAGTACAGGCTCCAAGGAGCAAATATTTTTACAGTGATTTCCAGTTCAGTTATGCACGTATTATAATTGCTCAGTACAGATTATTTTCAGTATGCCTCAGGATAGGATGTTTTATCCCATGCATATTTTAAATTCAGATTTTTACTCGTTACCTGTGATTTATGCATGCTGAGTCTTTAGGCTCACTAGACTTGATTGTTGTAGGTACTGATGAGGCCAGGGCCGAGGGCGGGGACCAGTGAGCCAGCTTGGGTCGGCAGTAGTGGCACCCGAGGACCTCAGTGCAGCAGTTGTTATGTTTTTCCGCAAACAATTTTTATCAGTTGATGAATATTTTTAAATTGTGATTTTTGGAAAACTTTATTTTCTTCCGCTGCAATTATTTTGAAATATTGAACTTGTTTCACCAGTGATTTTATGAGCGAGGCCATTAAGCTCTTTAAAAAAAAAAAATTTTAATTTTCCGCAAATTTTCAAGCAAGTAGTTCGAGGGCCTTTGCACATCTGGACCTGCTGGAACCCACCGCCACACCTCAAGCAGCCCGTAACTTCCCTATACCCGATAGCCACCGAAAGACACACCCTCGCGGCCAACCCCTCTACCATGAAACCAACGACTTTGTAGGCAAGACCAGTAGGGTGAGACCTCCCCTGGACTTGGTTGGACCCTCCTGGATCGCACCTCAGCATGGTTCCGCCCCTACCCGATCGAGCCTGCCCTAACTCTACACCATGACACCCGAAAACCCTAGCCACACAAGCACAACCTACGGCCTTCAGCAAGAACCGAGCACACCCTAGCCTCAACCACCATGACAGCTTAAACACAACATGAACGTCCATAAACAACCAAAATTCAGAATCCCCCTTGCAACAATCATAAAAACATGAGTAATAAACAATACCATGCAAGAATTTTGACAAGTTTTAAACTAAAAACACCACCACATGCAAGATCTTTAAAGTTTCGAACACACACAATAATTCTTGCATATAATGGCGTGTATGAAGAGAAAGTGGAAGATACAAATGTGCCATGAAGAATTCTACGCAAGAACGTCGAAGAACGAGTGTCGGGGAAGCACCGAAGAGATTTATCTTGCAAGAAACTGATATTGCCGAAGCCTTGCTGTTGAAAGGGTGCTAAAACCGAGAGAATATGGCTGATAGGAAGGAGTGTCGGCTGGTGCAAATGGATATTAGGTTTAGGTTTAGGTGTTAATTAAATAGATAACAAATAAGCTAATGGGCCCTAACTTTAAATTAAAAGGGATTAAAAGAGTTTTGAGTCCAATAAGCTCAAAAATAGGCCCATCAAGTCTAAACACACTCCCGAAAAATATTTCGTTTTGGTAAGTTTTTGAAAATATTATCCGTGTAACGCCCAGATTCGACGACTGTCCTCACTGTATCAAGACGGGTCTTTCCAGCGTGCTTATATCCTCACTCACACGCACCATGGGAAACTTCCCAGGAGGTCAACCATCCCAAAATTGCCCCAAGTCAAGCACGCTTAACTTTAGAGTTCTTATGTGATGAGCTACCCAAAAGAAGATGCACCTTCGTAATATAAGCAGTACCAATCAATTCTTTTAAGCCCTCTTCAACTGTACAGTCCATTACATTGAACAGTCTCGGAATCCCTCTCATTCCCGGTGTGGGATCGGTTCATTCATGTTCCCTCCACCTAGAAGCCTGCCAGGAGCCGCTCATTGTCCGTGCAACCTCATGGCACCGGCGATCACCCCCCGCCCTCTTCGGCCCTGGGCCTCACATGCCCACCAACTTCCGCTTGGTTTGTCCCCGAACCACACCGTACTAAGAGAGAGATCGGCTCTGATACCAACTGTAACGCCTCAGATTCGACGACTGTCCTCACTATATCAAGACAGGTCTTTCCAGCGTGCTTATGTCCTCTCACTCACACGCACCATGGGAAATTTCCCAGGAGGTCACCCATCCCAAAATTGCCACAAGTCAAGCACGCTTAACTTTAGAGTTCTTATGTGATGAGCTACCCAAAAGAAGATGCACCTTCGTAATATAAGTAGTACCAATCAATTCTTTTAAGCCCTCTTCAACTGTACAATCCATTACATTGAACAGTCTCGGAATCCCTCTCATTCCCGGTGTGGGATCGGTTCATTCATGTTCCCTCCACCTAGAAGCCTGCTAGGAGCCGCTCATTGTCCGTGCAACCTCATGACACCTGCGATCACCCCCCGCCCTCTTCAGCCCCGGGCCTCACAATCCGAACCCTCCGTTTCGATAAAATTTGCGTACCGCTGAAAAATATGCTCTGGCGGGTAAAAATACCCAAAAAAGCCAATTTTTGAAAAATACATTTAAAACATCTTATATTAATTAATAAAAATTAATTGGGTAATAAAATAATTTTTCTGATATCCGTTCCTCGTTGGAGCGCGAAATACATCTAGAAACCCTTTGCCATGAACTTTTAAAATTTCATTAAATAAATCATATCATGCGAAAATTATGCACAAAATGCATAAAAGTAATTAAACACATAATTAAATAAAATCCTAGATTGGATGCATTCAGGTTACGAGAATTAAATTATTGGACCTCACAACTTTTCCCCGTTATTTAAAATTTTGTCCTCGAAATTTAGAACGTACCGAAAAACTCCAGATAGGGACTCCTCATCTCGATCTCGGTCTCCCAAGTAACCTCCTTCTCAGAATGATTCAGCCACTTGACCTTGACCATCCGGATCACCTTGTTCCGGAGCCTCTTCTCCTGCCTGTCCAATATCAGAGTGAGTTTCTCCTCGAATGATAGGTGCGGTGTCAGCTGAAGTGGCTCATAGTTAAGCACATGTTAAGGATTCGACATGTACTTCCGCAGCATGGAGACGTGGAACACGTTATGAACTCCCGTCAGATTCGGCGGTAATGCAACTCTGTATGAACGTGTCCCAACTCTCTCTAGGATCTCAAATGGTCCGATGAATCTAGGACTAAGTTTGCCCTTCTTCCCGAACCTCATCACATCTTTCATCGGTGCGACCTTCACGAAAACATGATCCCCTACTGCGAACTCAAGATCTCGTCACCTCTGATCTGCATAACTTTTCTGGCGACTCTGTGCAGTCTTCATCCTGTCCCGAATCCTGCCCACTAACTCTGCTGTCTGTCTGACAATACCCGGACCCAACTCTGCTCGGTCTCTTACCTCGTCCCAATAAACTGGCGGCCTACAATTCCACCCGTACTGTGCCTCGTCTGGAGCCATACATATCGATGCCTAGAAACTGTTGTTGTATGTGAACTCCAAAACAGGTAAC
Organism: Primulina tabacum; assembly: GCF_025594145.1. Classification (NCBI taxonomy): domain Eukaryota; kingdom Viridiplantae; phylum Streptophyta; class Magnoliopsida; order Lamiales; family Gesneriaceae; genus Primulina; species Primulina tabacum. The sequence continues at coordinate 9,572,787 of NC_134562.1, forward strand.
TTCGGCTCTCAACTGCCCTGGAAGTCGACCATGCAAGCTCAGATTAGGTCCTCCAGAATCTGAATCACCCTCTCTGATTATCTGTCTGTCTGAGGATGGAAAGAAGTACTGAACAATAACTTCGTACCCAACGCCTGATGGAGACTTTTCCAGAATGAAGACGTGAACCTTGGATCCCTGTCTAACATGCTGGACAATGGAATCCCATGCAGTCTAACTATCTCTCTGATGAACAACTCTGTGTACTGAGTCATAGTGAAAGTCTTCCTGATCGATAAAAAATGAACTGATTTAGTGAGCCAATCAACAATCACCCAGATGGCATTGATTCCCCCAGTAGTCCTCGGAAACCATGTCACAAAATCCATCATAATGTTCTTCCATTTCCACTCAAGAATAGAGAGTGGTCTCAGCTTCCCTGCAGGTCTCCGATGTTCTGCCTTGACCTGCTGCCAAGTCAAACACTCGGAGACGTATTGCAGAATATCTCGCTTCAGGCCCGGCCACAAATTCGGAGTCTGTATATCCTTATACATCTTCGTACACTATGAATGGATGGAGTACGGGGTGCTGTGGGCCTCGCTCAAGATATCTGCTCGAAAGAAATCACTGTTAGGAACCATAGACAGTCCTTATATCTGACTATTCCGTCCACAAATGTTTACAATCTCTGGCCCTTAGCCTTGTCCCTCTTTGTCCACTTCTGTAACTGCTCGTCAGAAATCTGCCCTGCTCGAATTCTGTCTTTCCAAGTGGGCTGTACTGTCAGAGTAACAAGATTCGAGGCCTCGCCCTTGGCATAAACTGCATGCTCAAATCTCTGAATCTCAGCCTGTAGCGGTCTCTGCACTGACAAATGAGCAATCACTCTGTGCTTCCTGCTCAGAGCGTCTGCAACCACATTAGCCTTACACGGATGGTACATAATGTCACAATCATTGTCCTTCACCAGCTCAAGCCAGCTCCTCTGTCGCATATTCAGCTCTCTCTGTGTGAAGAAATACTTCAGGCTCTTATGATATGTAAAAATCCTGCACTTCTCCCCAAACAGATAGTGTTTCCAGATCTTCAAGAGGAATACCGCTGCTGCTAGCTCGAGGTCATGAGTCGGATAGTTCTTCTCATGGAACTTCAGCTGTCTGGACGCGTAGTCTATCACTCTGTCCTGCTCTATCATAACCGTGCCCAGACCAAGCTTCAATGCATCTGTATAAACAACAAAGTCTCCCTGCCCTGATGGCATAGCTAGTACTGGTGCAGTGGTCAACGCTAGCTTCAGTCTGTCAAAGCTCTCCTAACACTCGGGTCCCCATATAAACTTGACATTCTTCTTCGTCAAGGCGGTCATAGGCACCGCAATAGAAGAGAAACCCTTAATGAACTTCCTGTAGTAACCTGACAATCCCAAGAAACTACGGATCTCTATCACGCTCTTAGAAACATGCCAATCTCTGACTGCCTCTACTTTGCTGGGGTCGACCTCTATGCCCTCTTGAGATAGAATCTGGCCAAAGAATGCCACTCTGTCCCAGAACTCACATTTGATGAACTTGACATACAGTCGTCTGTCCATTAGAGTCTGTAACACTGTCCTCAGATGCTTACTATGCTCCTCATTGCTCTTCGAATAGTTCAGAATATCATCAATGAAAACTATTACGAACTGATCCAAGTATGGCTAAAACCTATGATTCATAAGATCCATGGAGATCGCTGGTGCGTTCGTCAGGCCGATGGGCATCACCATAAACTCATAGTGCCATAACGCGTCCAGAAGGCTGTCTTATGCACATCAGTATCTCTCACCTTCAGCTGATGGTAACCGGATTGAAGATCTATCTTTGAGAACACTGATGCTCACTGCAGCTGATCAAACAAATCATCGATCCTCTGCAACGAATATTTATTCTTGGCTTTGACCCTATTCAGCTCTTTGTAGTCAATACACAGTTGCATGCTACCATCATTTTTCTTGACAAAAAGAACTGGTGCGCCCCAAGGAGAAAAAAAAACTAAGGCGAATGAAACCATTATCTAACAAATCCTGAATCTGATCTTTGAGCTCCGTCATCTCTGCAGGCTCTAACCGGTAGGGTGCTTTAGATATCGGCATTGTGCCTGGCATAAGCTCAATCGAAAAGTCCATCTCTCGGTCTGGTGGGATGCCTGAAACATCGTCAGGGAAAACACATGAGAACTCCCTGACCATATCAACGTCCTCTAGCCTCTTCTCGTCTGGCTCAGACACTGACACGATGCTTGTAATGCTCGAGAATTTTGTTGTTGTAATCTGATATGATTTGTTTAAAAATTGATGTGGTTATAGACAGAACGGATCAGACGGGGAAAGCCGAAAAGAAGATTTGATTATGTGCGAGGATAAGCCTCGCGCATATGCGCGACCCTGCCGGGCGCATATGCGCGAGGCAAGCAGAGAACCTCGCGCATATGGGCGACTTGGATCCGCGCATGTGCGCGAGGGTGGCAGAGAGTTGTGAAGGACCTCGCGCATATGTGCGGAAGTGGTGCGCGCATATGCACGAGCTGCCGTGTAGACACACGCCGAGACTTAGTGTCTCGCGCATATGCGCCGAGGATGGTCGCGCATATGCGCGAGAAGTGTTGTCTCAAGGGATGAGCCACCTAGCTTTGGACATGCAATATAATGTGTAACTTGGTTTCATTCTTCAGAATATCTGAAGAATCGATCAAAGAATCCACCAGCTTCTTCGTAGCTTTGAATTGTGATTGTGCCAAATCCGTTTATCAGGTTTTAGATTCGAACATAGTTCTGAGGTCCCCTCGTTAAGAGCTATACCAGAACGTAAGTTTTACTACGTTTTATTATGATTTGAAATTGTGATATTGAAGGAATCGGATATGATTCATATATGGTGTTTCTGATATGTTAGACATCGTATAATCGAAATCGGATTGAAGAACGGATACCGTATAGAATTGTTATGATTTTACGAGTTGAGTTGATTGAGATTTGATATCAAATTTGTATTGTATCGATTATGAGATGTTGGAATTAATGTCTGACTGATATGGTATTGTTGGATATATTGAGACTGTACCGTTATGCCATTGAAACAGAATTTGATTGAGTTCTGATTATATCCAGCATTGATTGAGTGGTGTATTGATATTATACCCCTTGACATTGTCATTGCCAGATTGAATATTGACAGATTCGAATCAGCGACTTCGACAGAGTCAGACTAACCGAAAGAAAGGTATAAATCAATGTTGATTAGGGATTGCACAACTCAAGTTAGATTTAACTTGAGTTTCCCAAAATCACATACTGAATGATTATTGCATTGATATTTGCAATTCTTGAGATTAGTATGCTTAGTCTATTGATTTATAGCAGAGCATGTGTTGAGTCGGGGGCTGAAGTGCCTAGTCATTGGATGTTGTGCCAAGTCTTCGACTGATTCGCCAAGACACTGGATGTTTGATTTATATCGATGTTGTTTAGGAGTTGATTCATTCCTATCGCTGAAATTCGGTATATCGTACAAATATCCAGGAACCGAGATCCCTAGATTAGAGATGAGTCGAGTTTGAGATGACGAGTCCAGAGTTTATTTACAGCTTTACATCGATACATGTCTTTCTAATTTGATACATGCTATTGATATCTATTTCATGCTTTTATATCTGTTTATATGATTGCATCTATACATTGTTTATACTGGGATGTATTTCTCAACGGAGTTTTCCGGCTGTTGTCTTGTTTGTATGTGTGCATGACAACAGGTGGGGCAGGATCAGGATCCGGAAGAGGATGAGAGATTCTGAAATAGCGTGGAGATCAGGACTTAGAGTAGATTGATTTTCAGTACTTGATATAGTGACTGAACTCTAGGTTAAGATGAATAAATGTTGTACAAGACTTGTGCTTTTATATTGACATATATATCAGATCGAGTACATTATGTTTCCGCACTTGTATTTAAAAAAAAAATTTATGTCCCACATTTCTTAATTGTTATACTGATTCTTAATAATGATTAAGAAGAGGAATTAGGTTCGGGTCCCCACAGCAGGTGGTATCAGAGCAGTAGGTTACCTTGGCCTGAGATAGAAGCTAGGGAGCGGGGTAGAATGAGTTTTCTTTCCTTGCTTTTGATTGCTAGCATGATTTACTGCTTTGAAATGCATGTTTACCTGTTTATCTGATTTGATTTGGTAACGTGTATTATTGAGAATGAATCAGAACCGATTCTTGATCAGCAGTAAGATGATCAGAGGAGGACTGAAACAGGATTATTGTATTTGGTTGCTAACCCTTTTGGTAATCAGATATGCCTCCTCGAAGAGTACCAGAACAGGGTAGTACATCTGCAAATCCGATGGATGTGACAGCAACTCCGATGGAAACACTGTTGAAAAGATTTCAGTCCTTCAAACCGCCAACCCTGAAAGGAACAAAGACTTCTGTTGACTGTGAGAGTTGGTTAGATGACATAGAGATGTTGTTTGATTGGGCACCAGTTGCATGATGTTGCAAAGAACTGGTTGATTATGACAAAGAGAGCGTTGGAGCATCGAGGTACGACTATTACCTGGAATGTCTTTAAAGCTGAATTCCATCAATGATTTTTCCCAGTGTCGTACAGGAAAGACAAGGGGGCAGAGTTTGCCAATCTGAGACAGGGTCAGTTGAACATTGAGGAGTATGTTACCAAGTTCTTTACCTTGTTGCGATTTGCTCCACATGTGGCCGAGAATGAGGAAGCTATTGCTGATCACTTCATCAATGGTTTGAACCCCGAGATCTTTACATTGGTGAACACCGGGCAACCGAATAACTTTGCTGATGCCTTGAATAGAGCCAAAAGAGCTGAAGCTGGTCTGATGAGACAGAAAGGAGCTTCGTATGTTCCTCTAGCACCGAGACCACAGTAACCTCCTCTCAGATTCGAGGGTGGAAGCAGCAGTGGTGGAAAGAAATAGTTCTTGAAAACCCGAGGACAACATTTCAAGAAGTCGGGCAACAATTCTTCTGGCTCCAGTGGACCCAAACAGAGTTATACTGGAGTTTATTGCAGGACTTATGGAGGGAGACATCCCACAGAACAATGCCAAGGAGTATTTGGTAGTTACCACATCTACAGACAGTCGGGACATTTTGCGAAAGTGTGTCCACAGCGGGGTTCCCAAAGATCCCAGGGAGCCGAATCATCGAGATCAGTGGCACAGACTGATAGACGATCATCAGCTGTACATTCCTTTCAGCCACCACCGACGACTCCTGAGTCACAGCCGAGGCCAGGAGGAAGCCAGACTGTGAGCCAGTCTCCGAGACAGCAGGCCAGAGTATTTGCTTTGACTGAAGAGCAGGCTCAGGAAGCACCAGATGATGTTGTTGTAGGTAACTATTCTTTATGTTGTTATCCTGCTTATGTATTGATAGATACAGGTGCTTCTCATACATTTATATCTGAAGAATTTGCATTGAGTCATGCATTGCCTGTTGAGCCTTTATCTGCTGTAGTGTTTGTCTCTTCTCCTTTGGGGACAGGTTTGATATCAGTGAAGTCTGTAAAACATTGTATGCTACAGTATGACGGGCATGAGATTGAGTTAGATTGCATTGTACTTGGATTGTTTGACTTTGACTGTATTATCGGTATTGATATGCTGACCAAGTACAGAGCTGCCATTGATTGTTTCCATAAGATTGTGATATTCAGACCTGACATGGCTGAAGAATGAAAATTTTACCGTAAGGGTTCTAAAGCGAGAATTCCTTTGATATCCGTATTGTCTATGACTCGATTGTTACAGAAAGGAGCGGAGGGATTCCTTGTCTATTCAGTTGATTTACTGAAATCGAGTCCATCATTGGCTGATTTTCCAGTGGTATGCGAGTTTGCTGATGTCTTCCCAGATGAGATTCCGGGTTTGCCTCCGATTCGAGAGATAGATTTCGGCATTAAATTAATGCCAGGTACAGTTTCGATTTCTAGGGCTCCGTACAGAATGACACCGATTAAGTTGAAAGATCAGCTGGAAGATTTACAGGCCAAGGGTTACATCAGACCGAGTGTTTCTCATTGGCGTGCTCCAGTACTGTTTGTGAGAAAGAAGGACGGTTCCATGAGACTCTGTATTGATTACCGGCAACCGAACAAGGCTACGGTAAAGAACAAATACCCTTTGCCTCGTATTGATGATTTATTTGATCAGTTGTAGGGTTTTTCTGTATATTCCAAGATCGATCTGAGATCAGGATATCATCAGCTGAGAGTCAGAGATTCTGATATCTCGAAGACAGCGTTCAGAACCAGGTATGGACACTATGAGTTTATTGTCATGCCATTCGGTTTGACTAATGCTCCAGCTGTATTTATGGGTCTGATAAACCGTATATTCCAGAGATATCTTGATGATTTCGTTATTATATCCATTGATGATATTCTGATGTATTCGAAGAATATGATTGATCATGCTGAGCATCTGAGAACGGTGTTGAGGATTCTGAGAGCTGAGAAATTATATGTCAAGTTGTCGAAATGTGAATTCTGGTTGAGACAAGTTGTATTTTTGGGTCATATTATATCTGGAGACGGTATTTCTGTTGATCTTAGCAAGGTTGAGGCTGTGATCAATTGGCCTAGACCGACTTCTGTGCCAGAGATACGCAGTTTTTTGGGTTTAGCAGGATATTATCGTCGATTTATTAAGATTTCTCGAGTATTGCTAAACCTATTACTCAGTTGACTCAGAAGAATGCTCCATTTATTTGGTCAGAAGACTGTGAGTCCAGTTTTCTTGAGTTGAAGAAGAGACTGACCAGTGCTCCGATATTGACTTCCCATCAGGTACTGGTGATTTTGTCGTTTATTGCGATGCTTCTCACAAAGGGTTGGGATGTATTCTGATGCAGCGATAACATGTTAACGCTTATGCTTCGAGACAGTTGAAGCCACATGAGACTCGCTACCCAATTCATGATCTTGAATTGGCTGCCATTGTATTTGCCTTGAAGATATGGCGACACTATCTATACGGTGAGAAGTTTGAAATTTATTCTGATCACAAGAGTTTAAAATATCTATTTTCTCAGTCAGAGTTGAATATGAGGCAACGAAGATGACTTGATTTACTGAAGGACTTTGATTGTGAAATCAAGTACTATCCGGGAAAATCGAATGCAGCAGCTGATGCACTGAGTCGAAAGGTAAGTTCTTTATCCTTATCGACGATTGGTGTTTCGAATTTGATTGAAGATTGTTGTTTGTCTGGATTGGTATTTGAGACAGATTGTAGACCGCTGAGATAATATGTTGTTCAAGTCGAACCAGAGCTAATTTTGAGATGTAAAGCGGCTCAAAAAGTTGATCAAAATGTTCAGAATTCTATATCGATGGTCAGAGCATGGCATCGATCTGAGTATCAGGTACGTGACAATGTACTGTATGGGAATAATCGTCTTGTTGTGCCAGATGTTTCAGATTTGAAACGACAGATATTGTCAGAAGCACACAGCAGTCAATTCAGTATTCATCCTGGTGGCAGAAAAATATACAATGATTTGAAAAGACAGTTTTGGTGAAAACAGATGAAAGCTGATATTGCTGAATTTGTATCTAAATGTCTGAATTGCCAACAGGTGAAAGCCGAAAGAAAGAAACCAGGAGGACTGCTACAGAGTTTATCTATTCCTGAATGGAAATATGATCACATTTCCATGGATTTTGTAACGAAGCTACCGAGATCCTCCCGAGGTTGTGATGCGATTTGGGTCGTGATTGACAGATTGACCAAATCAGATGTTTTATTCCGTACAAGATGACGTATATATATGACCAGATGGCAGATATCTATGTCAGAGAGGTGGTCAGATTGCATGGAGTGCCGAAGTCGATTGTTTCAGACCATGATCCTCGGTTTACTTCGCACTTTTGGCAGAATTTGCAGCAAGCTCTAGGTACGAAGTTACATCTGAGTACCGCATATCATCCACAGACCGACGGACAGTCAGAGCGGACTATCCAGAAACTGGAAGATATGCTTAGAGCTGTAGTGCTTGATTTTAGCACTAGTTGGCAGGATTCATATGCATCTCATGGTCTATGTCTCACAGAGCCTGCTCTGCCTGAAAACGCAGGTGGTGGCCTCATCATAACCCGCCGACCTCATCAGCATGACGTCCCAACGAAGGGTGGGTCACAGTCCATCTAGGAAATCCCTCATATTATGGGCGGCATCTCCCACTATCAAGGACACAAAATGGCAGCCCTTGTCAAACTTGCGGATGAACTCCGCCACAGATAAGTCCCCCAGCCAGAGACTCATGAACTCCCTCGTCAGGCGGCCCCTGACGTCAGCTGGGAAATACTCCCCGAAGAATATCTCGCTAAATCTGGCCCAAGTGAGAGTAGCCACATCCACTGCATGTGCAGCACCCTTTCAACAAAGGGACGCATCATCCCTCAGCATATAAATGGCGCACCTGGCCCGGTCGCCATCCCTCATCTGTAGGAACTCAAATTGTAATTCCAAAGACCTGATCCATCTCTCTGCCATGAATGGGTCGGTGGTACCCCCGAACTCCCTCGGCTTAAGCCGACGGAACTGCTCATACACATCTGTCTGCTGACGGGTTGTCTGCTGGCCTAGCTGGGCCTGCTCCATGAGCTTCGCTATCCCCTCAAGTACTCAAGTAGCTGGGTACCCTGGCTGTGGTGGTTGAGGTCCTCTGCCTCCTCCAGGAATCTCATCCTGCCTATATGTACTGGGAGCACGTCTTGGTGACATATCTGAATATAGTCCAATTTATAAACGTAACCCATTATGCAATTAATCTAGTTTTTAAAATGATAAATCCTTAAATCGTAAAAGCAGTTAAACATGAACATTAAATCATCGTAAAGCGTAAATCATGTTAACATAGAGGTGATAACAATAAATCATTTAAAACATTTAAATCATAAAAGCTTACAAACTTGAGGCTTGAATACTGAGCGGGAGAAGCTGGCGGTGGCACAACTCTATACAGGACCCTTGCTCTAATAACAACTATAACATCTACTATTTTAAAAGTGCGAAAATATATTTTTTTAAGCTCTTTTTTTTTTTAAAATAGCATTTAAAAATTTCACATGCATGCGCTCTGCAGAAAAATATAACATAAAGGAAAATGCTCTTAAATATTTGACAATAAAAATAGTGTAGTTTAAAAAAATACCCAAACTCATCCAAAATTATACGTAAACACAAACGAATAAAAATATTAAAATCATCAACGTATGAAAATGTTCATATTCTCTCAAATCTCAAAATCACAATGCGGAAAACATGCGGTCCTCGGGTCGTGTCACTGCAACAGGTTTGCCTACCCAGAGTTCGTACCATCCAGTCCCCACATCATTAAGCTAACGTGCATCACACACGCCTAGTGAGTCTAAAGACTCAACACACATGTACCAGGAATAACAAGTACATATGCAAGGCACACAACAGTGAAAAATACTATAATCAACATATACTTAGCGAACTTAAAAGCATGAACATAAACATGTCATATAAGCTCAAACGTGTCAAAGCGTAACTCATCATGTCATCGTATATGTATACATTTTCTTTTTAATTGAATTCATTTAATTAGTTGTAACTTTTGTATCAGCTCTATCGTATCATCTCTATTCGATGGATCCATCTACGTATAACCACGGAACTGGGCGGCGGGGACAACAGCGACAGCATTACCCGTCCACTTAGCCTTGTCCTCAGCTCATCATATCTCATGTCATCGTATACATATACATCGTCAGTCACAATCAATTCTCATCCTTCAAAAACATCATAATATTCACTATTTAATAAAAACATGCATACACGTAACTTTTCCTTAAAACCAAGCATGCACCGTATTTATCATAATTTCATAAAAATCATAAACATGATGCATAAACATTTAAAACATGATAAAATGTGCACAGGGCGCTGCCAGGACCAAAATCTCACCACGGCTGCAAAATCACAATTTTGCTCCTAGAAACCCAAAATGACCATTTTACCCCTGCACCTTTAAAATTTGACCCGAAGCTTACCAAAATCCTTAAAACATCCCAAAACATATATAAAAAATTATTTTTTAGACGTAAAACTCGAGAAGTTTCAAAACTTAACCGATTCATTTTAAAACTTGAACTGGAGTCCCAGTTTTAACCCAAATCGAACAGAAACTTAATCAAATTTCTCCAAACTTTTTACCACCTCTTCTAAACATCTAAAAGGTCCTAAAAACCTCAAAACCAGGCCCCTTGATCTTTGGAGCAGACCTAGAAGGCTGCTGGAAAATTCTGCAAGTTGACAATCAAAAATCCTAATTGCCACACCTTCTTATTTTTCAATCCTAGCCTAAAACAAATGGAACCTGCTACTAAACCACTTCACCTAGACCACCCTAGGACTCCACTTGACCTGCTGGAACCCACCGCCACACCTCAAGCAGCCCGTAACTTCCCTATACCGGATAGCCACCGAAAGACACACCCTCGCGGCCAACCCCTCTACCATGAAACCAACGGCTTTGAAGGGAAGACCAGTAGGGTGAGGACCTTCCCTGGTCTCGGTTGGACCCTCCTGGATTGCACCTCAGCATGGTTCAGCCCCTACCCGATCGAGCTTGCCCTAACTCTACACCATGACACCCGAAAACCTTAGCCACACAAGCACAACTTGCGGCCTTCAGCAAGAACCGAGCACACCCTAGCCTCAACCACCATGACAGATTAACACAGCATGAACATCCATAAAAAACAAAAAATAGGCTGCCCCCTTGCTAACAATCATAAAAACGTGAGTAATAAACAATACCATGCAAGATTTTTGACAAGTTTTAAACCAAAAACACCACCACATGCAAGATCTTTAAATTTTTGAACACGCACAATAATTCAAGCATATAATGGCATGTATGAAAAGAAAGTGGAATATACATATGTGCCTTGAAGAATTCTACGCAAGAACGTCGAAGAACGACTGTCGGGGAAGCGCGGGTGAGATTTATCTTGCAAGAAAATGATATGTCCGAAGCCTTTCTGCTGAAAGGGTGCTCAAAATGAGATAATACTGATAGGAGGGGGTTTCGGCTGGTGGAAATGGATATTAGGTTTAGGTTTAGGTGTTAATTAAATAGATAAAAAATAAGCTAATGGGCCCTAACTTTAAATTAAAAGGGAATAAAAGAGTTTTGAGTCCAATAAGCTCAAAAATAGGCCAATCAAGTCCAAACACAGTTTCAAAAAATATTTCGTTTTGGTAAGTTTTTGAAAATATCATCCGAACCCACAAAAACTCCTCCGTTTCGATAAAATTTGCGTACCGCTGAAAAATATGCTCTGGCGGGTAAAAATACCCAAAAAAGCCATTTTTTGAAAAATACATTTAAAACATCTTATATTAATTAATAAAAATTAATTGGGTAATAAAATAATTTTTCTGATAATTCCCCGGTCTCCGTTCCTCGTTTGAGCGCGAAATACATCTAAAAACCCTTCTGCCATGAACTTTTAAAATTTCATTAAATAAATCATATCATGCGAAAATTATGCACAAAATGCATAAAAGTAATTAAACACATAATTAAATAAAATCCTAGATTGGATGCATTCAGGTTACGAGAATTAAATTATTGGACCTTACAACTTTTCCCCGTTATTTAAAATTTTGTCCTCGAAATTTAGAACGTACCGAATAACTCCAGATAGCGACTCCTCATCTCGATCTCGGTCTCCCAAGTAACCTCCTTCTCAGAATGATTCAGCCACTTGACCTTGACCATCCGGATCACCTTGTTCCGGAGCCTCTTCTCCTGCCTTTCCAATATCAGAGTGAGTTTCTCCTCGAATGATAGGTGCGGTGTCAGCTGAAGTGGCTCATAGTTAAGCACATGTTAAGGATTCGACATGTACTTCCGCAGCATGGAGACGTGGAACACGTTATGAACTCCCGTCAGATTCGGCGGTAATGCAACTCTGTATGAAAGTGTCCCAACTCTCTCTAGGATCTCAAATGGTCCGATGAATCTAGGACTAAGTTTGCCCTTCTTCCCGAACCTCATCACATCTTTCATCGGTGCGACCTTCACGAAACATGATCCCCTACTGCGAACTCAAGATCTCGCCGCCTCTGATCTGCATAACTTTTCTGGCGACTCTGTGCAGTCTTCATCCTGTCCCGAATCCTGGCCACTAACTCTGCTGTCTGTCTGACAATACCCGGACCCAACTCTGCTCGGTCTCTTACCTCGTCCCAATAAATTGGCGGCCTACAATTCCACCCGTACTGTGCCTCGTCTGGAGCCATACATATCGATGCCTAGAAACTGTTGTTGTATGTGAACTCCAAAAGAGGTAACTTCGGCTCTCAACTGCCCTGGAAGTCGACCATGCAAGCTCGGATTAGGTCCTCCAGAATCTGAATCACCCTCTCTGATTATCCGTCTGTCTGAGGATGGAAAGAAGTACTGAACAATAACTTCGTACCCAACGCCTGATGGAGACTCTTCCAGAATGCAGACGTTAACCTTGGATCCCTGTTTAACATGCTGGACACTGGAATCCCATGCATTCTTTCTATCTCTCTGATGAACAGCTCTGTGTACTGATTCATAGTGAAATTCTTCCTGATCGATAAGAAATGAGCTGATTTTGTGAGCCGATCAACAATCACCCAGATGGCATTGAATCCCCCAGTAGTCGGAAACCTTGTCACAAAATCCGTCGTAATGTTCTTCCATTTCCACTCGAGAATAGGGATTGGTCTCAGCTTCTCTGCAGGTCTCTAATGTTTTGCCTTGACCTGCTGCCAAATCAAACACTCGGAGATGAATTGCAGAATATCTCGCTTCATGCCCGGCCACCAATACGGAGTTTGTAGATCCTTATACATCATCGCACTCCCTGGATGGATGGAGTACGGGGTGCTGTGGGTCTCGCTCAAGATATCTGCTCGAAGGGAATCACTGTCAGGAACCCATAGACAGTCCCTATATCTGACTATTCCATCCACAACTGTATACAGTCTCTGGCCCTTAGCCTTGTCCCTCTGTCTCCATTTCTGTAACTGCTCGTCAGAAGTCTGCCCTGCTTGAATTCTATCTTTCCAAGTAGGGTGTACTGTCAGAGTAACAAGATTCGGGGCCTCGCCCTTGGCATAAACTGCAAGCTCAAATATCTGAATCTCAGCCTGTAGCGGTCTCTGCACTGACAAATGAGCAATCACTCTGTGCTTCCTGCTCAGAGCGTCTGCAACCACATTAGCCTTACACGGATGGTACCTAATGTCACAATCATTGTCCTTCACCAGCTCAAACCACCTCCTCTATTGCATATTCAGCTCTCTCTGTGTGAAGAAGTACTTCAGGCTCTTATGATATGTAAAAATCATGCACTTCTTCCCAAACAGATAGTGTTTCCAGATCATCAAGACGAATACCACTGCTTCTAGCTCGAGGTCACGAGTCGGGTAGTTCTTTTCATGGACCTTCAGCAGTCTGGACGCGTAGGCTATCACTCTGCCCTGCTCCATCATAACCGCGCCCAAACCAAGCTTCAATGCATCTGTATAAACAACAAACTCTCCCTGCCCTGATGGCATAGCTAGTACTGGTGCAGTGGTCAACGCTAGCTTCAGTCTGTCAAAGCTCTCCTAACACTCGGGTCCCCAGATAAACTTGGCATTCTTCTTCGTCAAGACGGTCATAGGCACCGCAATAGAAGAGAAGCCCTGAATGAACTTCATGTAGTAAACTGCCAATCCCAAGAAACTGCGGATCTCTGTCACGCTCTTAGAAACTAGCCAATCTCTGACTGCCTTTACTTTGCTAGGGTCGATCTCTATGCCCTCTTGAGATACAATGTGGCCAAAGAATGCCACTCTATCAAGCCAAAACTCACATTTGTTGAACTTGGCATACAGTCGTCTGTCCATTAGAGTCTGAAACACTGTCCTCAGATGCTGACTATGCTCCTCCCTGCTATTCGAATAGATCAGAATATTGTCAATGAAAACTATAACGAACTGATCCAAGTATGGCTGAAACCCGCGATTCATAAGATCCATGGAGATTGCTGGCGCGTTCGTCAGGCCGAAGGGCATCACCATAAACTCATAGTGTCGTAAAGCGTCAAGAAGGCTGCCTTATGCACATCAGTCTCTCTCACCTTCAGCTGATGGTAACCGGATTGAAGATCTATCTTTGAGAACACTGATGCTCACTGCAGCTGATCAAACAAATCCTTGATCCTCGGCAACGGATATTTATTCTTAGCTGTGACCCTATTCAGCTCTTTGTAGTCAATACACAGTTACATGCTGCCATCATTTTTCTTGACAAAAAGAACTGGTGTGCCCCAAGGAGAAAAACTAGGGCAAATGAAACCATTATCTAACAGATCCTGAATATGATCTTTGAGCTCCGTCATCTCTCCAGGCTCTAACCGGTAGGGTGCTTTAGATATCGGTGGGATGCCTGAAACATCGTCGGGGAAAACACTGGAGAACTCCGTGACCACATCAACGTCCTCTAGCCTCTTCTCGTCTGGCTCAGACACTCACACGATGCTGGCCAAAAACGCCTGGCAGCCTCTCTTCATAAGTATCCTCGCACTCAAGCAGGAAATGACGTGCGGCATCTGCTGATGTTTAGCTGCCTAAAAAAAATGGCTTCCCCCTGGGCGGTCTGACAGACACTGACCTCTGTCAAAAATCTATGACTGATCCATGAGAAGATATCTAGTCCATACCCAAGATGATGTCGAACTCCGGTAATGGTAGCACTATAAATCTGCGTGCACCGTATACTTCTGTAACCGAAGCTCCAATCTCTTCACTATCTGGGAGGTGAACATCTGATCTTCGGATGGGATCGATACTCTAAACCCTGAATCCATCGCTACTGGTATGATTCCTAGTTGCTTGACGAAGGATTCGGATATAAACGAATGTGTAGCCCCTGAATCTAGCAATGCATGCGTGACTACACCTGCAATATATATCCTCAATGCGACAAAACATATCATCAAATCTAATAGTTTTGAACTTATGGAATTTCTTATCGGTAGTTAACCCAAAATACTCAAAAATCACTGTATTTCCACAAACATCATTCCCAAAAATTCGAAACTAATCCCCAGAAAAATCGAAATCACAACTTAGCTCCTTAAAGTTCGAAAATTGCGAAATGACACCTTAAAAATCATTTGTTGATAAAATTGGTTCCCAATCAAATAATTACATTCTTAGTCTCAACTAGGTAGAGCATGCATCCTAATTCCTCTTAGGTTATCAATCCCAATAAATAAATCCTCAAGCAAGCATTAAATCCATGCAATCGTGCGACAATTAAAAATTAAACAAAAGAGTTACCAGTAATCAGTGTCAAGTCTGGCTCTGCCTCGACCTCCTCGGCATGCATCACATAAGCTTGGCCAGTAGTGGCGCCCTGGCTCCTAGGGCAATCCGCTGCTTTATGGCCCTCTTGTCCACAAATGAAGAACCTAAAGGTCCCCCACATGCACTTGCCGAATTGGAACCTGCTGCACTGTGGGCATGGCTGCCTGTCATCTCGCTGAGGCGCCCCTGGCTCTTGAGGAGGTCTATGCTGCTGCTGCAACTGTGGCCTCCTAAACTACCCTTGTGGCTTCTGCTGCCTCGGCGGCCCAATAAATTGCTTTTTCTGCGGCTGGGAACTAGACATAGTCTGATGCCCCTTCCTATGCATCTCATGGTCTATGTCTCACAGAACCTGCTCCGCCTGAAAAATGCAGGTGGTGGCCTCATCATAACCCGCCGACCTCATCAGCATGACGTCCCGTCGAAGGGTGGGTCTCAGTCCATCTAGGAAATGCCTCATCTTATGGGCGGCATCTCCCACTATCAAGGGCACAAAATTGCAGCCCTTGTCAAACTTGCGGATGAACTCCGCCGCAGATAAGTCCCCTAGCCAGAGACTCATGAACTCCCTCGTCAGGTGGCCCCTGACGTCAGCTGGGAAATACTCCCCAAAGAATATCTCGCTAAATCTGGCCCAAGTGAGAGTAGCCACATCCACTGCATGTGCAGCTCCCTCCCAACAAAGGGACGCGTCATCCCTCAGCATATAAATAGCGCACCTGGCCCGGTCGCCATCCCTCATTCTGTAGGGACTCAAAATGCAATTCCCGAGACCTAATCCATCTCTCTGCCACGAATGGGTCGGTGGTACCCCCGAACTCCCTCGGCTTAAACCGACGGAACTGCTCATACACATCAGTCTGCTGACGGGTTGTCTGCTGGCCTAGCTGGGCCTGCTCCATGAGCTTCGCTATCCCCTCAAGTACTCAAGTAGCTGGGTCCCCTGGCTGTGGTGGTTAAGGTCCTCTGCTTTCTCCAGGAATCTCATCCTGCCTATATGTACTGGGAGCACGTCTTGGTGGCATATATGAATATAGTCCAATTTATAAACGTAACACATTATGCAATTAATATAGTTTTTAAAATGATAAATCCTTAAATCGTAAAAGTAGTTAAACATGAACATTAAATCATCGTAAAGCGTAAATCATGTTAACATGGAGGTGATAACAGTAAATCATTTAAAACATTTAAATCATAAAAGCTTACAGACTTGAGGCTTGAATACTGAGCGGCAGAAGCTGGCGGTGGCACAACCCTATACAGGACCCTTGCTCTGATAACAACTGTAATGTCTACTATTTTAAAAGTGCGAAAATATATTTTTTTAAAGCTCCTTTATTTGAAATAGCATTTAAAAATTTCGCATGCATGCGCTCTAAAGAAAAATATAACATAAAGGAAAATGCTCTTAAATATTTGACAGTAAAAATAGTGTAGTTTAAAAAAATACCCAAACTCATCCAAAATCATATGTAAACACAAACGATTAAAAATTTTAAAATCATCAACGTATGAAAATGTTCATCTCCTCTCAAATCTCAAAATCATAATGCGGAAAACATGCGGTCCTCGGGTCGTGTCACTGCACCAGGTCTGCCTACCCAGAGTTCGTACCATCCAGTCCCCACATCATTAAGCTAACGTGCATCACACACGCCTAGTGAGTCTAAAGACTCAACTCACATGTACCAGGAATAACAAGTACATATGCAAGACACACAACAGTGAAAAATACTATAATCAACATATACATCGCAAACTTAAAAGCATGAACATAAACATGTCATATAAGCTCAAACGTGTCAAAGCATAACTCATCATGTCATCGTATACGTATACATTTTCTTTTTAATTGAATTCATTTAATTAGTTGTTACTTTCGTAAAAGCTCTATCGTATCAGCTCTATTCGATGGATCCATCTACGTATAACCACGGAACTGGGCGGCGGGGACATCAGCGATAACATTACCCGTCCACTGAGCCTTGTCCTCAGCTCATCATATCTCATGTCATCGTATACATATACATCGTCAATCACAATCAATTCTCATCCTTCAAAAACATCATAATATTCACCATTTAATAAAAACATGCATACACGTAACTTTTCCTTAAAACCAAACATGCACCGTATTTATCATAATTTCATAAAAATCATAAACATGATGCATAAACATTTAAAACATGATGAAATGTGCACAGGGCGCTGCCAGGACCAAAATCTCACCCCGGCTGCAAAATGATCATTTTGCTCCTAGAAACCTAAAATGACCATTTTACCCCTGGACCTCTAAAATTTGACCCGAAGCTTACCAAACTCCTTAAAATATCCCAAAACATATATAAAAAATTATTTATTAGACTTAAAACTCGACTCATTTCAAAACTTAACCGATTTATTTTAAAACTTGGACTGGAGTCCCAGTTTTAACCCAAATCCAACCGAAACTTAATCAAATTTCTCCAAACTTTTTACCACCTCTTCTAAACATCTAAAAGGTCCTAAAAACCTCAAAACCAGGCCCTTTGATCTTTGGAGCAGACCTAGAAGGCTGCTGGAAAATTCTGAAAGTTGACAATAAAAAATCCTAGTTGCCACACCTTCTTATTTTTCGATCCTAGCCTAAAACAAATGTAACCTGCTACTAAACCACTTCACCTAGACCACCCTAGGACCCCACTTGACCTGCTGGAACCCACCGCCACACCTCAAGCAGCCCGTAACTTCCCTATACCGAATAGCCACCGAAAGACACACCCTCGCGGCCAACCCCTCTACCATGAAACCAACGGCTTTGAAGGGAAGACCAGTAGGGTGAGGACCTTACCTGTCCTCGGTTGGACCCTTTTGGATTGCACCTCAGCATGGTTCAGACCCTACCCGATCGAGCTTGCCCTAACTCTACACCATGACACCCGAAAACCCTAGCCACACAAGCACAACATGCGGCCTTCAGCAAGAACCGAGCACACCCTATCCTCAATTACCATGACAGATTAACACAACATGAACGTCCATAAAAAACCAAAATTAGGCAGTCCCCTTGCAAACAATCATAAAAACGTGAGTAATAAACAATACCATGCAAGATTTTTGACAAGTTTTAAACCAAAAACACCACCACATGCAAGATCTTTAAATTTTTGAACACGCACAATAATTGAAGTATATAATGGCATGTATGAAGAGAAAGTGGAAGATACATACGTGCCTTGAAAAATTCTACGCAAGAACGTCGAAGAACGACTGTCGGGGAAGCGCTGGAGAGATTTATCTTGCAAGAAAATGATATGTCCGAAGCCTTGCTGCTGAAAGGGTGTTCAAAACAAAATAATATGGCTGATAGGAGGGGGTTTCGGCTGTTGCAAATGGATATTAGGTTTAGGTTTAGGTTTAGGTGTTAATTAAATAGATAAAAAATAAGCTAATGGGCCCTAACCTTAAATTAAAAGGGATTAAAAGCGGTTTGAGTCTAATAAGCTCAAAAATAGGCCCATCAAGTCCAAACACAGTCTCGAAAAATATTTCGTTTTGGTAAGTTTTTGAAAATATCATCCGAACCTTCAAAAAGTCCTCTGTTTCGATAAAATTTGCACACCGCTGAAAAATATGCTCTGGCAGGTAACAATACTCAACAATGCCCATTTCTTGAAAAATACATTTAAAAAATCTTATATTAATTAATAAAAATTAATCGTGTAATAAAATAAATTTTCTGATAATTCCCTGGTCTTCGTTCCTCGTTCGAGCGCGAAATGCATGTAGAAACCCTAATGCCATGAACTTTTAAAATTTCATGAAATAAATCCTATCATGCAAAAATTATGCACAAAATTCATAGAAGTAATTAAATAAAATCCTAGATTGCATGCTTTCAGGTTTCGTGAATAATTTCTGGACCTTACAAGCTGGTTCTTGCATTGTTCCCCTATTAAAAAAGAAACCGACAGAACCTGAAAAGAAGAACAGCTCCAACTACCCAAAGATATGCAGTATTCTTTTGATGTGTCAAAGACCGAGGAAGTATTTCGATTTATTGGTAAAAGAAAAATTCATCATCTTTCCACTTGATCACAGGATGCCATCCAAAGAAGAGCTGAAAGGTCGAGAGTATTGTAAGTATCACAACTCCTATAACCATGCTACTAAATCTTGTTGGGTGTTCAAGAACATTTTGTAGGACAGAATTAACAAGGGAATCGTGAAGTTCCCTAACAAACAAGAGTCCATGGCAGGGGATGATGATATTTTTCCCCCAGTAGCTTTGGTTAATGTGAATGTGACAGATTCGAGGGATCTTCTCAATCAGAAAAGAAGCCGATCCTTTGCAGTGAAAGACCGAATAATGTAGAAATGCTAGATCCCGAAGGGTCAATTGTTTGAAGCTCATGAAAGGCATAATGTTGATCGAGTAAGAATAGTTCAGCAGCGTTTCCCCAGAAATGTTGGTGAATCCGCAGCCAATCGGCCGAGGAACCAACATTTCTTCGAGAGACCAGTGCGTGAGAATCAAGGGTTCAGAGGGGACTCATCTTGTGAGCAGTACCAGAGATACTCGGACAGAAGAAACATATGTAGAGTTCAGTCGCGAAGGGTGGAGACCAAGAAAATATCACCTGATCAAAGCAGAAAGCGGCGTGCATATGATATCTCAAAAGGAAAAATTATTGACAACAAGAGAGCAAAGCCCAGGTACGTTCTTCCAGCTAGATGCGAGTTCAGTGAGTCTTGGAGAGTGGCCCAACACAAAAATTTCCCAAGGCCAGCGAATAGGACTCTGAAGAGATGGCTGTTGAGAGAAAGAGCTATTACAAGAAGAGAAGATTCAGCTAAATTGAGAAAAGTATCCACAATTGATATTACAGTCACTAGGGATCAGGTGCAGAGTAAGTCCAAGTTTGGAAGATTGACGACTGAGGATAAGTTGGTGGACGATGATGATGATTTGTTAAGTGAGGAGGATGATCAAAGAAGAAAAACAATCAACTTTTGTGTTGGAGAGTTTCACATCACTGTAGATTGTGCCACATGAGTGGTTATGCTACCAGAGAGATTTAAAATGATGGAAGAAGAGAATGGGGAGTTGATGCCCAAGGAATCAGTGTAAAAGAAAGATCATGCAAATAAACTCCCAGAAAGGAGTTCAAGAGTGATTATTAAGGAGGATTACCCAAATAAGCCTAAAAAAATGATACTTGAGAAGCCTACACCGGCCATGACAAAGCACATAAGGCCGTTGTACATCAAAGCCCACGTGAATGGGAAGCCTGTTTAGAGTTTCGATTGACAATGACTCAGCTGTGAATGTTCTTCCAGTAAGAATGTTAAAAAGTCTGGGCAAAACTGAAGAGGACTTGATTCTTACAGAAGTTTCGGTTGCTGCATTTACAGGGAAAACCACCAAGACCATTGGGGTATTCCCCGCTGATGTTACTGTGGGGAGCATGTCGTCTTTGTGTGCATTTTTTGTGTTAAAGTCGTCCGCGAACTTCCAAGCGTTGTTATGCAGAGATTGGATCCATGCAAACCAGTGCATCACATCCTCAATGCACCAGCTGTTGTTATTTTGGAAAGGAGATGATGTGGAGGTGGTAGAAGCGGACGGACAGCCTTTTCAAACAAGTGCAAGTGCAGTTGAGGCTAGATATTACAATGGGGATTTTGGGCCCATCAAAGTTCGTAGCAATAGTAAGAAAGAAAATCCATTGTACATGCAAACACCAAATCCAAGCTCGGTGTTGGAAAGAATCCTCAAGCCTGCTGTTATCGTGCCGCCTAGGCCAATGATTCATCCCCTGATTCGAGAGGTTGATGATTGAGATGAACCAAAAAGAAAAAGAGGTAGCTGCAACTTCTATATGGAAGGCGCAGCATGTGCAATAAGTACTTAACAAATTAAGAAAGAAGAAGCATGGTGACACCTATGGAACCTAGGTTGTCCAATAAGAAGAATACGAAGAGGATGAACTTCAAGTTAATGAATTGAGGATCCAAGCATATAACGCTTTGTTGTTACAAAAGCAAAAAATAGCAAGGATCTACAACAGAAGAATCAACAAGGAAAGCTTCCAAGAAGGGGATATAGTATGGAAAACTATACTGCCCTTGGAGACAAAGGATAGAGAATTAGGCAAATGGTTCTCAAATTGAGAAAGACCATTTAAGGTACACAAGGTCCTAGACGGCAATGCATATTGGCTATCAAGTGTAGATGGCCAACCACACAAAAGATGCATAAATGGAAAGTATTTAAAGCCGTACTTTCCAAGCATGAGGGAAGAAATAGAAAAAGCGAATGAATAAAGCAAATGGAGGCCGATATCCAGCGGGGAGTTGGTCTTTGGGGCCACTTTGGTATTGTTTCGAATAATGAAAATCCGAGTCCTTAGTAACTTTCGTTCTAGTTGAAAGAAAATTACATGGGATGAGATTTCATACCACCAAAACATGGCTGGAAAGAGTTCCAGAGAATGAGGAGTTAAAGCTCACCAAACCAGACAACAACGAGGAATGAAAAAATAACAGAGCAGAATGAGAACATTGTGCAAACAACAGATGAGCGTGGAAGTTTTGTTTTAATATAAGAGTAGGCTTACTGGCCACTTTTGTATATGTGCAGTTCTTTATTTTGAGACTTCATGTGATGTGGGCCTTGGGGCCATTGATGTAAATATCCGTTTTTTATGGTTCAATAATGAGACTGATCAAATGAAGTGGGCCAGTAGGCCACTTTCATCATTTTCGAGGTATCTTGTTTCATTAGGGAGTCAGGTGAGGAAATAAAAGCAAGTAGAGAGGCTGATATCCAGCGGGGAGTCGGCCTTTGGGTCACTTTAGCATACCTTTGTTTTTTTTATTATTATTACTTACATATTGTAAAATATGGAGAATGAAGTGGACTCTATAACCACTTTCAGGGACCAAATTTTGTTTGAACGGTGATAATTCGAGTCTACAGTAGCTTTCGTGCTAAAGGAAATTAAGTATGTAGGGTGAAACGTCTACTGATTTAAAAATGCAGAAATATATATATATATTTTTAAAAAAAGCTCACATTTTCGAAATAACATTTAAATGTTTCGCATGCATGCGCTCTACAGAAAAAATATAACATTTAAAAATGATCTTAAATATTTTACAGTAAAAATAGTGTAATTTAAAATAACCAAACTCATCCCAAAATTATACGTAAACATAAACGAATCAAAGTCCTAAAATCACCAACGTATAAAAATGTTCATATCCTCTCAAATCTTATAAATAAGAATGCGGAAAACCTGTGGTCATCGGGTCGTGCCGCCCCACCAGGCCTGCCTACTTAGAGTTCGGCACCTCCAATCCCCTCGATATCAAGCTCACCTGCATCACACAAGCCTAGAGAGTCTAAAGACTCAACACACCTGTCTCAGAAATAAAAAGTACATATACATAGCACACAACAGTGAAAAATATCATAATCAACAAATATTTCGTGAACTTAAAAGCATGAACATAAACGTGTCGTATAAACTCAAACGGGTCAAAGCATGTCTCAACATGTCATCATATAAGTATACATTTTCTTTTAATTGAATTCAGTTTATTAGTTGTGACTTTTGTATCAACTCTATCGTATCAGCTCTATTCGATGGATCCATCTACGTATAACTGTGGTACCCGGCGGCAGGGACATCAGCGACAGCATTACCCGTCCAATGAGTCTTGGCCTCAGCTCATAATATCTCATGTCATCGTATACATATACATCGTCAGTCACAACCAACTCTTATCCTTAAAAAACATCGTCATATTCACCACTTAATAAAAACATGCATATACGTAACTTTTTCTTGAAACCAAGCATGCACCGTATATTTCGTAATTACATAAAAATCATAAACATTATGCATAAACATTTAATACATGATAAAATATGCTCAGGGCGCTTCCAGGACCAAAATCTCACCCCGGGTACAAAATGACCATTTTGCCCTTGGAAACCCAAAATGACCATTTTACCCCTGGACCTATAAAATTTGATCCGAAACTTACCAAACTCCTTAAAACATCCCAAAACATATTAAAAGTATTTCTTAGACGTAAACTCAAGCCTGTTTCAAAACTTAATCGATTCGTTTTAAAACTTGGATCGAGGTCCCGGTTTTAACCAAAATCGACTCGAAACTTAACAGAATTTTCCCCAACTTTTTACCATACCTAAAACACACACTAACCGCCCTTAATCCATCAAAACAGATTCTTAAGCCTTCGATCAACCCCTAACATGCTGCTGGAATCTCTCCCTTCCTAAATCGCACCCTAATGCGCTCACCTTTCCAAAATCACGATGCTAGCCTACAGCCGATGGAACCACTAACAAGCCAGCCTATCCTAGACCACCGTAGAACACCCTTGGACCCAATGAACTCACGGCTGCACTCCCATGCAAGCCGCAGCTCGACCCCGATCGCTATTCTCCAAGAACATCCAACATGAGGCCACATTCCTACCCTCTCGATCGATCAGGCTTGGGGCTGGTTCCAGCACATGTTGAACCCTTCCAGGCCTTGTCTTAGACCCACCAAGGTCTGGTTCATGGCTCGGCTAGGTCCTTGCGTTGCTGGCTGACCCCTGCACGCGATCTCCCCCAAAAAAACCTGAGCCACTACTTGAACACTTCTATCAATCCACATTGATCCTCCTCATGTCTCGAATCCAGCACTATTTCCCTTAATCCAAGACATGTCTCGGCCCCTTAGCAACAGCAGCCAGCAACCCCTTGCACGACCACACAAAAAAACGTGAGTGAACAACAACAAAAATGCAAGAGTCCATGCAGAAACATCACCGAGGAACACACACACAAAGATCGAAAGTTTTACAAGCTTTAACACACATTTTTCATAATTATGGCGTGAATGATACAAAAAAAAAGAATACATGCATGCCTTGATGAATTCTACGCAAGAAGATCTAAGAACGAGCAACGGAAAATTGCCGGGTGAATTTTTCTTGAAAGGATGAGCTTGGTCGAGGTTTTCAGCTGCATGTCACGAGGGATGATGCTGCCGAGGGTAGGTGTCAGCTGATGTAATGATTAGGTTTAGGTTTAGTGGATGTTTAGGGGTTAATTAAATAGGTAATAATAAAATAATGGGCCTTTAGTTGTTATTTAAAATTTTACAAAGAGTCTTGGGCCCACCAAGCTTAAAATAGGCCCAACAAGTCCTAACATACTCTCGAAAAAAATTTCATTTAGATACGTTTAAAAAATTATTGTCCCAATCTTCAAAAAGTCCCCCGTTTCGATAAAATTCACGCATCGGTTAAAAATATGCTTTGGCGGGTAAAAATATGCTCCGAAGCCCATTTCTTGAAAAATACATTTAAAACACCTTATATTAATTAATAAAAATTAACCATGTAATTAAAATAATTTTCCTGATAATTCTCCGGCCTCCATTCCTCACTCGAGCGCGGAATTCATCTAGAAACCATAATGCATGAACTTATAAAATATCATGAAATAAGTCCTATCATGCAATAATTATGCATAAAATGCATAAAAATAATTAAACACGTAATTTAATAAAATCCTAGATTGCTTGCATTCAGGTTACGTGAATTAAACTCCTGGACCTTTTAACTCGCCTCCTCTTAAATAAAATTTTGTCCTCAAAATTTAAAACGTACCGAAAAACTACGGTTAGCGACTCCTCATCTCGGTCTTGTTCTCCCAAGTAGCCTCTTCCTCGGAATGATTCAGCCACTTGACCTTGACAATTTGGATCACCTTGTCGCGGAGCCTCTTCTCCTCCTGTCCAGTATCTGTGTGGGTTTCTCCTCGAATGACAGGTGCGGTGTCAGCTGAAGTGGCTCATAGTTCAGCACATGTGAAGGGTTCGACATGTACTTCCGCAGCATGGAGACATGAAATACATTATGAACTCTCACCAGATTCGGCGGTAATGCGACTCTGTAAGCAAGTGTCCCCACACTCTCTAGGATCTCAAAGGGTCCGATGAATCTAGGGCTAAGCTTGCCCTTCTTCCCGAACCTCATCACACCCTTCATCAGTGCGACATTCACAAAAACATGATCCCCTACTGCGAACTCAAGATCTCGTCGCCTCTGATCTGCATAGCTCTTCTGACGGCTCTAAGCGATCCTCATCCTGTCTCGAATCATGCACACTAACTCTGATGTCTGCCTGACAATGTCTGGACCCGACTCTGCTCGCTCTCCCATCTCATCCCAATAAACTGGCGACTTACACTTTCTCCCGTACAGTGCCTCGTATGGAGCCATACCGATCGATGCCTGATAGCTGTTGTTGTATGTGAACTCCACAAGAGGTAACTTCGGCTCCCAGCTGCCCTGGAAGTCGATCATGCAAGCTCGGAGTAGGTCTTCCAGAATCTGGATCACCCTCTCTGACTGTCCGTCTGTCTGAGGATGAAAAGCAGTACTGAACAAAAACTTAGTACCTAGCGCCTGAGGGAGACTCTTCCAGAATGCAGACGTGAATCTCGGATCCCTGTCTGACACTATGGACACAGGAATGCCATGCAGTCTGATTATCTCTCTAATGTACAGCTCTGCGTACTGGGTCATAGTTAATGTCATCCTGATTGGTAATCAATGAGCTGATTTAGTGAGTCGATCAACAATCACCCATATGGCAGTGAATCCCCAAGTAGTCCTTTGAAGTCCTGTCACAAAATCCATAGTAATGTTCTACCATTTCCACTCGGGGATAGGGAGTGTTCTCAGCTTCCCTGCAGGTCTCTGATGCTCCGCCTTGACCTGCTGACAAGTCAAACTCTCGGAGACGAATCGCAGAATATCTCGCTTCATGCCCGGCCACCAATAAAGAGTCTGTAGATCCTTATACATCTTTGTACTCCCTGGGTGGATGGAGTACGGCGTGCTGTGGGCCTCGCTCAAGATATTTTCTCGAAGGGAATCAGTGTCAGGAACCCATAGGCGGTCCCTATATTTGACTATGCCATCCACAACTGCATACAGTCGCTTGCCCTTAGCCACATCCCTCTTTCTCCACTTCTGTAACTGCTCGTCAAAAGTCTGTCCTGCTCGAATTCTGTCTCTCAACGTCGGCTGTACTGTGAGAGTAGCAAGATTCGGGACCTCGCCCCTGGTATAAACTGCAAGCTCAAATCTCTGAATCTCAGCCTCTAGAGGTCTCTGCACTGACAAATGATCAATCACTGCGTGTTTCCTACTTAAAGCGTCCGCAACCACATTATCCTTACGCGGATCGTAGCTGATGTCACAATCATAATCCTAAACCAGCTCAAGCCACCTCCTCCGTCGCATATTCAGCTCTTTCTATGTGAAGAAATACTTCAGGCTCTTATGGTCAGTAAAAATCCTGTACTTTTTCCCATACAGATAGTGTCTCCAGATCTTCAGGGCAAATACCACTGCTGCTAGCTCGAGTTCATGAGTTGGATAATTCCTCTCATGGACCTTCAGTTGTCTAGACGCGTAGGCTATCACTCTGTCCTGCTGCATCAGAACCGCTCCCAAACCAAGTTTCGATGAATCTGTATAAACCACAAACTCTCCCTGCCCTGATGGCATAGCTAGTACTAGTGCAGTGATCAACGCTAGATTCAGTCTATCAAAGCTCTCCTGGCACGCGGATCCCCAGATAAACTTGGCGTTCTTCTTTGTCAGGGCGGTCAAAGGCACAACAATAGAAGAGAAGCCATGAATGAATTTTCAGTAGTAACCTGCTAATCCCAAGAAACTACGAATTTCTATCACGCTCTTGGTCACTGGCCAATCTCTGACTGCCTCGAACTTACTGGGGTCGACCTCTATACCATCTTAAGATACAATGTGGCCCAAGAATACCACTCTGTCTAGCCAGAACTCACACTTACTGAACTTGACATATAGCCGCCTGTCCTGTAGAGTCTGTAGTATTATCCCCAGCTGCTGACTGTGCCCCTCTCTGCTCTTCGAATAAATCAGGATATTGTCAATGAAAAACGAACTGATCAAGTATCGCTGAAACAAGCGATTCATGAGATCCATGAAGATCGCTGGTGCGTTCGTCAGGCCGAAGGGCATCACCAAAAACTCATAGAGCCCGTATCGAGTCCAGAAGGTTGTCTTATGCACATCAGTTTCTCCCACTTTCAGCTGGTGGTATCGGGATCGAAAGTCTTTCTTTGAAAACACAGATGCCCCCTGAAGCTGATCAAACAAGTCCTCGATCCTCGGCAACAGATATTTATTCTTGACTGTGACCCTGTTCAGCTCTCGGTAGTCAATGCACAGTCGCATGATGCCATCCTTCTTTTTGACAAACAGAATTGGTGCGCCTCATGGGAAAAAACTAGGGCATATGAAACCCTTATCTAGAAAATCATGTATCTAATCTTTCAGTTCTTTCATCTCGGCAGGCGCTAGACGGTAGGGTGCCTTAGAAATCGGTACTATCCTTGGCATGAGCTCAATAGAGAAGTCCTCCTCTCTGTCTGGTTGAATGCCTGAAACATCGTCAGGGAACACACTAGAGAACTCACTGACTACAGCTACATCCTCCAGCCTCTGACTTACTGGCTCTGTCACTAATACGATGCTGGCTAAGAATTCCTGGCAGCCTCTCTTGATAAGCTTCCTCGCACACATGCAGGAAATGACGTGCTGCAATTGCTGGTGTCTGGCTGCCTCAAAAATAAATGTCCTACCACTAGGCGGTCGGACGAAAACTGAATTTTGTCAAAAGTCTATGACTGCCCCATTCCACGAAAGCCAATCATACCCAGAATGATGTCGAACTGCGGAAACGGTAGCACTATCAAATCTGGCTGCACCGTATACTTCTGTAACCGAAGCTTCAATCTTCTCACTATCTGGGAAGTGAAGATCTGATCTCCGGATGGAATCGATACCATGAACCCTGAATCCATCGCTACTGGTATGATTCCTAGTTTTTTGATGAAAGATCTTATATAAACGAATGCGTAGCCCTTGAATCTAGCAGTGTATGCGTGGCTACACCAGAAATATATATCCTCCCTGCGACAAAACATACCATCAAATTTAATCGTGTGGAACTTAAGGAATTTCTTATCGACAATTAACCCAAAATCCTCGAAAAATCACTGCATTAACCCAAACGTCGTTCCAAAAAATTCGAAATTAGTCCTCAAAAACTCAAAAATTGCAAATTATCCCCTTAAAGTTTCGAAAATTGCACTTTGCTCCTTCAACTTTTCGAGAATAGCAACATGACCCCTCTAAAGTTTTTCAAAATTGCAATATGACCCTTTCTCATTTTCGAATTCAAATCCCAAAAATTTTGAAAAGTCACAATTAAATCCTCAATATTACAGAAGTTACGAAAATAGTCCCCAAAAATCTTGATTTTTAGCAATCAAGTCCTCAATTTATCGGTTATTACTATTGGTATCAGAGCCGACCTCTCCTAGTACGGTGTGGTTCGGGGACGAATCAAGCGGAAGCTGGTGGGATTGTGAGGCCCGGGGCCGAAGAGGGCCGGGGGTGATCGCCAATGCCATGAGGTTGCACGGACAATGAGCGGCTCTTGACAGGCTTCTAGGCGGAGGGAACAAGAATGAACCGATCTTACACCGGAAAGAGAGGGATTCCAAAACTGTTTATGTATGGGACTTTGCAGTTGAGGAGGGCTTAAAAGATTTGATATGTACTACTCATATCAAGAAGATGCATATTCTTTTCGGTAGCTCATCACATAAGAACTCCAAAGTGAAGCGTGCTTGACTTGGGCCAATTCTGGGATGGGTAACCCCCTGGGAGGTTTCCTAGGGTGCATGTGACTGAGGACATAAGCACGTTGGAAAGATCCGTCTTGATACAGTGAGGATAGTCATCGAATCTGGGGCGTTACATGGAGAGTCGGCCTTATGGCCACTTGTCCATACATTTGGTTGATGTTTTTATTATTCTTATGTTACGATAAATCATTGATAAAGTCGGCCATACAGCCACTGTATAAATGTTTTCTTGCGTGTGTAGTGATAGGCTCGTGAAGTAGGCCATTAGGCCAATTAAAATATGGCAAGAAAGAACTACAAAAAGCGGGGAGTTGAGCTCACCAGGCGAGACAATGAAGAATAAAGAAAGAACAGGAGAGTGAGAGCGCTATGCAAACCACAAGAGGACCCGGGAGTTGATTTTGGTTTAGAAATAGGATAATTAGCAATTTTTGTATGTGTTTAGTTCTCTGTTGTAAGACTTTATTTGAAGTAGGCCTTAGGGCCACCAATGTAAATATTTGTTGCTTATGATCAAATGAAGTTGGCCAGTAGGCCGCTCTTATCATATTTGATTCATTTTGTTTCGTTAGAGAATCAATTGGGGAAATAATCACGATTGGGGAGTTTTTAAGCCAACATATTGTTTTATTGAAATTGGTGAAATGATTGGGATTATTTGGATCGGAGTATAAGAATCAACGGAAAACTTTTCCCCCAACCAACATCCAACATCAAATTCAACTCATTTTCATCTCACACCTATCATCCGAAAATCACTACACCAAACCAACAGTTAACAAGTATCAAACGGAGCCACCGCATGCAAGAACAGCAAATAAACGTGTACGCGGGAAAGGGGTCCGACTGAAGTGCAAATGCATATACGTGTATGCGGGAAAGGGGCAAATGCATATACGTGTATGCGAGAAAAGGGTCCGACTGAAGTGCAAATACATATATGTGTATTCGGGAAAGGGGCTCGATTGAAGTGCAATGCATAATGCTAGGGACGAGGGAGTCGTGTTGAGTGGATGCAACATGTAAGAGCACTTAAGGGCACATAAGAGTTTAGAGGTACCTGTGTTGCAAGATACCCCAAATGACACTAATGCTTAAGTGTCAAGTGTACCAAGGAACTGAGGCTAACCCATGGTCAATCTCGATCCAGTGATATCAGGACGTCCAATGATGAAATCTGAGAGTGGGTATAATGTGGAGACTATCTTTGATGGCAGCAAGCTTGGCATTGAGCCGTATGATGTTGAAGCATTATCTGATGGGGACCTTCTAATTTTGGATTCAGCTAATAGCAATTTTTATAAGTTTTCCTCCTCTTGGTCCCTTTACAGCCGGTCAAAGTTGGTTTCAGGGTCTGCTGTGGAAAATTGAGGGAAGCAAAGATGAATCACCCAAAAGGGCTTACAGTTGATGACAGAGGAAACATTTATGTTGCAGACACAGATAATATGGCAATCAGAAAGGTTAGTGATACAGGGGTCACAACCATTGCTGGAGGCAAATGGGGTCGTGGTGGTGGACATATTGATGGACCAAGTGAAGATGAAAAATTTTCAAATGATTTTGATGTGGTTTATGTTAGGAGCAGATGCTCTCTTCTCGTTATTGACCGTGGAAACAAGGCAATTCGTGAAATACAACTCCATATTGATGATTGTACTTATCAGTATGGAAGTTGTTTCCCCATAGGCATTGTGGTGCTTATAGCAGTTGGATTCTTTGGTTATATGCTAGCCTTGCTATAATAGAGGGTTGGATCTATTGTTTCTTCTCAAGACAAAATTGTGGAAGCACATGTTTCTCCCAACACATATCCGAATCCAATGAAATATGTGAAACGGCCTCCACCAATTCCAACAGAAGATGATCAAGAAAAACAAGAAGAAAGCTTTCTGGGATCTATTGGGAGATTGGTTGCCTAAAGTGAAGCATCTGCTGCAGAAATCATGGGAAGAGTGTTCACTGTGTTCCACAAGAAGCCATCAAAATATAATAGCCAAAATCAGTATTACCAACATCAAAAGTATTCAAATTCTTGGCTGTTGCAAGAGAGCTTTGTTACTCCAGATGAGGATGAGCCTCCTACCGTTGAAACTCGGACTCCTACTCCACGGAAGACCTACCCTCTACCCTTCATGTCCAAAGATTTCGAGAAAATTCAACAGCTTCGCCAAGGCCGTGCTTTCTATATTGAGTCGGTCGGAGACCTGCAGCAGCAACAAACGAAGAAGCAGCGGCACATACATGACATATGCGCGATGCAAGAAGGCTTCAAGATCGGAACAAGTTTGAATCTTGCAAATGTTTGTGTATTTTCATTTGGGCAAATTCACAAACACCATGACGGCACAATGGTGATCAAAATAAGTTATGGGTTGGCACGACTGGAGTAGTGGAAGAAACAAGGGACAAGGTGAAGCTAAAACGTTGGCTTGAGCAGAAGAGGAACTTGCAGTGCTGGAGTCGGGTATATGCGCCGATGGGGAGTCTTGAGCCGTACCATGTCTTTGGGTTACAACGGAGCCGACGACATATAACGATTGAAAGGATATTAAGGGCAGCTGTTGGAACTTTTCAAGTTCGTAATCTTGACTTTTGATGTTTACAAAACTTGTTATTTTGTGTTACTAATGATCTACCTTAGTGTGCAGAAGCGAGGATCAGTTACGAGCTGTTTGCATCGCAAACTGAAGACCCAACTGATCTCACAAACTGAATCAGTCGAACTAATACGTCAAACAAGCAGTTCAGCTGATTGTCCAGCTGATAGGGGTTTAGCAGGAGAACCTTAGAATCCTACCCAGCCAAAGAAGTGTTCAACTGATGAAGAGCCCAGCTGAGCAGTTCAACTCAACGAGAGTGAAATCAGTTCAACTGATGATTCAACTTATTTCACCAGCCCAACTGAAGATCAGTTCAGCTGACTAGTTCAGAGCATCAGTTAGAATCTTTCAGTTGTAGATCAATACAAGCTCATTCAAGCGGATTCTAGCTATGCTTAAAGGTACAAAGCAATTGCCTAGTCAAAGGACAATAATGAACGTTGCATCAGAGTATTAAAGACAAATGTTCCAGAAGGGCAGTCGAAAAGTCGAGACACAAAGTTCAAGTAATTAATTCAAAATGCAACGGAAAAATAAATGAGTATCATTGTACGATCTAGCTTCGTGTCTATAAATAGAAGATGAATATCAGTGAAGAAAAAAGACAGACAGAGACACATATCAGTTGAGAGAGTGTGGTAAAAGAAAGTGCACGTTTATTTGCTTATCAGCTTTCAAGAAGCATTCAGCCCAGAGAGAATACTCAAGCATTATCAGCTTAGTTCAGTAGCTCACTTCCCTCAGTGTGTGAGAACACATTTCTTGTGTATTCATTGTTCAGTTCTCACTCACGAACACACACACCACCACTCAAATACAGTCTTGCACAAAGACAATAAACTTGTGTATGTAGTCTTTCTCACATAGACGTTAAAGAAATGTTGGCTGAAAGGTGTTGTCTTCAGTCTAGGCTAGGAGTTCCGTAGAGGCCTATAAATCCATGTTTGAAAATTTGCGGAAAAATTTAAAATTTTTCTTTTTAAATAATTAAAATTGCCTCATTCATGAATGAACTGATAAATAAAGTTTGATGTTCAAAATGGCAGCGGAAGAAATTAACATTTTCGAAATAAAAGTAAAGGTTTATCCAACGACAATCAAAATGTTTGAGCTATCAAATAATAATAAATGCTGAACTGAGGTCCTCGGGTCCTACTACTGCCGACTCGAGCTGGCTCACTGGTCCCCGCCTTCGGTCCCGACATCATCAGTACCTACAACAATCAAGTCTAGTGAGTCTAAAGACTCAACATGCATATATCGTAAATAACAAGTAAATAAATAGTAAAATTTTGCATGAGATAAAAATATCATGTCATGAGGCATAATGTGAAAATAACTTGTCATGAGCAATTATAATACGTTCATAATTGAACTGAAAATCATAGTGAAAATGTTTGCTCCTTGGAGCCTTGTACTGAAATAGCATGTAATAATTTTCTGGTAAGATTATGGTCTACACAAGTGGTCCCTGAACTAAACTGAACTGAGCTGACCGGTAATTGGGGACCGGACCGGTAACTGGCGATCAGGTTTAATAATGTATGTCTGTTCAGACTACTGCCACAGTATACTGGGTGAAACAACTGAACTGACCGGTAACTGGCGACCGATCTGGTAACTGGCGATCGGGTTTAATCATGATAGTAAAGTGACCACAAGCAATATCGCATAAATCTCAAAATGAATATTTTTGCACGTAATATAATTAATCAACATAATTAAATATCCTGAAATAATTTTACTGAATGAATTGGATCGCTCACAGGCTCGCTGCAATCTACATATGCCATGAAAAATATGCAATAGCTTTTACTTGACCAAACTATGCAATTAAATCCGAAAACTGAGACAATTGCGCTTACGACTTCGTATTTAATCATGACTCTGTACCAACCCGAACCAATACCGAACCATCAAGTAGTCATGATTAAAATACGCCTAAAATGATGAAGTAATACCCCTAAAATTTTGAGGGTCGAAATCTAGGTGGATGGAGGCCAAAACATGAAACGCTCTTTCGAGAGTCAATTTGGCACATCGCACCGTAAATTCTCGTACGACCTCTAAAATGATCCGAATCACAAACGGCCAAAAACATGACCTTCCTAACTCAATGAGGCACTGTTCAGTCCAAGGCCATAGGCTAAAAGACAACCGAGAACTCGAACGAGCCACTGACCCATCGCATCACTTGCTGTCCACAAAATACAGCAGCATGCTTGCGTTTCCTTACGTCTTATTCGAGACTACCGGCCATTGGGGCTTGAACCACTGCCCAAAATCTCTTACCAACATCCCAAGGAATGATTTGAACCATGGCTAAGGGCCCTAGGCCAGACACAATTTGCATCACCCCAGCAACAACCGAAAAGTTCCAACCGAGAACCAATTCTGCACGTCGGGGCATTGTTCTTGTTTTGCTGTCACTGATCGTTCCAGTGGCCATCTGATTGACCAAGACACGATCTAGACATCTAGGGGCATGGTATGTACCATGGCTAAGGGCCATAGGCCAACCAAGATCCACACCACTCCACAAACTTCGAAACACACATGCTGAAAAAAGGGGAGGGCCGAAAGGGTGCTGTGCTGTTCTTGAGTTTTAATTTAAAAACCGATTCACCATGGACCAAGCCTCCAAAATGGCGACTTATTCACGTCTTAGACATGCTAGGAAAGTGTTCTAACCATGGCTATAGGCCTTTTGGGCAGCCATGATCAGAAACTTTTCCCTTTGACAGCAAACTGAATTTTCGAAACTAAAATGGACACAAATGGGGAGTTGCTGTCATTTTCTCGACTTCCAGCGTTCATGGGGTGACATGAATGGACCAACATGGTCCTAATGCATCCTATTACATGTCTAGATGTTTCCTTGGGAGCCTGGAATCGAACCAATACCTGAAACCATCAAAACAAATGAAACCGTGAAGCTTGAAATGGAGAGGCCGAAATCTGCATGTTTATTTTTGCATGGAAATGATGATCATGTAATGTTCAATAATGATAAAAGGACTTGATTGAAGAGTCAAGGAAGAACATATGCATGCCTGGTTTCGTTTGAAAGAAAAACGAAAGAATGAGACGATTCGGCGTGGATGAGGTGGAGTGATCTTGCTTCCTTGTTCTTCACTCGATTTTTTTTTCTTTATGAGCTATCGATTTTTCCTCACTAAACCCACGATCAAGCTCTAAAATTCTCTCAAATATTCGGTGGTGGGGGAGGGGAAATGGTTAGGAGGGTGAGGGAGATCCAATAATAAAGGGATACCAAGGTATGACCAAGTCTCCTCTTTTTGAAATTTGAATTGGTTGGTGTCAAATGGCTTCTTGGATGGATCTAGAATGAGTGGCCGATTTTTACATGTTAGATGTAGGTTGATTATGATCTAAAATTAATTAATCAAGGGTGATTTTTAAATGAAAAGATTATCAAGTTAAGGGATGGCAAGGAAAGGGTCAAAGGTGAGTTGGCATAACATTGCTTAATCCACTAAGGAGTGGCCGAAAATTAGACATAAAATGAAGGGGAAATATTGTTTATTAAGTAAATTTATAACCCTTAAAAACCTTATATATCCTTTAAATAATTTAGTGAATTAATCCCTTAATTATGGAACTTAAATGAATTTATTTTCTACTCACCTCAAGTTGCTTAAATAAATCCCTAAACCTCCTTTTAACTTAAATTAACTTACTTGCTAGCTAAAATAAATTATGGAAATGTTTTCTGAATCTTAAATTTTATCTCGAAGCTCCAACTCCAGTCCGGCCTCACTGAATTACTGAAAAGATAAAAATTTAAATGACTGCATAAAATAATTAACTTTAAAGAAAAGCATTTAAATACTCATGCAATAAAATCATTTTAAAATACTAGAATTATGCATGACTTATACGTAGTCTAATTTACGGGTTCTACAATTCTCCCCCCCTTAAAAGAAATTTCGTCCTCGATATTAAAACTTACCGAATAACTCGGGGTAACGACTCCTCATCTCTGGCTCAGACTCCCATGTAGCTTCCTCCTCTGAATGGTTGAGCCATTTGACTTTGACTCGCTTAACCAGCTTGTTCCGAAGCTTCTTCTCCTGCCTGTCTAAGATCTGCACTGTTCTCTCCTCATAAGATAGGTTCGGAGTAAGCTGCAACGGCTCAAAGTTCAGGACATGCGAAGGATTCGCCATGTACTTTCTCAGCTTAGAGACGTGGAAGACATTGTGTACTCCGGCCAGATTCGGCGGAAGAGCCACACGATAAGCTAGCGTCCCAACTCTGTCGAGGATCTCAAATGGCCTAATGAATCTCGGACTGAGCTTCCC
The DNA here is from genome assembly GCF_025594145.1 of Primulina tabacum. Classification (NCBI taxonomy): domain Eukaryota; kingdom Viridiplantae; phylum Streptophyta; class Magnoliopsida; order Lamiales; family Gesneriaceae; genus Primulina; species Primulina tabacum. Next base: position 9,608,916 of record NC_134562.1, read on the forward strand.
TTTCTTCCCAAATCTCATGACACCCTTCATAGGTGCCACCTTCACAAAGACATGGTCGCCGACAGCAAACTCTAAATCTCTCCTCCTCTGATCTGCATAACTCTTCTGTCGACTCTGAGCAGTCCTCATCCTATCCCGGATCTTGACTACTACATCGGCAGTCTGCTGAATAATCTCTGGACCCAACTCTGCTCTCTCTCCTACTTCGTCCCAATGAACAGGAGATCTACACTTACGGCCATATAGTGCTTCATACGGAGCCATACCAATAGAAGACTGGAAGCTGTTGTTGTAGGTGAACTCTACTAATGGCAAGTTCGACTCCCAACTCCCAGAGAAATCCATCACACAAGCACGGAGAAGATCCTCCAAGATCTGAATAACTCGCTCTGACTGCCCATCTGTCTGCGGATGGAAAGCTGTGCTAAACAGCAACTTCGTCCCCATAGTCGAATGCAAACTCTTCCAAAACGAGGAAGTAAACTTGGGATCTCTGTCAGATACGATAGAAACTAGAATACCATGGAGTCGGACTATCTCCCGGATGTACAACTCTGCATACTGAACCATGGTGAAAGTCGTCTTAATAGGCAAGAAGTGCGCTGATTTGGTAAGACGATCTACAATCACCCAAATAGCATTCGATCCTCTGACTGATTTCGGCAAACCGGTCACAAAGTCCACGGTAACATTCTCCCTCTTCCACTCGGGAATAGGAAGAGGCTTGAGCAAACCTGCTGGTCTCTAATGCTCTGCCTTCACTAACTGACAAGTCAGACACTCGGATACAAACCGTCTGATGTCTTTCTTCATACCGGGCCACCAATACAATAGCTGCAGATCTTTGTACATCTTTGTACTCCTGGATGAATAGAGTACGGTGACATGTGGGCCTCTAATAAGATATATCTGCTCGGATAGAGTCACTGCTAGGGACTCATATCCTATCTCGGTATCTCACTATACCGTCACTGACTGAATACAGGACACTGCCCTTGGCCTCATCCCTCTGCTTCCACTTGGCCAACTGCTCATCTGCTGACTGACCACTGCGAATACGGTCCAGAAGGGAAGACTGAATGGTCAAGGTAGATAGACGGGGAACTCTACCTCGAGGATAAGTCTCAAGATCAAACATCTGCATCTCAAACAGAAGAGGTTTCGAAACTGTCAAATGGGCCATCGCTGAACTGTCCTGCTCAATGCATCCGCAACTACATTAGCTTTACCCGGGTGGTAGCTAATGTCACAATCATAGTCCTTCACAAGCTCCAACCAACGCCTCTGACGCATATTCAGCTCCTTCTACGTAAAGAAATACTTGAGGCTCTTGTGGTCGGTAAAGATCTGGCACTTCTCTCCATACAGATAGTGCCTCCAAATCTTCAGGGCAAAAACTACTGCGGCCAACTCTATATCATGGGTAGGGTAGTTCTTCTCATGGGTTTTCAACTGTCGAGAAACATACGTTATCACCTTTCCATGCTGCATCAATACGGCGCCAAGACCGAGCTTCGAAGCATCGGTATACAGAACAAACTCACCGGGCGCTGACGGCATGGCCAAAACTGGTGCTGAGATAAGAGCTTGCTTCAAAGTATCGAAGCTCTTCTGACACTTCTCGCTCCACACAAATTTCACATTCTTCTTTGTCAGTGCTGTGAGTGGAACTGCAATCGAGGAGAATCCCTTAATGAACTTCCGATAATATCCTGCTAAGCCAAGAAAACTGCGGATCTCTGATGCATTCTGCGGCACAACCCAATCTCTCACTGCTGCATCTTTCGCTGGGTCTACCTCAATGCCACTACTGGAAACAATGTGGCCTAAGAACGCCACCTTCTCTAACACGAATTCGCATTTACTGAACTTTGCGAATAATTTGTGCTTCTGCAATGTCTGCAACACCGTGGACAGATGCCGGCTGTGATCCTCCCGATTCTTGGAGTAGACGAGAATGTCGTCTATGAACACTATCACAAACTGGTCGAGGTACGGCTGAAATACGCGATTCATGAGATCCATGAAGATCGCTGGCGCATTCGTCAAACCGAACGGCATCACAAGGAACTCGTAGTGACCATAACGAGTCCTAAAAGCTGTCTTCGAAACATCAGCGTCTCTCACCCTCAACTTGTTATAACCTGAACGTAGATCAATCTTAGAGAAAATCGGAGCTCCCTGCAACTGGTCAAACAGATCCTCAATCCGCGGAAGTGGGTACTTGTTCTTCACTGTGACCCTGTTCAACTCCTGATAGTCAATACAAAGCCTCATCGTGCCATCTTTCTTCTTAACAAACAAGACCAGCGCGCCCCAAGGTGAGAAACTAGGGCGAATGAACTCCTTGTCAAGAAGTTCCTGAATCTGCTTCTTAAGCTCTGCCATCTCTGTCGGTGCTAGTCGGTACGGTGCTTTGGAAATCGGAACCGTACCTGGCATAAGCTCAATAGAAAACTCCACCTCTCTCTCGGGTGGCATACCAGAAACGTCCTCAGGGAAAACATCTAAGAAGTCTCTAACAATCGGAACATCTGCGTCTGACTGACTGGGCGCCTCGGGGACAGATATAAAGGTCGCTAGAAACGCCCGACACCCTCTATGCATGAGCTTCCTAGCCTAAACATATGGAATAATGCGCGGTAAAGGAAAGTACCTGTCCAGCTCAAATAAGAACTCGGTCATTCCAAGCGGTCGGACTAGAACAGATCTCCGCTGGAAGTCAATCAAAACTAAATTCTGTAATAGCTAGTCCATGCCTAATATGATGTCAAACTCTGGCATCGGCAATAAGATAAGATCCGCATAAACAAGATTTCCATGCAGCTCAAGGTCTATGTCTCGGATCACATTGGTGGCTGTTATCTCCTCTCCAGAAGGCAATGATACTGAATAGGCTACATCTAGCCCGATGGTCTTAACTTTGAGAAAATTCGCAAAGACCTCTGAAATAAATGAGTGGGTAGCCCCTGAATCTATCAGGGCTTTGGTAGCTGAGCCGGCTATGAAAATTCTCCCTGAAAGTTCGGAACACTAAGTTGAAACCAATAATCACAAAAGCTAAGCTTATAGGCATGCGAAGGTCAGAGTTCTTCTATCTTAATCCCGAAAATAATACTGAGTAGAGCATGCAATCCTATCGCAATTCTAAGTTCAAAATCTTAATCCCAATTCCCAAAACATTGGAATGCAAATGTAAACTTAAAGCTGTAAGGTACCTGTCATCAGCATAGTATCGGGGTTCGTCTCCGCAGCATGGAGAGCAAAAACTCTGCCTTGGGTAGGCAGATTCCTCCGGGGGCACTGCTGCAGCACGTGGTCTGTGCTGCCACACTTATAACATTTCCCTGAGCCATACATGCATGCTCCAGGATGACGGCGTGAGCACCTAGGGCAAACTGGGAGCTCAAAAGTCCTCGGGACGGCACGTCCCTGCTGCTGCTGCTGCTGAGGTCCTCCTCTGTTTCTGGACGGGCCGTGATGCGGCCTCTTATGCTGATGCTGATGCTGCTGAGGAGGAGGAGGACGGTGTGGTACCTGAACTGGTCGCTTTCCCAAGCGATCCATCTCTATATCAATCAGATCTTTCTCTGCAGCCAGAGCCCTAGAAACAGCAACAGGTAGTAGGGCCAGCAACCCTAACATCGCGGCGTAAGATCGGCCGCAGACCATCCAGAAAGTGCCTCAGCTTGGCACTGGCATCGTTCGCAATCAAGGGCACAAAGTGACAGCCCCTCTCAAACTTACGGATGAACTCCTAACAGTCAGATCTCCCTGTCTCAGGGTCATGAACTCCCTGGTCAAACGCGAATCTCTCATTTACTGCCTCGGGCCCTATCGGCCTGGTCGCCACGGCATTGTTCCCGCAAACTGTGCGAAGAACTGCGTCATCCCAGCTAGCATATGGGCATTCATGTCAGGTGGAGGTGGTGGTGGAGGTGGTAAGTCTCTCTCCTGCCTTTGCTCTTCCCTGTCCTCCTGGCGAGGCTCCTCATTTCTAGTGCGCTAGAGAATGCGTCTAGTGGGCATAATGTTCCATACATGACCCATACGTAACCAACATGCATAATTCCATAATTCATTTAAATTTAAATACTGAGTAATAAAATAAATCTGGACGTAAAATAATTCATGAAAACATGCTGTCAAATAATTCATGCTTTAAATAAAATGCATAAATGTAAAACTTACAGACCGAAGACGTGACGTCATGAGCTTCTCGTGGTCAGTAGTAGTACAACCCTTTACAGAATCATTGCTCTGATACCAGCTTTAGAGGCCTATAAATCCGTGTTTGAAAATTTGCGAAAAAATCTAAAATTTTTCTTTTTAAATAATTAAAATTGTCTCATTCATGAATGAACATGATAAATAAAGTTTGATGTTCAAAATGGCAGCGGAAGAAATTAACATTTTCGAAATAACAGTAAAGGTTTATCCAACGACAATCAAAATGTTTGAGCAATCAAATAATAATAAATGCTGAACAGAGGTCATCGGGTCCTACTACTGCCAACTCGAGCAGGCTCACTGGTCCCCGCCCTCGGTCCCGACATAATCAGTACCTACAACAATCAAGTCTAGTGAGTCTAAAGACTCAACATGCATATATCGTAAATAACAAGTAAATAAATAGTAAAATTTTGCATGGGATAAAAATATCATGTCATGTGGCATAATGTTAAAATAACTTGTCATGAGCAATTATAATACGTGCATAACTGAACTGAAAATCATAGTGAAAATGTTTGCTCCTTGGAGCCCTATACTGAAATAGCATGTAATAATTTTCTGGTGAGATTATGGTCTACGCAAGTGGTCCCTGAACTGAACTGAACTGAGCTGACCGGTAACTGGCGACCGGGTTTAATAATGTACGTCTGATCAGACTACTGCCACAGTATACTGGGTGAAACAAGTGAACTGACCGGTAACTAGCGACCGGACCGGTAACTGGCGACCGGGTATAATCATGATAGTAAAGTGATCACAAGCAATATCGCATAAATCTCAAAATGAATATTTTTTGTAACGCCCCAGATTCGACGACTGTCCTCACTGTACCACGACGAGTCTTTCCAGCGTGCTTATGTCCTCACTCACACGCACCCTGGGAAACTTCCCAGGAGGTCACCCATCCCAAAATTGCCCCAAGTCAAGCACGCTTAACTTTGGAGTTCTTATGTGATGAGCTACCGAAAAGAAGATACACCTTCGTGATATGAGTAGTACAAATCAAATCTTTTAAGCCCTCTTCAACTGTACAGTCCATTACATTGAACAGTCTCGGAATCCCTCTCATTCCCGTGTGGGTTCGGTTCATTCATGTTCCCTTCACCTAGAAGCCTGCCAGGAGCCGCTCATTGTCCGTGCAACTGATGGCAACGGCGATCACCCCCCGCCTTCTTCGGCCCCGGGCCTCACATTTTTGCACGTAATATAATTAATCAACATAATTAAATATCCTGCAATAATTTTACTGAATGGATTGGATCGTTCCCAGGCTCGCTGCAACCTACATATGTCATGAAAAATATGCAATAGCTTTTACTTGACCAAACTATGCAATTAAATCCGAAAACTGAGACAATTGCGCCTACGACTTCGTATTTAATCATGACGCTGTACCAACCCGAACCAAAACCGAACCATCAAGTAGTCATGATTAAAATACGCCTAAAATGATGAAGTAATATCCCTAAAATGTTGAGGGTCGAAATCTAGGTGGATGGAGGCCAAAACATGAAACGCTCTTTCGAGAGTCCATTTGGCACATCGCACCGTAGATTCTCGTACGACCTCAAAAATGATCCGAATCACGAATGGCCAAAAACATGACCTTCCTAACTCAATGAGTCACTGTCCAGTCCAAGGCCATAGGCTAAAAGACAGCCGAGAACTCGAACGAGCCACTGAACCATCGCATCACTTGCTGTCCACAAAATACAGCAGCATGCTTGCAGTTCCTTACGTCGTTTTCGAGACTACCGGCCATTGGGGCTTGAACCACCGCCCAGAATCTCTCTTACCAACATCCCAAGGAATGATTTGAACCATGGCTAAAGGCCCTAGAGCAGCCACAATTCTCATCACCCCAGCAACAACCGAAAAGTTCCAACCGAGAACCAATTCTGCACGTCGGGGCATTGTTCTTGTTTTGTTGTCACCGATCGTTCCAGTGGCCATCTGATTGACCAAGACACAATCTAGACATCTATGGGCATGGTATGTACCGTGGCTAAGGGCCATAGGCCAACCAAGATCCACACCACTCCACAAACTTCGAAACACACATGCTGGAAAAAGGGGAGGGCCGAAAGGGTGCTGTGCTATTCTTGAGTTTTAATTTATAAACCGATTCACCATGGACCAAGCCTCCAAAAGGGCAACTTAGTCACGTCTTAGACATGCTAGGGAGGTGTTCTAACCATGGATATAGCCTTAATGACAGCCAAGATCAGATCCACTTCCCTTGACAGCACACAACATTTTTTTTTTCGAAACTCAATATGGCAAAGATGGTGAGTTGCTGTCATCTTCGGTTTCTCTCATGCATGGGGCTTGTTTGAATGGACCAACATGGTCTTAATGCATCCTAGTACATGTCTAGATGTAGCCTAGTGAGCCTGGAGTCGAACACTCCACCTGAAACATCAAAACAAGAGAACCCGTGAAGCTTGTCATGGAAATCAAAAAAATCTGCATGTTTGTTTTCTGAAAATCCTTGGTGTATTTCGGTTTTTTTCCATGGAAATGATGATCATGAAATGAAAAAAAAATGATAATAGGACTTGATTGAAGAGTCAAGGAAGAACATACCATGTTGGTCCATTCAAACATGGGTGATGCGAATTGTGGCTTTTCGGTTGTTACATGGGTGATGCGAATTGTGGCTGGCCTACGGCCCTTAGCCATGGTTCAAATCATTCCTTGGGATGTTGGTAAGAGATTCCAGGCGATGGTTCATGAAAGGGGATCGGTTACGGTGGCCGGAAGCGCAACGGAAGTTAAAAATTTTGATTTTTCATCAAGAAATTTCGGCCACCAAGAAGATATTGTGTAGCAAATACAACAAACACCAAATAATGTCATGCATAGTATGATTTAGAATTTACCTATCAATCACAAGAGATTGATAAATGGCACCAACCAAAATGTAAACACTTTAGCTCTTGAGTGGATGACAAATCTTCAAGCTTCCAACCTCCAAAATTAGGCCCACCACCAACTAGATAAATCCCCTCTTAATTTGCACTAGAAAATTAAGAGGATTTTTCAAGAAGAAGAATATATCTTCCTCAACACTTGAAGAAGAAAAGAAGAGAAAAAACTTGGAGAGAAAATCCCTAAAATTTCGGCCAACATAGTGTAGAATGAGGGAAGGAAGAGTTGTCTTGGTAGTGCAAAAAGTTGATCCAAAAAGTTGCATGCCATGCATTATTTTAATCAAAAGTATTCCCCAACTCTTCATCTCCCAAGCATGTAATGTGACTTGGACTTTTAACTATTACAAGGCCCATGGACTATTTAAATTGTCTCAAACATATTTGAGCCCAATTAGACTTTACTTGATTTTATTCAAGCCCACTAGTTAAATAATTATTTCCAATTGGGCTCTACAAGGCCCAATGTTATTTAATTAATTCAACACTTGAATTAATTTAATTATTTGGACTCTACTAGGCCCACTAGTGTTTAATTAATTCAACACTTGAATTAATTTAATTTAGTCCATAATAATGTTTATGAAAATCATAATTTTCAAATACATTATTTACTTGGCCTATTTTTAATTTAGGAACACATTCATAAATTAAAAATTACATTTCTCTCATAGAAGTCATACTTCTATTTTTCTCAACGCTTATAAACTCATTTATAAGCCGTTCAAAACTTTGAACTATTTACTTCTCAAAGGGATCTATAAAGCTAGTACTTGTGTGGCCCTCAATGGTTCATTGATACAACTAGCCGTGGGTTCACATCTCCATGTGATTCGGACTAAACATGTCCTTATATGAGCATATCTCAATTGCTCCATTCTTACTTATCAACTCCTTGATAACAAGAACGTCAGAACTCAAGTCTGATAGTACCCAACCAATCATGTTAAACACCTAGCAGCATCGCTTACATGATTCCCTAGGTATCAAATGATAGTGCATGCAAGAACCATTCAATTATGGCTGGCGTACAGTACGGTCCCTTCAACTCATATATCCCGACCGATTCGACAACCATTGGTTTATCGAGAGTTGTCAATGAATCGATACTATGTGTCATGTCGTAGTTGCATCGATGGTGTAATCTATGAAACCCCTTTCATAATTACCACCATACTCTGATCAGAGATTTCAACCTACATACACATGAGAACAAATAGGATATCCATACCCGAAGGTAAGCGGTGAATCCCCGACTACAATGCATCGACTCCTATATATTTCGACAGAACACCCAACCTTGCCACCTGATGACCCCATGAGAGTCGGTAAAAAAGTCAAAGTGTAATTCTGGCACATAGAGTCTCAATGTTGTCCCGGGTCATAAGGACTAATGGTGTACAACCATAAACTAGGACTTTTCCACTCGATAAGTGAGAACCACTTGGAAAGTCCTTTATGGAGGGTTGTTCAGTGCACTCTACCAGGAGCACCTAACTGCATGATCGGACATCAAAATGTCACCTACCAATGAAACATGGTACTCACATCGAAGATACTAGTCTCGAACTCTAACGGCCTATATCTTTCTTAGCGGCGGCTGAATCGACTAGGAACTGTTTAAAATATACAGTATTCCAAATATGAGTTTCATGATACTCATCATATGAGCATCTCATATTCTTTCTACTATTTGTATATTCAAGGGCTTTATCTATGCAACTAGCATGGGTATATAGATAAAGATTTGCCAAAACAATAATTTCAAATATTATTAAAATAAAGATTGCTTATACATAGAGTTTCATTGTGAACACTCGGCCAACACTTGGCTCGACGGGCACCTACTCTAACAATCTCCTACTTGCACTAGAGCTAACTACCCATATGCTTCAAACCCATTGATTCGCGATGCATCTCGAATAATGGTCCAGTAAAAGGCTTAGCTAGTGGATCAGCAACATTATCTGCGGAGCCGACTATGTCAATCGACACTTCTCCTCTTTCCACAATCTCTCGGAGGATGTGGTACTTTCTCAATACATGTTTGGACTTCTGATGAGACCTTGGCTCGTTTGCTTGAGCTAAAGCTCCCGTGTTGTCAAACAACACCGGGAGAGGAGCAACTCCATTAGGAATGACGTCCAACTCTTAGACGAAATTCCTTATCCAAACAGCCTCCCTTGCTGCATCTGATGCAGCAATGTATTCGGCCTCTGTGCTGGAATCCGCAGTATTGTCTTGCTTGGAACTCTTCCAAGAGAGAGCAGCACCATTGAGCATGAATACAAAGCCAGAGGTTGACTTCGAGTCATCGATATCGCTTTGGAAGCTAGAGTCGATATAGCCTTCCAATTTCAGTTCTCCACCCCATAGACCAAGAACAATTTATTGGTCCTTCTCAACTACTTGAGGATGTCTTTCACAGCTTTCCAGTGTGGAAGACCAGGGTTCGATTGATATCTACTCACTACACTTAGTGCGAAAGCCACGTCAGGACGTGTAGATATCATCCCATACATGATGCTACCAATCGCAGATGCATAAGGAATGCTTATCATCGCCACTATCTCTGCATCAGTCTCGGGAGACATAGACTTGGATAGGGACACGCCATGACACATTGGTAGATGTCCTCTCTTGGACTCATCCATCGAGAACCGCTTCACGATGGTATCAATGTATGTGGACTGGCTGAGACCAAGCAATCTTTTTGATCTATCTCTATAGATCTGTATTCCCAATACAAAAGATGCTTCACCCAAGTCCTGCATCGAGAACTTACTCGCTAACCATATCTTAGTTGATTGCAACATTCCTACATCATTCCCAATGATTAGAATGTCATCAACATACAACACCAGGAATGTCACAACACTCCCACTGACCTTCTCATATACACAGGGTTCCTCAGGATTCTTAGTAAAACCAAACTCTTTGATTGTACTATCGAATCTGAGGTTCCAACTCCTAGATGCCTGCTTTAGACCATAAATAGATCTTTGAAGTTTGCATACCATATGCTCGCTTCCGATAGATGTAAACCCTTCGGGTATGTAAATCTCTTCCTTAATATCCCCATTAAGAAAGGCTATCTTAACATCCATCTGCCATATCTCATAGTCATACCATGCAGCTATGGCTAGCAAAATCTTTATGGACTTGAACATTGCAACTGGAGAAAAGGTTTCCTCAAAGTCAGCTCCTTGTCTTTGAGTATATCTTTTTGCCACCAATCGCGCCTTGAAGGTCAATACCTTCTTATCCGCCCCAAGTTTTCTCTTGTAAATCCATTTACACTCTATGGGAACAATTCCCTCAGGTGGATCCACGAGATTCCACACTTGGTTCGAATGCATGGAATTCATCTCAAATTCCATAGCTTCAAGCCATTTGGATGAATCGGCATCAGATAACGCTTCCTTGAAGGTCCTTGGATCACATTCAAGGTTAGGCTCATCATGGCCCTCTTCGAGAAGCAGACCATACCTCATAGGTGGTCTCGAGACTCTCTCGGATCTTCTAGGAGCTTGTTTCTCCTCTCTTGGCTCCTCGGGTGTGGGTTCTACAACTGTGGGTGTCTCTCGAACCTCTTCGAGTTCTATCATCTCGCCTTTTCTATCTAATAGAAATTCTTTTTCCAAAAAAGGTTGCATTCCTAGAAACAAACACATTTGTTTCTTGGGGATGATAGAAATGATATCCAACTGAATTCCTTGGATATCCCACAAAGTAACATAAAATGGATCGACAATCCAATTTATCTCCCACTACCTGCTTCACATAAGCAGGGCACCCCCATATTCTAAGACAATAATATTTGGGTGGCTTACCCATCCATATCTCATATGGTGTCTGCCTTTGAATGGACATTTAATGGAATATCTTTCAATTTTAAGTTATAGAGATCGTTTTCAAGTTCACCAGTACCAATCAAACATTCATTCATGTAAATGTTACAAACACCTTTGCAAAATAAACAAGAATATCCATTTTTATCAGCATAGAAATGAAACAATGTTTTTCACAAAATTAGGTACAAACAAAACATCTCATAAAATTAACTTAAAACTATTGTTCAACAATAAGTAAACATCTTCAACAGCCTTGGCAGCAACTCTTGCTCCATTGCCCATCCTTAAGAAGGTCACACCTTCCCTAAGCTTTCTACTTCTTCCCATCGCCTGCAAATCATTACAGAGATGTGAGCCACATCCGATATCCAATACCCAAGAAGTAGAGTTAATTGAAATGTTTATTTCGATATAGAACATACCGTTTCAAGAACTCTTTTGGGCCAGATATTCCTTGCAATTTCTCCTCTAATGTCCAGGCTTCTTGCAGTGATGACAAACATCACTAGTCTTGTCAGCCTTAACTGGTGTGCCTGCCACAACGGGATTCGGAGATTGCCTCAACAAGGGTACGTTCTTTTTGGGACGTTGGAAAGAACGCTTCTTTCCCTTCCCATGTGGATCAATCTTCGTACCAGATGAAGAACCCACATAAAGAACCAACTTCTCTTTCTTGATGGTCGATTCAAACGTAACAAGCATATTCACCAACTCCTCAAGGGTCGGCTCCATCTTGTTCATGTTGAAGTTCACCACAAAAGGATCAAATGAGCTAGGCAATGATAACAGCAACACGTCGGTGGTCAACTCCGAAGGCAAGATCAGATCCATGCCAACGAGCTTGTCCACGAGCCCAATCAACTTCAGGCCATGCTCATGGACCGAGGCCCAATCTCGCATGCGCAAAGTGATCAGCTCCTTGACGGTAGCATGCCTAAGAGGCCGTGTTTGCTCACCAAAGAGCTCCTTGAGATGCAAATGAATGTCAGCAGCACTCTTTGCATCCTCAAAACGCCTCTGCAGCTCATCATTCATAGAAGTCAGCATATAACACCTGGCTATCAAGTCATGGTCACACCATTCCTTGTAAGCGTGCAATTCCTCAGGAGTTCAGTCAGTCGGAGCCTCAATAGGGGGCGACTCAGTCAGTGTATATGCTACCTTTTCCGAATTCAAGACGATTTTCAGGTTTCTTAGCCAAGTGAGGTAATTAGGTCCAGTTAATATGTGTTTGTTGAGTATAGCAGATATCGGATTGCGAATCGAAGACATTGTCAATTTGTACTGAAAAGTAAAAACAGATAAATGTTGATGACTATTTTAAAATATTTAGTAAGATATGAATTTTGGACTTTTACTTCATAAATATTTGCTCCCACTGTTTTGACATCTTTCACTACCCTCTAGTGAAAACGGGAAACTCCTTTCCTCAGTAGGTACGTAAGGTCCAATTAGCGAATTATGATCCCGAATAATATCAACCAATCACAATTCCTAAAAGATAGTTTCCAATTGCATCACAATGCAACCCTCTACGTAAACTTTTGTCTCACGTTTGATTAGGACCCAATAATATGACGTCGTTCATCTTCACGTGTCAAGCTTTACCCATCGATGTTGAACCTTAATGGACGGTCGCCATGAGTTCCCCAATAATATGAGCCGAAATCATGGGAGTTCCACGTAGTTCACATCACCATGTCAATGGATGTCACAGCTTTCCGGCACCCAGGGCCCCCGAATAATATGAGCCGAGCCCCGAGTACGGGTAGCGTTCATCATGCACCCATTGTCGATGGAAGACATGGAAATTATAAACAAATTTATAATTCCCCTTTTCGGGCTTGATATTAATTTTGAATCTTATTCAAAATGAGGGTTTTTAATTTTGAAAGGTCTCATCATTAATTTTATTTAAAAGCTCGCCATGTTTGATCATATGTTTGCCGGATTCATGCAACTTTGTTATTATCATAATAATAACGCACATACTCATTATTTATAACATATCATGCATATATTATAAACAGTAAATAAAACAAGGATGATCAATCGCCCCAATACTAATGGCCCGTGTGAGCTAAACACGGGCCTAGGTCCAATCCTAGGGAAATGCATGGGATGCAAATGTAACTATTACATTAGCTTCCAATATTTACATGTCTTCGATCTTCATAATCATCATGGCCACCATCTTCCAATCTTGATCATCCACTATACTAATATTTACAAATAAATATCCATGGCAAATAGGGATACATCTCATGGGGTGGGAACGGGCCATAAACCAAGCCCACTTTATAAATTGATAATTATTACAATCATTCAACACAAAATATCCTAGCATACACCTAGCAAATTGGGCTTGGGCTTTTGATCATCCTTCATGCCCGAAACGGGCAGCAACAAGCTGCCCGGAACATGAAAAATTTTCGGCCTCTTTTGTTGCAAAATTTTGGTCTCATGCGGTTATAAATCAATCTCAATATAATATCTTGTAATTGCTACTCAAAATCGTAACCTTAGCTCTGATACCACTTGAAAGGGGATCGGTTACGGTGACCGGAAGCGCAACGAAAGTTAAAAATTTATATTTTTCATCAAGAAATTTCGGCCACCAAGAAGATATTGTGTAGCAAATACAACAAACACCAAATAATGTCATACATAGTGTGTTTTAGAATTAACTATCAATCTCAAGAGATTGATGAATGGCACCAACCAAAGTGTAAACACTTTAGCTCTTGAGTAGATGACAAATCTTCAAGCTTCCAACCTCCAAAATTAGGCCCACCACCAACTAGGTAAATCCCCTCTTAATTTGTACTAGAAAATTAAGAGGATTTTTCAAGGAGAAGAATATTTCTTCCTCAACACTTGAAGAAGAAAAGAAGAGAAAAAACTTGGAGAGAAAATCCCTAAAATTTCGGCCAACATAGTGTAGAATGAGGGAGGGAAGAGTTGTCTTGGTAGTGCAAAAAGTTGATCCAAAAAGTTGCATGTCATGCATTATTTTAATCAAAAGTATTCCCCAACTGTTCACCTCCCAAGCATGCAATGTGACTTGGGCTTGTAACTATTACAAGGCCCATGTACTATTTAAATTGTCTCAAACATATTTGAGCCCAATTAGACTTTACTTGATTTTACTCAAGCCCACTAGTTAAATAATTATTTCCAATTGGGCTCTACAAGGCCCAATGTTATTTAATTAATTCAACACTTGAATTAATTTAATTATTTGGACTCTACTAGGCCCACTAGTGTTTAATTAATTCAACACTTGAATTAATTTAATTTAGTCCATAAGAATGTTTATGAAAATCATAATTTTCAAATACATTATTTACTTGGCCTATTTTTAATTTAGGAACACATTCATAAATTAAAAATTACATTTCTCTCATAGAAGTCATACTTCTATTTTTCTCAACGCTTATAAAATCCTTTATAAGCCGTTCAACACTTTGAACTATTTTACTTCTCAACGGGATCTAGAAAGCTAGTACTTGTGTGGCCCTCAATGGTTCATTGATACAACTAGCCGTGGGTTCACATCTCCATGTGATTCGGACTAAACATGTCCTTATATGAGCATACCCGAATTGCTCCATTCTTATTTATCAACTCCTTGATAACAAGAACGTCAGAACTCAAGTCTGATAGTACCCAACCAATCATGTTAAACGCCTAGCAGCATCGTTTACATGATTCTCTAGGTATCAAATGATAGTGCATGCAAGAACCATTCAATTATGGTTAGCGTACAGTACGGTCCCTTCAACTCATATATCCCGACCGATTCGACAACCATTGGTTTATCGAGAGTTGTCAATGAATCGATACTATGTGTCATGTCGTAGTTGCGAATCGGATTGCGAATTGCGAATCGAAGACATTGTCAATTTGTACTGAAAAGTAAAAACAGATAAATGTTGATGACTATTTTAAAATATTTAGTAAGATATGAATTTTGGACTTTTACTTCATAAATATTTGCTCCCACTGTTTTGACATCTTTCACTACCCTCTAGTGAAAACGGGAAACTCCTTTCCTCAGTAGGTACGTAAGGTCCAATTAGCGAATTATGATCCCGAATAATATCAACCAATCACAATTCCTAAAAGATAGTTTCCAATTGCATCACAATGCAACCCTCTACGTAAACTTTTGTCTCACGTTTGATTAGGACCCAATAATATGACGTCGTTCATCTTCACGTGTCAAGCTTTACCCATCGATGTTGAACCTTAATGGATGGTCGCCATGAGTTCCCCAATAATAAGAGCCGAAATCATGGGAGTTCCACGTAGTTCACATCACCATGTCAATGGATGTCACAGCTTTCCGGCACCCAGGGCCCCCGAATAATATGAGCCGAGCCCCGAGTACGGGTAGCGTTCATCATGCACCCATTGTCGATGGAAGACATGGAAATTATAAACAAATTTATAATTCCCCTTTTCGGGCTTGATATTAATTTTGAATCTTATTCAAAATGAGGGTTTTTAATTTTGAAAGGTCTCATCATTAATTTTATTTAAAAGCTCGCCATGTTTGATCATATGTTTGCCGGATTCATGCAACTTTGTTATTATCATAATAATAACGCACATACTCATTATTTATAACATATCATGCATATATTATAAACAGTAAATAAAACAAGGATGATCAATCGCCCCAATACTAATGGCCCGTGTGAGCTAAACACGGGCCTAGGTCCAATCCTAGGGAAATGCATGGGATGCAAATGTAACTATTACATTAGCTTCCAATATTTACATGTCTTCGATCTTCATAATCATCATGGCCACCATCTTCCAATCTTGATCATCCACTATACTAATATTTACAAATAAATATCCATGGCAAATAGGGATACATCTCATGGGGTGGGAACGGGCCATAAACCAAGCCCACTTTATAAATTGATAATTATTACAATCATTCAACACAAAATATCCTAGCATACACCTAGCAAATTGGGCTTGGGCTTTTGATCATCCTTCATGCCCGAAACGGGCAGCAACAAGCTGCCCGGAACATGAAAAATTTTCGGCCTCTTTTGTTGCAAAATTTTGGTCTCATGCGGTTATAAATCAATCTCAATATAATATCTTGTAATTGCTACTCAAAATCGTAACCTTAGCTCTGATACCACTTGAAAGGGGATCGGTTACGGTGACCGGAAGCGCAACGGAAGTTAAAAATTTATATTTTTCATCAAGAAATTTCGGCCACCAAGAAGATATTGTGTAGCAAATACAACAAACACCAAATAATGTCATACATAGTGTGTTTTAGAATTAACTATCAATCTCAAGAGATTGATGAATGGCACCAACCAAAGTGTAAACACTTTAGCTCTTGAGTAGATGACAAATCTTCAAGCTTCCAACCTCCAAAATTAGGCCCACCACCAACTAGGTAAATCCCCTCTTAATTTGTACTAGAAAATTAAGAGGATTTTTCAAGGAGAAGAATATTTCTTCCTCAACACTTGAAGAAGAAAAGAAGAGAAAAAACTTGGAGAGAAAATCCCTAAAATTTCGGCCAACATAGTGTAGAATGAGGGAGGGAAGAGTTGTCTTGGTAGTGCAAAAAGTTGATCCAAAAAGTTGCATGTCATGCATTATTTTAATCAAAAGTATTCCCCAACTGTTCACCTCCCAAGCATGCAATGTGACTTGGGCTTGTAACTATTACAAGGCCCATGTACTATTTAAATTGTCTCAAACATATTTGAGCCCAATTAGACTTTACTTGATTTTACTCAAGCCCACTAGTTAAATAATTATTTCCAATTGGGCTCTACAAGGCCCAATGTTATTTAATTAATTCAACACTTGAATTAATTTAATTATTTGGACTCTACTAGGCCCACTAGTGTTTAATTAATTCAACACTTGAATTAATTTAATTTAGTCCATAAGAATGTTTATGAAAATCATAATTTTCAAATACATTATTTACTTGGCCTATTTTTAATTTAGGAACACATTCATAAATTAAAAATTACATTTCTCTCATAGAAGTCATACTTCTATTTTTCTCAACGCTTATAAAATCCTTTATAAGCCGTTCAACACTTTGAACTATTTTACTTCTCAACGGGATCTAGAAAGCTAGTACTTGTGTGGCCCTCAATGGTTCATTGATACAACTAGCCGTGGGTTCACATCTCCATGTGATTCGGACTAAACATGTCCTTATATGAGCATACCCGAATTGCTCCATTCTTATTTATCAACTCCTTGATAACAAGAACGTCAGAACTCAAGTCTGATAGTACCCAACCAATCATGTTAAACGCCTAGCAGCATCGTTTACATGATTCTCTAGGTATCAAATGATAGTGCATGCAAGAACCATTCAATTATGGTTAGCGTACAGTACGGTCCCTTCAACTCATATATCCCGACCGATTCGACAACCATTGGTTTATCGAGAGTTGTCAATGAATCGATACTATGTGTCATGTCGTAGTTGCGAATCGGATTGCGAATTGCGAATCGAAGACATTGTCAATTTGTACTGAAAAGTAAAAACAGATAAATGTTGATGACTATTTTAAAATATTTAGTAAGATATGAATTTTGGACTTTTACTTCATAAATATTTGCTCCCACTGTTTTGACATCTTTCACTACCCTCTAGTGAAAACGGGAAACTCCTTTCCTCAGTAGGTACGTAAGGTCCAATTAGCGAATTATGATCCCGAATAATATCAACCAATCACAATTCCTAAAAGATAGTTTCCAATTGCATCACAATGCAACCCTCTACGTAAACTTTTGTCTCACGTTTGATTAGGACCCAATAATATGACGTCGTTCATCTTCACGTGTCAAGCTTTACCCATCGATGTTGAACCTTAATGGACGGTCGCCATGAGTTCCCCAATAATATGAGCCGAAATCATGGGAGTTCCACGTAGTTCACATCACCATGTCAATGGATGTCACAGCTTTCCGGCACCCAGGGCCCCCGAATAATATGAGCCGAGCCCCGAGTACGGGTAGCGTTCATCATGCACCCATTGTCGATGGAAGACATGGAAATTATAAACAAATTTATAATTCCCCTTTTCGGGCTTGATATTAATTTTGAATCTTATTCAAAATGAGGGTTTTTAATTTTGAAAGGTCTCATCATTAATTTTATTTAAAAGCTCGCCATGTTTGATCATATGTTTGCCGGATTCATGCAACTTTGTTATTATCATAATAATAACGCACATACTCATTATTTATAACATATCATGCATATATTATAAACAGTAAATAAAACAAGGATGATCAATCGCCCCAATACTAATGGCCCGTGTGAGCTAAACACGGGCCTAGGTCCAATCCTAGGGAAATGCATGGGATGCAAATGTAACTATTACATTAGCTTCCAATATTTACATGTCTTCGATCTTCATAATCATCATGGCCACCATCTTCCAATCTTGATCATCCACTATACTAATATTTACAAATAAATATCCATGGCAAATAGGGATACATCTCATGGGGTGGGAACGGGCCATAAACCAAGCCCACTTTATAAATTGATAATTATTACAATCATTCAACACAAAATATCCTAGCATACACCTAGCAAATTGGGCTTGGGCTTTTGATCATCCTTCATGCCCGAAACGGGCAGCAACAAGCTGCCCGGAACATGAAAAATTTTCGGCCTCTTTTGTTGCAAAATTTTGGTCTCATGCGGTTATAAATCAATCTCAATATAATATCTTGTAATTGCTACTCAAAATCGTAACCTTAGCTCTGATACCACTTGAAAGGGGATCGGTTACGGTGACCGGAAGCGCAACGGAAGTTAAAAATTTATATTTTTCATCAAGAAATTTCGGCCACCAAGAAGATATTGTGTAGCAAATACAACAAACACCAAATAATGTCATACATAGTGTGTTTTAGAATTAACTATCAATCTCAAGAGATTGATGAATGGCACCAACCAAAGTGTAAACACTTTAGCTCTTGAGTAGATGACAAATCTTCAAGCTTCCAACCTCCAAAATTAGGCCCACCACCAACTAGGTAAATCCCCTCTTAATTTGTACTAGAAAATTAAGAGGATTTTTCAAGGAGAAGAATATTTCTTCCTCAACACTTGAAGAAGAAAAGAAGAGAAAAAACTTGGAGAGAAAATCCCTAAAATTTCGGCCAACATAGTGTAGAATGAGGGAGGGAAGAGTTGTCTTGGTAGTGCAAAAAGTTGATCCAAAAAGTTGCATGTCATGCATTATTTTAATCAAAAGTATTCCCCAACTGTTCACCTCCCAAGCATGCAATGTGACTTGGGCTTGTAACTATTACAAGGCCCATGTACTATTTAAATTGTCTCAAACATATTTGAGCCCAATTAGACTTTACTTGATTTTACTCAAGCCCACTAGTTAAATAATTATTTCCAATTGGGCTCTACAAGGCCCAATGTTATTTAATTAATTCAACACTTGAATTAATTTAATTATTTGGACTCTACTAGGCCCACTAGTGTTTAATTAATTCAACACTTGAATTAATTTAATTTAGTCCATAAGAATGTTTATGAAAATCATAATTTTCAAATACATTATTTACTTGGCCTATTTTTAATTTAGGAACACATTCATAAATTAAAAATTACATTTCTCTCATAGAAGTCATACTTCTATTTTTCTCAACGCTTATAAAATCCTTTATAAGCCGTTCAACACTTTGAACTATTTTACTTCTCAACGGGATCTAGAAAGCTAGTACTTGTGTGGCCCTCAATGGTTCATTGATACAACTAGCCGTGGGTTCACATCTCCATGTGATTCGGACTAAACATGTCCTTATATGAGCATACCCGAATTGCTCCATTCTTATTTATCAACTCCTTGATAACAAGAACGTCAGAACTCAAGTCTGATAGTACCCAACCAATCATGTTAAACGCCTAGCAGCATCGTTTACATGATTCTCTAGGTATCAAATGATAGTGCATGCAAGAACCATTCAATTATGGTTAGCGTACAGTACGGTCCCTTCAACTCATATATCCCGACCGATTCGACAACCATTGGTTTATCGAGAGTTGTCAATGAATCGATACTATGTGTCATGTCGTAGTTGCATCGATGGTGTAATCTATGAAACCCCTTTCATAATTACCACCATACTCTGATCAGAGATTTCAACCTACATACACATGAGAACACATAGGATATCCATTCCCGAAGGTAAGCGGTGAATCCCCTACTACAATGCATCGACTCCTATATGTTTCGACAGAACACACAACCTTGCCACCTGATGACCCCATGAGAGTCGGTAAACAAGTCAAAGTGTAATTCTAGCACATAGAGTCTCAATGTTGTCCCGGGTCATAAGGACTAATGGTGTACAACCATAAACTAGGACTTTTCCACTCGATAAGTGAGAACCACTTGGAAAGTCCTTTATGGAGGGTTGTTCAGTGCACTCTACCAGGAGCACCTATCTGCATGCTCGGACATCACAATGTCCCCTACCAATGAAACATGGTAATCACATCGCAGATACTAGTCTCGAACTCTAGCGGTCTATATCCTTCTTAGCGGCGGCTGAATCGACTAGGAACTGTTTAAAATATACAGTATTCCAAATATGAGTTTCATGATACTCATCATATGAGCATCTCATATTCTTTCTACTATTTGTATATTCAAGGGCTTTATCTATGCAACTAGCATGGGTATATGGGTATATAGATAAAGATTTGCCAAAACAATAATTTCAAATATTATTAAAATAAAGATTGCTTATACATAGAATTTCATTGTGAACACTCGGTCAACACTTGGCTCGACGGGAACCTACTCTAACAGTTCAAGCCCCAATAGCCGGTAGTCTCGAAAAGGCCTATAAATCCATGTTTGAAAATTCGCGGAAAAATTTAAAATTTTTCTTTTTAAATAATTAAAATTGCCTCATTCATGAATGAACTGATAAATAAAGTTTGATGTTCAAAATGGCAGCGGAAGAAATTAACATTTTCGAAATAACAGTAAAGGTTTATCCAACGACAATCAAAATGTTTGAGCAATCAAATAATAATAAATGCTGAACTGAGATCCTCGGGTCTTACTACTGCCGACTCGAGCTGGCTCACTGGTCCCCGCCCTCGGTCCCGACATCATCAGTACCTACAACAATCAAGTCTAGTGAGTCTAATGACTCAACATGCATATATCGTAAATAACAAGTAAATAAATAGTAAAATTTTGCATGGGATAAAAATATCATGTCATGAGGCATAATGTGAAAATAACTTGTCATGAGCAATTATAATACGTGCATAACTGAACTGAAAATCATAGTGAAAATGTTTGCTCCTTGGAGCCCTGTACTGAAATAGCATGTAATAATTTTCTGGTGAGATTATGGTCTACGCAAGTGGTCCCTGAACTGAACTGAACTGAGCTGACCGGTAACTGGCGACCGGGTTTAATAATGTACGTCTGATCAGAATACTGCCACAGTATACTGGGTGAAACAACTGAACTGACCGGTAACTGGCGACCGGACCGGTAACTGACGACCGGGTTTAATTATGATAGTAAAGTGACCACAAGCAATATCGCATAAATCTCAAAATGAATATTTTTGCACGTAATATAATTAACCAACATAATTAAATATCCTGCAATAATTTTACTGAATGGATTGGATCGCTCCCAGGCTCGCTGCAACCTACATATGCCATGAAAAATATGCAATAGATTTTACTTGACCAAACTATGCAATTAAATCCGAAAACTGAGACAATTGCGCCTACGACTTCGTATTTAATCATGACTCTGTACCAACCCGAACCAATATCGAACCATCAAGTAGTCATGATTAAAATACGCCTAAAATGATGAAGTAATACCCCTAAAATGTTGAGGGTCGAAATCTAGGTGGATGGAGGCCGAAACATGAAACGCTCTTTCGAGAGTCAATTTGGCACATCGCACCGTAAATTATTGTACGACCTCAAAAATGATCCGAATCACAAACGGCCAAAAACATGACCTTCCTAACTCAATGAGGCACTGTCCAGTACAAGTCCATAGGCTAAAAGCCAACCGAGAACTCGAACGAGCCACTGAACCATCGCATCACTTGCTGTCCACAAAATACAGCAGCATGCTTGCGTTTCCTTATGTCGTTTTCGAGACTACCGGCCATTGGGGCTTAAACCACCACCCGGAATCTCTTACCAACATCCC
Source organism: Primulina tabacum (assembly GCF_025594145.1). Lineage (NCBI taxonomy): Eukaryota > Viridiplantae > Streptophyta > Magnoliopsida > Lamiales > Gesneriaceae > Primulina > Primulina tabacum. The sequence continues at coordinate 9,631,173 of NC_134562.1, forward strand.
AAGGAATTATTTGAACCATGGCTAAGGGCCCTAGGCCAGCCACAATTCGCATCACCCATGTAACAACCGAAAAGTTCCAACCGAGAACCAATTCTGCACGTCGGGGCATTGTTCTTGTTTTGCTGTCACCGATCGTTCCAGTGGCCATCTGATTGACCAAGACACAATCTAGACATCTAGGGGCATGGTATGTACCATGGATAAGGGCCATAGGCCAACAAGATCCACACCACTCCACAAACTTCGAAACACACATGCTGGAAAAAGGGGAGGGCCGAAAGGGTGCTGTGCTGTTCTTGAGTTTTAATTTAAAAACCGATTCACCATGGACCACGCCTCCAAAAGGGCAACTTAGTCACGTCTTTGACATGCTAGGAAAGTGTTCTAACCATGGCTATAGGCCTTTTGGGCAGCCATGATCAGAAACTTTTCCCTTTGACAGCAAACTGAATTTTCGAAACTCAAATGGACACAAATGGGGAGTTGCTGTCATTTTCTCGACTTCCAGCGTTCATGGGGTGACATGAATGGACCAACATGGTCCTAATACATCCTATTACATGTCTAGATGTTTCCATGGGAGCCTGGAATCGAACCAATACCTGAAACCATCAAAACAAATGAAACCGTGAAGCTTGAAATGGAGAGGCCGAAATCTGCATGTTTATTTTTCTGAAAATTCTTTGATGTGTTTCGGTTTTTGCATGGAAATGATGATCATGTAATGTTAAATAATGATAATAGGACTTGATTGAAGAGTCAAGGAAGAACATATGCATGCCTGGTTTCGTTTGAAAGAAAAACGAAAGAATGAGACGATTCGGCGCGGATAAGGTGGAGTGATCTTGCTTCCTTGTTCTTCACTCGATTTTTTTTTCTTAATGAGCTATCGATTTTTCCTCACTAAACCCACAATCAAGCTCTGAAATTCTCAAATATTCGGTGGTGGGGGAGGGGAAATGGTTAGGAGGGTGAGGGAGATCCAATAATAAAGGGATACCAAGGTATGACCAAGTCTCCTCTTTTTGAAATTTGAATTGGTTGGTATCAAATGGCTTCTTGGATGGATCTAGAATGAGTGGCCGATTTTTACATGTTAGATGTAGGTTGATTATGATCTAATATAAATTAGTTAAGGGTGATTATCAAATGAAAAGATTATCAAGTTAAGGGATGGCAAGAGAAGGGTCAAAGGTGAGTTGGCATAACATTGCTTAATCCACTAAGGGGTGGCCGAAAATTAGACATAAAATGAAGGGGAAATGTTGTTTATTAAGTAAATTTATAACCCTTAAAAACCTTACATATCTTTTAAATAATTTAGTGAATTAATCCCTTAATTATGGAACTTAAATGAATTTATTTTTTATTCACCTCAAGTTGCTTAAATAAATCCCTAAACCTCCTTTTAACTTAAATTAACTTACTTTCTAGCTAAAATAAATTCTGAAAATGTTTTCTGAATCTTAAATTTTATCTCGAAACTCCAACTCCAGTCCGGCCTCACTGAATTACTGAAAAGATAAAAATTTAAATGACTACATAAAATAATTAACTTTAAAGAAAAGCATTTAAATACTCATGCAATAAAATCATTTTAAAATACTAGAATTATGCATGACTTATACGTAGTCTAATTTACGGGTTCTACAACTCTCCCCCCCTTAAAAGAAATTTCGTCCTCGAAATTAAAACTTACCGAATAACTCGGGGTAACGACTCCTCATCTCTGGCTCAGACTCCCATGTAGCTTCCTCCTCTGAATGGTTGAGCCATTTGACTTTGACTAGCTTAACCAGCTTGTTCCGAAGCTTCTTCTCCTGCCTGTCCAAGATCTGCACTGGTCTGTCCTCATAATATAGGTTCGGAGTAAGCTGCAACGGCTCAAAGTTCAGGACATGCGAAGGATTCGCCATGTACTTTCTCAGCATAGAGACGTGGAAGACATTGTGTACTCTGGCCAGATTCGGCGGAAGAGCCACACGATAAGCTAGCGTCCCAACTCTGTCGAGGATCTCAAATGGCCCAATGAATCTCGGACTGAGCTTCCCTTTCTTCCCAAATCTCATGACACCCTTCATAGGTGCCACCTTCACAAAGACATGGTCGCCGACAGCAAACTCTAAATCTCTCCTCCTCTGATCTGCATAACTCTTCTGTCGACTCTGAGCAGTCCTCATCCTATCACGGATCTTAACTACTACATCGGCAGTCTGCTGAATAATCTCTGGACCCAACTCTGCTCTCTCTCCTACTTCGTCCCAATGAACAGGAGATCTACACTAACGGCCATATAGTGCTTCATACGGAGCCATACCAATAGAAGACTGGAAGCTGTTGTTGTAGGTGAACTCTACTAATGGCAAGTTCGACTCCCAACTCCCAGAGAAATCCATCACACAAGCACGGAGAAGATTCTCCAAGATCTGAATAACTCGCTCTGACTGCCCATCTGTCTGCGGATGGAAAGCTGTGCTAAACAGCAACTTCGTCCCCATAGTCGAATGCAAACTTTTCCAAAACGAGGAAGTAAACTTGGGATCTCTGTCAGATACAATAGAAACTAGAATACCATGGAGTCGGACTATCTCCCGGATGTACAACTCTGCATACTGAACCATGGTGAAAGTTGTCTTAATAGGCAAGAAGTGCGCTGATTTGGTAAGACGATCTACAATCACCCAAATAGCATTCGATCCTCTGACTGATTTCTGAATCTTTAATTTTATCTCGAAACTCCAACTCCAGTCCGGCCTCACTGAATTACTGAAAAGATAAAAATTTAAACAACTGCATAAAATAATTAACTTTAAAGAAAAGCATTTAAATACTCATGCAATAAAATCATTTTAAAATACAAGAATTATGCATGGCTTATACGTAGTCTAATTTACGGGTTCTACAAGTTCGGTTAGGCAGTGGGTAAGTCTTAAGCTGGGTGAGTTTGTACAAGTAGTTGTATAAATCAAAGTCTTCTAGTGGATCCTACCCGAGGTGGTAGAAGGGGTGACGTAGAAGCAGTTGAAGTCTTTGAACATCCGTAAACATATCTTGTGTATTTAACTGATTAACTGTTGTTTTTAAAGTGTTTGGATCAGTTAGAGTATCCGTCAGTTCAGTTATCACCATAACTAAACTGATGTATGCGAAAACTGATCTCCTTTATTTTATTTACTCAGTTTACATAAGTTAAAACGCTTTCAAATATAACAGCTTTCTTCACAAAGGATTACTTCGAGTTTTTTCCACTTGGTCTTAAAACCAAACTCGATTTAATTCATCGATGTTAATATTCTTAGAACACGAGCTATTGCAGCTCATTGGAGCATATTGTGCTTGAAATGCCTTCAAAGGCACCAGCACACGATCCTTTCAATTGGTATCAGAGCTAGTTGTTCTAAGAAGAACATTTAAAGAAAACTGTGTTTTAAATTAACTTATTTTAAAATATTTTTAAATGCTATTTAAAAGTACTTTATATTATTTTCCTAACTATTTGAAAATATTTATATATCGCTCATAGCGAAGAGTAGAGAGGAACTTAGTTCTGGAACTAACATTGTCGCCAATTCTCTAGACTCTTAGCTTTTGGGTTTTAATGAGCCCGCAGGGTTCTGAGCTTCATCTGTCAAGATGCACAGCTAAATTGTTCAGTGAACAAAATTTCAGTTGCAAGCCTACCAGTTCAGCTGACGCACAAACGAAGCTTAGCCATGCTGGGATGTTTGATGATTGAAGTGGAGGTTAATCATCAACAATATACCGCCGAGTCATTGATGTATCAGATCATACTACAACAAAAACGGCATACGACAACGGATTTTATCCGTTGTCGTAGCATTTTTAAAACTGTTGTAACTAAGGGTGTTGTTGAAAGTCCGTTCAACGACAACGGTTTTTACCCGTTGTGGTAGGTAGAATTTGCGAAGGTTTTTGAAAACCATCGCTAACTAAGTTAGCGACGGTTTTATTCGTAACCGTCGCTAGGTCAGCATATAACAACCGTCACTAAATTTAGCGACGGTCTTTAATCATGATTTCCGTCGCTAAGTTGTTTCGAAAAATAAAAAAAAATTCTTTTAATAATTTAATAAATCTAAAAGAAACTAACAATCGAAACTAAAATCGTGTAAGAGAAAAAAATTTTAAGTGTTGTAAAGTAGTAAAATCATGTAAGAAAGATAAATTTTAAGTGTTATGAAGTAGTGAGAAAAATTTTATGTGTCATGAAGTAGTGAGAAAAATTTTAAGTGTTGTGTAAAGTGATAAAATTGTGTAAGAGAAAAAAATTTTAAGTGTTATGAAGTAGTGAGAAAAAGATTAAGTGTTGTGAGAAGTGATAAAATTGTGTAAGAGAGAAAAACTTTTATGTGTTGTGGAGGAAAATGGATCGAAAATGGAGATATTTATAGAGAGTTTGCGCGGTATTTGGCTTAACCGTCGCTAATTTCAAATTAGCGACGGGTATTATAAAATCGTTGCTAAATTTTGCGACGGTTAAATGAAAACCGTCGTTAAATGTAGCGGCGGTTTTAAAAAAATGTGGCATGTTTTGACATGCGACGAATTTAATTTAAACCGTCGCTATCAGTAGCGATGATTTATCTAAAAGCGTTGCAATAATTAGCGACGACTTGCCGAAAACCGTCGCTAAATATGGCAACGTTTTCCAAAACCGTAGTTGTTTGTCCAAAAACCACGCCAATCGACAACGGTTTTAAAAAATCGTTGTCGATTGTCCAAAAAAACACGCGAATAGACAACGGTTTAAAAAAACTGTTGTTGTTTGTCAAAAACACACGCTAATCGACAACGGTTTTCAAAAACCGTTGTCCATTGGCCAAAAAAACACGTCAAGAACCGTTGTCTTTTGCCCTAAAAAACGCTGAAAGACAACGATTTTTGGAAAAACGTTGTCGTTGACACCTTAAAAGACAATGATTTTGTAAAAACCGTTGTCAAAACGCACCTACGACAACGATTTTTACTAAAACCGTTGTTAAGAACTCTACGACAACGGTTTTTCAAAAAAACCGTTATCGTAGGTACGTTTTCGTTGGGCGTTTTTCTTGTAGTGTCAATGAGGTTCAGCATCAGTTGAGTTAATTTGAGTCTGCTCGACAAGTTAGCCTGCAAAGATATCAAGTTCAAGGCAAAGTAGCTCGTTTCTCTAGCAAATTGAACTCACAATCATGCAGCAGTTCAAATGGTGAAAGGCAACCAGTTGCTGATATATCCAGTTCTGTCATACACAAACTGACTGATAACCGACGTTATTTAAAAATGCTATCGTAGTAGCAATTTTCCTTTCACATGATGTAATAAAATGTAAAATACTAGGAAGTTTATTTGATTAAATAAACGTCATGTTTATCCCATTGTGTTTCGGTGTGACTTAATTGATATATCAAGATTTCTTGCCTACACTATTTGAATGATTAAAATTTGCCAACTGAGCATATATAATTCTGTTTTTCAAAGAGGTTTTCAATACAGTTTTTGAGGGAGAGTTTTTTTTTACGTTAAAACTGAAAAAAAAATTGTTTTTCAAATCGTCCTTAATTAAGTTCTGGAGGGGGAGCTTTTAACCATGTTTGAATGTACTATCCCTTGAACTGAATATATTGTTCTTAACTGCTCAAGTTTTGTGATCATAAAAAGATGGATATTATTGAAACTTTTCAAGTTCGTAATATTGAGTTTTGATGTTTACAAAACTTGTTATTTTGTGTTACTAATGATCTACCTTAGTGTGCAGAAGCTAGGATCAGTTACGAGCTGTTTGCATTGCAAACTGAAGACTCAACTGATCGCACAAACTGAATCAGTCGAACTGATATTGCAAACAAACAGTTCAGTTGATTGTCCAGCTGATAGGTGGTTCAGCAGCAGAACCTCAGAAGCCTGGCCAGCCGAAGGAGTGTTCAACTGATGAAGATCCCAGCTGACCAGCTCAACTGAACGAGAGTGAAATCAGTTCAACTGACGAGTCAATTGATTTCACCAGCCCAACTGAATATCAGTTCTGCTGACTAGTTCGGAGCATCAGTTAGAATCTTTAAGTTGTAGATCAATACAAGCTCATTCAAGTGGATTCCATCTATGCATAAAGGTACAAAGCAATTGTCTAGTCAAAGGACAATAATGAACGTTGCATAAGAGCATTAAAGACAAATGTTCCAGAAGGGCAATCGAAAATTCGAGACACAAAGTCCAAGGAATTAATTCAAAATGCAACGGAAACAATAATTGAGTCTCACTGTACGATCTAGCTTCACGCCTATAAATAAAAGATGAATATCAGTGAGGAAAAGAGACAGACAGAGACACATATCAGTTGAGAGAGTGTGGTAAAAGAAAGGGCATGTTTATTTGCTTATCAGCTTTCAAGAAGCATTCAACCCAGAGGGAATACTCAAACATTATAAGCTTTGTTCAGAAGCTCACTTCCCTCAGTGTGTGAGAACAACTTTCTGGTGTATTCATTGTTCAGTTCTCACTCACGAACATACACATCACCACTCAAATACAGTCTTGCACAAAGACAATAAACTTGTGTATGTAGTCTTTCTCACATACACGTTAAAGAAGTGTTGGGTGAAAGGTGCTGCCTTCAGTAAAGGCTAGGAGTTCAGTTAGGCAGTGGGTAAGTCCTAAGCTAGGTGAGTTTGTACAAGTAGTTGTATAAATCAAAGTCTTTTAGTGGATTCTACCCAAGGTGGTAGAAGGGGTGACGTAGGAGCAGTTGAAGTCTCCGAACATCTATAAACATATCTTGTGTATTTAACTGATTAACTGATGTTTTCAAAGTGTTTGGATCAGTTAGAGTATCCGTCAGTTCAGTTCTCACCATAACTGAACTGATGTATGCGAAAATTGATCTCCCTTATTTCAGTTATTCAGTTTAAATAAGTTAAAATGCTTTCAAATATAACAGCTTTCTTCACGAATGATTACTTCGAGTTTCTTCCGCTTGGTCTTAAAACCAAACTTGATTTAATTAATCGGTATTAACATTCTTAGAACAAGAGCTATTGCAGTTCATTGGAGAATATTGTGTTTGAAATGTCTTCAAAGGCACCAGCACATGATCCCTTCAGCGGCAATCCTCCACACAGGCAGCGAAGTGTAATCGAACAAGGGGGAGGCAGAGAGATTGAAGAAAGCAGGCTTGGAAGTTTGAATGTGGAGAGCGAGTAAAGCATGAATGAAGGAAACCAAGAGATAGTGGTGTGAAGTCCAGTAGTGAATGGGCTTGAGTTATTCAGTCCACTATCATAGCCCAACTCACAGACAAATAAAATCGCGGGCCGCTACAAATAAGGTTGAACTGGGCTGATATACAAGCATTTTGGCCCAACGGGCCAATGCTTGCGGGGGGAAATTGTTTGTGCTAAAAAATATTTAATTATAGATGTCAAATATAATTGCAAGCCCAATTAAATTATAGGCCCATCAAATGCAGCAGATCAATTCCTATCAATTCCAACTGATCGCAAAGCGCTGAAAAGAGAGAAATCGTGGGATGAAAAGCGGAAGAACGTGGGCCATAGGAAAGTGGGAGAACTGCTCAGCATTAGAAGAAAAGGATCGGCCAAAGCAACAAAAAGAAAAACACGCAACTTTACGCACAAAAATCTGCAAAAGGCTCTCTGCTAATTTTCAGTCTTCAAGCATTAGTTTTCAAGCTTTCCAATAGTTGTTCTAGCATTTTAGATCTTCTCGTTTTAGACTTCAGCAATAATTTATTATATTTTTCATGTTTTGATGAATTTCTACAGTTCTTGTAAATTCAAAATTATTTTAGAGATTTATTTCCATCAATTTCTAATTGTTTTCTTCATTTTTGCATTGCATTTGTTTTAGAAGATTAGAACTAACGGTCGAATTTAAAATTCACGACGCTTGAATAGTTAGAAGTTAGATTTTATCGTTTTCACACAAATCGGTGCATCTCGCACTTGACACGTCCGCAAATATCAACATTATGCAAACAACATATTCTTACTATTTATTTGTATTTACCAGACAAATGTCATTGACCATAGACCCACGTGCACCAGAACATGAAAATTGCAGTATAATGTATCGAAATTGAGATACGATTTACCTTAAATTGAGTACAAATTATGGATATTTAAGTATGGAGTTAAGAGGGTACGAATGAGAAAAGAATTAGGAAAACAAGTTCTCACTATTTATTTATATTAACCAAGTGTCATTAACAATATGATTCTTAAAATATATGAAAATTTTGGTATATTGTGTCAAATTTTATTTACTATATGGCTTAAGCTAGATAAAAATTTATGGATATCTAAGTACGAACCTTGGCACAAAATATATTATGGTACAATATATCCATTTTTGGTATCATATTTCTTAAATTGAGTGTAAATTATAGATTTTCAAGTACAAACTTGGAGGGGGCATAGAGTTATTGTTGATTCAACCTCACATGTGTCTCAAATTGGGTACAATCTGTGAAGTTTTGGTAATATATGTCTTATATTGAGTATAAATAAAAGATATTCAAGTACATAGCTAGTGAGTATAGTACAATGTTTCATACTTATAGTACTATATTTGTTAAATTTGGCTAAAAGTTAATAGATTTTGAGATATAAAATGTTTGTTTATGACTATCTTTTGAATACTTTCATATTTTGTTAAGCCCATTTTTTGTGCTATTAATTAATTATGCATGTGTCATATTTCAAGAAAAATAGTGCTCACTTTATCAGTTTTTATAAGCATTTTCTGGTCAATTTTCATGATCATGTTGTTACACATTATTATAACCACAAATCACTTAAAAATAAAAAAGTAATGTAATTTGCACTTCATTTTATATTATCTACAATTTTCGTAATGTGTAAAATTTATTCACAATGGGAATCAAATAACATTCAAAACTAAAATAGTGCATAAAACATTCAGTTTTCATAACTCAACCAGAAACAACCAACAACTTACCAACAACAAATAAATGTAATTCCCAGCAAAACACGTGATAAGGAATATGAAATAAGAACAACGATAAAATATATATTATGTACACCTTTTTCATATTGTAAAACATGAGAAAGACCAACAAAATAACATTATTCAACCATGTCCATGTGAACAAAGTACTTCAGATATAAAAAATGTTAGATCTTTCCGATGCATTACCAAAGAAAACACCGTTCCATCAATACTGCAGCTAGATCGTATACATATTCTTGCATATGTGACATTGGTTGTTTCGTATTCCACTATCCTCCTTTTCCCGTGCATGAGTTAAAAAAATTAATTGTTGGTAAACAACCAAATATTAATTAATTAATCATATATGCTAATTGAGCACGATTCATTACTATTAAAGTGTTAGCACAACCCACATGAGCACCAATGCCTCCCAAAAGTCATGCACGAAAATTTCGAGTTTCATTATATCGTTTATTTTGTTAAAATGAACTTTTACGTTGCCACTAAATACCATACTACACTTGAAAGAAATTAAAAACACCATATCTATAATACAGAGTGCCAATGAAAGAACAAAACAGAATATTTGTCCTATTTTGATAAATATACAAATGACAAATCAATTGTTTTTATAGATAATAATTTGTCACAATCTTGTAATATTCTATAATTACGAAAAACTGACATCAAATTCATTAATCTACAAGCTTTAAGATTAGAAAATTCTAAAGGAAAATTTGAAATTAATTCAAATAACAAATATAGTAATTAAATAACATAGTAAATCAATCAATAATTAAAAAGAATCAACTAAAATAGAATTTGTCAGATTATTAAGGATTGAATTTTTTAATCTGTGAAGAAAAGTGGAAGAAAAAAATTTATATTCCTAAAAATTAATAACCTAAATGTTTTGAGCTTTGAATCTGCAAAGATTTGTGTTGGAAACTAAATTTCGGTTGTTTGACAAACTGAGTGCTTAATCGATTGGATTAACTGATCAAGAAGTTTGAAAGAAACTGAAACTGACAGTTGCCCATAACTGAAGATTAATGCACAGATTAACAATGGCAACTGAACCAACTGAACTTACGCAGACAACTAACTGATCGGTTGGAAACTGATCAGTTGCTACATTCAGTTGTGAGCTTATCAGCTATTGCTTATCAGCCGATCCTTCAGCTGTACACGTCATCAGTTAACGAAAAGGACATTCAACCGACAACATTACAAAGCAGACTGCAACTAATAGTGGGAACGCCGCATTTCAGAAAAGCTGCAGTGTAAGAATGTCAGAAGCATATCGACGTGGCAAACAACGGATATAAAGATTCAAATTACATTGATTATTACCGTTGAAGAGAAACCTATAAATAGCATAGAAGATCAGCTGAGAGAAGACCGACGAAACTAAGAACGATTCACTATTCTATCAAGCTTGCTGTTACCCTGCTGAAATTCTCGCTCATATTCAAAAATTAGAAGCTCACACTTATCAGATATATTCGTAGCATTCTAGGTTACTTTTCGAGCTCACTAGCACAAATTATTACTGTTGTAAAACTTGATCTTAAGATATCAGTTCTGCTAAGATTTTTCAGTTGAAATACTGTAACTTGTATTGAAAACCAAGAGTTTCAGTTTAGGCATTGTTAAGTCCAAACTGAAGTGGGTCTGTGCAAGTGTTTGTATCGATCAAAGTTTTTTTAGTGAATATCATATCCTTGTGATAGAAGTGGTGACGTAGGAGTGATTAAAATCTCCGAACATGCATAAAATCTCGTGTGTTCTTATTTCAGTTTTTATTCTATCTATCAGTCAGTTTATTTCCGCACTTTATTGTTAACAGATTGATATCGACTGACAAGATTCTGAGCTTCAGTTTTCACTAAACTGACTCAACATTCAAAAAGATTGTGAAAATCGTGAGTGTTTATTCAAGCTCCTTCTAAACACTCTTTCACCAGTTAATTGATACTATCAATTTGAGACCATTTTTTTAGACCTTAATGACACCGGAATCGACAAAGAAATTTCACAACATTTTTTCTCCTTTAATCTTGACTTTTTTTTGGTAAACATATTACCGTTGAAATTGTTAGAGTAGGTGTCCGGCAGGACAACATATGGCTAAGGCTTTATTGACTATAATGTAAAACAATCTTTATTTTAATAATATTTTATGATTCTATTCGATTATGACATTATACTTTATCAGTATACTTATGCAAGCTGCATAGATAAAGTCCTTGAATATACAATAGGTACCATGAGGTCTGCGTCGCAACGTAAGATCATGTAACTCATTAGGAAGAGTACTGTATTGTAAGGTCCATGAAATTAAATTTCGGCATGACCTCCCCGTAAGTAGGACATCCCGAAAACCTCAAGCACCAGTTTATATCAAAATATACTCCAACTAGAGCCATTAAAACAAGAACAAAAGTTAAACAACCTATAGCCGCACTGGCCAGGACTAAGCAAAAATTGAAACTTACCTAATACTTACAGGATCATAAAAATCACAGAGTTGACTCAGAACATAACAAGAACAACCAAATAACACTACAAATACACGGGGCATCTCCCCGGCAAATAAACTACCACACAAGACAAAAACAAACTCAAGACATACATATAGACTAACTGGGAGACTCCACTGTACAGAACCAAGCAATCCAACCTCAATCCCGATCTCCACTGGCAGAACCTTGGGCTGATGCTGCAAAACAACTCGGGAGATCTACCATGGTGTCCAATAGCAACCACAGCAGCCCCCACAGAAAACAACTGAGTTTAGGATTCTGGTATGAAACTGTTCAACAATAACAACAATAATCATAAATCATGCATAATCATCATTCAATCACTTGCTTGTGATTGCAGCCATTCTCCGAAAAGGGAGAGGCGAGGAATCGTCTGCTCCCTTTCGGTTCATGTAACGAACATTGTTAGGCATGAAAGGCTCAACGAATACTCGGGATAACAGGAGCAAACAAACGGTACAATAACAACTGGAATAATGCTCGAGCAACAAAACAGGGGAGGTACATCGTCATGCAGCTAAACCGTCATGCCAAGTATGCGAGGTATGCCAAGCTGTGCTGAATAACGCCCATGACTCGGCCTCCATACAGCTGATACGATATAACAGGATGGCACAACATAACGAACTTGATGACACAATCCCAGCGCTCACCTCAAAAGGCTGCACTAACCACGGAATTGTTCAATCACATCTACGGTCTCATGTGTATAGGTCTATCAGTCACACTATGATCCCGAGATAAACAACAGTACCAGATAACAACGGATATCAACATTGAGCTAACAAGAACGATAGGGCTCAACATGAATATCACAACAGTATGCCCTATGCTAAATGACAATAATATGTCACAATATTAACCATATATTACAACGAAGTCATTTAACAAATTACAACAGTCAACAAATCATAAACACGATCAGTGCAACATAGAATGACAATTAAACATAATTTATGTTTTACCGTCGTATGTTAACGAGCTGTAAGATACCTATACCAACTTGACAATCCAATATCAACTACACTTCCAGACTCTCGGCCTAAATAAAACCACAATAAGCCAATCATGAAAACTACATTCCATACCAATGTCCGATTTGGCACAAAAGAGCATAAAATTCGTATATCGCACAATATTAAATCAAATCAATAACCGCTAATTGGAAATGAAAGATAACTCAAATATCTAACTTTTCTGGAAGAAACCATTTCCAGAATCCTAATAGATAAATCCCAGAATTATCAAGAAAATGCTACTACATACGCACTTCACAGACAGAATTCTGTACTTGAGCAGTTTCGGAAAAATGAATATAACGATTTCAATTCTTAATGGACTTTAACAGTTCTTATATAAATACGAAGACAACACATAGCTCTACAACTCTTATTATAATCACAAGTCTAGAATCCGAGAGCATAAATGTCATAAACTCGAATTACAGTAGCTAATCTACGCAGCTCCAACACAGAATTCTATTTTGACACATTTTGGTAGAAAAATAAAAAAAAATCCATTTCTAATCAAAAACCCATTGTTCCAGTGCTATAAATGTAACGCCCCAAAAATTTTAAGGTCCACGCAAACCACGTGCATGCAATTATTAAATTCTCTTGTATTTTAATTAAATGTTTTAATTGCATTAATTAATTATGTTGTGCATATTTACATGTTTAAAATATATTTTTCTACATGTTGCATTAAAATGGTATTTTTAAGAAATGTTCAAGTGGCGATCGAGGAACGGGGACCGAGGGCTGTAATGTAAAATGTTTTTGTCAAATAATTATTTTTAGTTATTTAAAATAAAGTTGATGGTTTTTCATATTTTTGAAAATAGGGGGTTTAGAGGTGATTTTATACGCCGGGACGTAAATTTTATCGGTGTTGGCTTTTCAACTAAAATGCGAACTTTTTGGCAACCTGGCTATTTAATTCATAAACTTTTTACCAAAACTTTACTAATATATTTTATTTAATTCTAATTAAAAGACTAATGGGCTTAATTGTGGCTTGATATGCCTAAAGCCTAGTTAGTAACTTAATTAGAGTTTATATGAGATTAAAACACCTAAAACCCTAAACCTTGCACACAAAACAATCGGCCACTTTTATTTTCTGAAAAATATTCTCTCCCAACTCCACCTATCTCACGGCACACACACAACACACTTGGAGGAAGGATTTTCGAAGGATTCAAGGAGTAAGTAGCCAAAGTTTCTCCCGTTCTTCGTCATCAACGATTATTCGAGCGTATAATACGCAAAGGCACACCATACATCTCCTTTTCTCATCCATTATATCATATTATGGTTTGAATTATTGGGTGCATGAAAAACAAGACTTTATTTTTACAATTTTCGTAATATTGCATGTATGCATGAAGAAACATGGTTTTTGAATCATATAAATTGCATATTGATTGGTTAAGGGGCTGCCATGATGTCTAAGTATGGTTAGGTAAGGTTTATACTTGTTTTATAATCACACCAACTCACCTTAATCACCACCAAAAGTTACGGCAGAAACAAAAACACCAAGCAGTGCGAGTTGCTGTCTTGGGTTGAGGGTTCGGGTTTTCATTGCAGGGGGTTGGGGTTGGGTTGGCTGGTTCCAGAGGCTAGCCAAGGTCATGACGGAGTCAAGGAGGGAGTCCTAGCCAAGCTAGGACTCACGGTCAGGGCTGGAGAAGAGTCCTAGCTATGCTAGGACTCCACCCGAGAACCATGCACAAGTTGGTGCAGTGTTTACGCACAGGTCTAGGGGATGAGGGGCTCAACTCAGGGTCACGGGCTGGGCTAGGGTGGCTCACTAGGGTCCTAGCGTGGTGCACAATAAGTTGGTTCAAGGGCTGGGGCGTCGGCTTAGGGTCTAGACACCAAAATCGTAGAGTCCATGAAAGCTGAAAGTGTCGGCCAGCATGGGGTTACTTAGGAAGCTGTCGTTTTTGTGGTTTGGGCTGGTTTCTGGGTGAGGTTAGAGTCCAGTAGGGTACTCAAACATGTTGGGCAGGTTCTGGTTTGTTATGGTCCGAGGGTATCTCGATAAAATTAAGAGATGGCTCGGAGTCGAAGTTTAGGTGTCGAATAGGGTGTTTTAAATATGAAAAATTCGAAAACGGCTCACGGGGGTCGAATTGTGGTCCATAAGGGCTAAAATAATATAAAAAGACTAAATTTAGAATTTAGGAATTTTATATTAGGGATTTTTCGGGATTAAAACACCGTTAAAACAATTAAGTAAAGATAATTGAAAAAGTCTAAGTTTTAAGCCAAATAAAATTATGAAAAAAATTCATGTAGGCTTAAATAATTATTTGGGACATGTTAGAGACATGAAATCAAGAAAAAATAGAAAACGTAAAATGTCGAGTCTAGGGGTAAAACGGTCTTTTTACATCTAAAAATTAGTAAACGTCATGGCAGTGCCCTGAATGCTGTATTATGTGCTAATTTTATTATTTTCTATAGTTATGGATGTTTATGGAATTTTGTTATGTTAAAATGATATTTTAAATGTTTATGAGATTTTATATGTAAAATGATATTTTAAATGATTAAGGAATTTTAGATGGTTATGATTTAATATGTAAAAATGTTATTTTACATGTTTTGAGGGTAAAATATCATTTTAAATGATTATGAATGTTCATGATTAAATTATGATTTTTTTAATGT
Source organism: Primulina tabacum (assembly GCF_025594145.1). NCBI lineage: Eukaryota > Viridiplantae > Streptophyta > Magnoliopsida > Lamiales > Gesneriaceae > Primulina > Primulina tabacum. The sequence goes on from NC_134562.1 coordinate 9,646,369, forward strand.
CCATGGGATTTTTATGAATTAAGGAAGACATTTAAAAGACGTGTTGCATGCTTGGTTTCAAAAACGAAAATGTTATGTTATGCATGATTTTTATGAAGTGGTGAGAATGTAAATGTTGAAGAAAGTGAAGTGATTGTGACTAATTCGTTAATGTTGGCGACATCGTGAGGGTTATGGTCCCAGTGGGAGCTCGACGATCGTGTTTCCATCATTGCGAATATGTGATAACGGTTTTGTGGTAACGGAAGAATGGAAATATCGTGAAGGGAAAAGGCCCAGAGGGAACCCATTTATGGGAAAAAGCCCCCGAGGGAACCTCGACGATCGTATTTCTATTCAGTCATGATAGGCCAGGGCCCAGTTGACCGGTGAGAGTGTTGCTGGTGTCCCCCGCCGCCCAGTACTGCGGTTTCACGTAGATGGATCCATCGATTTTCATGTCATGTCATGTCAGGAAAGTCACAATTAACAATCTGAATTCAACAAAAAAGGGAAAAGAAAATGTTTATGATCATGTTAAAAAGGTTTTATGTCATGTCATGTTGAGAAAAAAAGAAAAAGTTAAGGTTTATGTTATACATGTCATGAAAATGTTTATGCTTAAGGTTGATGCATCATTATGAAAATGTTTCTATCATGAAAATATTTATGAAAATGATCATGTTTGAAGTTTTTGCATCTTCATGAAAACGATATTTTAAGTACAAATATTTTTCACTGTTATATGTTGACTGTATTACGTATTACTTGCTATAAAGATGATGGTGTGTTGAGTCTTTAGACTCACTAGGTGTGATGGATGCAGGTGAGAATGAGGGAGGACTCTACGGATGATTATACTGGACTGATGGCGCACACAACCCGAGGACCAGCGCTTCTATTATTCCGCATTATGACTTTTGACTCATGCTTTATGATTAAAGATTTTTAAGATTGTTTATTTATGCATTTGAGAGATTTTTGAGCGGTTTAGTATGAGCTATTCTTTTCAAATTATTGCTTTTTAGGTTTGGTACAACAGTTGACGATTTCATTTTATGACTATTGCACTTGATTTTAAAATGCTAGATGGTTGGTATTTTTTTTTAAAAGGGTAAAATATTTTATAAAAATATTTTCATGTGAGAAAGGTACATGGCCATAAAATTGAGTGTTTATAAAAAAAAAAAATTCTAGTACTTTTAAAGCAATAAAAAGGGCAGACGTTTCAGTTGGTATCAGAGCAATGGTTCCTGTAAAGGGTTGTGCCACCATCAGCGCCGGAAAGATCAGTCGTCAAGACTCAAAGTTGTAAGTTTTATATGCTTTATATGATTTATGTGATGATACCAACATGTTTACATGATCTAAATGTTTAAGCTACATGTGTATACACATTTTGAAGTTGACTGACGTTATGTTTAAGGTTGCATGGCAAACGATTTTTACCCTGCATGGTTGCATGAATTTGTTATGCTAAAAGATTTGATGCTTCATGATTTTTATACATGATACGATATGAAATAAGAAATTATTTGATTTCAAGGCATGTTGGCTTTGTGGTGGAATTGGACGACGATGATTTTTGGGTTTTAGTATTGACATTTTACTTTTTGGGCTATAAGTTAATCATAAATATTATGAATGCTTTGGGACACGTAGATTTTCTAAGAAAATATTTATGATTCATGGTTACTAGTCAAATTAATTTTTGGGAATTAGACATAAGTGATAATTATTCAAGGACTGCGATTATCTTGGGAAGTAAGAAAATGTATAAATTGAGATTTTAAGTTTCATGAAAGGTAAGATTGGTGATAGGAAATGATTTTTGGGTAAATAAGTTTAAAATTTCGAAATTTATGTTATGGAAAACCCGTCTAATGAAATTAAGAATGCCAAAAACTTATGGTATAATGGTAGGATTTTCGAAATTTTGGGACCAATGTGATATTTTTGGGAAAATTAAGAATCTATTTTGCAATTATTAAGGAATTTGGGGACTAGTTTAGCAATAAGCGATAATTTGATGGTTTAATTGGTAGGAATTTTCAATGATTTGGGCTTGTAAGAATATTTTGAACCTTGGGATATCTTCGATATAGTGTTATAAGGAATTTTAATCAGGGGTTTTTAAGGATGAATCGATATTAGGCTTGAAAAATCTAAGTGTTAGCAGATGCGTTTGAGATTTTATAATTTAAATATGATAAGTCGACGAGCATTTTTGGGTATAATATAGGGAAAGTAACATACGATAAGTGTGGTCATCCATTTCGAATATTGGGAATTTTAAGAAAAGTTGAAATTTGGGGTTATAATAGTATAGCACTAAGTTATTATGGGTTTTCTTAAGTTGCAAATTGCAAATAAGGATTTAGAAGACAAAATTAATTGGGATCAAAGAGACGTAAGGACATTCTAGAACTTAAGTTTGATCAGAGTAGCGCAGCGGAAGCGTGGATTTTTGGGATACTGGAACTAAGACTAAACTTTGGGGTATTAAGGGTAAGCGAATTTCGAGGACGAAATTCAATTTAAGGGGGGAAGATTGTAACGCCCCGAAAATTTTAAGGTCCACGAAAACCACGTGCATGCAATTATTAAATTCTCTTGTATTTTAATTAAATGTTTTAATTGCATTAATTAATTATGTTGTGCATATTTACATGTTTAAAATATATTTTTCTACATGTTGCATTAAAATGGTATTTTTAAGGAATGTTCAAGTAACGATCGAGGAACGGGGACCGAGGCTGTAAATGTAAAATGTTTTTGTCAAATAATTATTTTTAATTATTTAAAATAAAGTTGATGGTTTTTCATATTTTTGAAAATAGGGGGTTTAGAGGTGATTTTATACGCCGGGACGTAAATTTAACGGTGTTGGCTTTTCAACTAAAATGTGAACTTTTTGGCAACCCGGCTATTTAATTCATAAACTTTTTACCAAAACTTTACTAATATATTTTATTTAATTCTAATTAAAAGACTAATGGGCTTAATTGTGGCTTGATATGCCTAAAGCCTAGTTAGTAACTTAATTAGAGTTTATATGAGATTAAAACACCTAAAACCCTAAACCTTGCACACAAAACAATCGGCCACTTTTATTTTCTGAAAAATATTCTCTCCCAACTCCACCTGTCTCACGGCACACACACAACACACTTGGAGGAAGGATTTTCGAAGGATTCAAGGAGTAAGTAGCCAAAGTTTCTCCCGTTCTTCGTCGTCAACGATTATTCGAGCGTATAATACGCAAAGGCACGCCATACATCTCCTTTTCTCATCCATCATATCATATTATGGTTTGAATTATTGGGTGCATGAAAAACAAGACTTTATTTTTAGAATTTTCGTAATATTGCATGTATGCATGAAGAAACATGGTTTTTGAATCAAATAAATTGCATATTGATTGGTTAAGGGGCTGCCATGATGTCTAGGTATGGTTAGGTAAGGTTTATACTTGTTTTAGAATCACTCCAACTCACCTTAATCACCACAAAAAGTTACGGCAGAAACAAAAACACCAAGCAGTGCGAGTTGCTGTCTTGGGTTGAGGGTTCGGGTTTTCATTGCAGGGGGTTGGGGTTGGGTTGGCTGGTTCCAGAGGCTAGCGAAGGTCACGAGGGAGTCAAGGAGGGAGTCCTAGCCAAGCTAGGACTCACGGTCAGGGCTGGGGAAGAGTCCTAGCTATGCTAGGACTCCACCCGAGAACCATGCACAAGTTGGTGAAGGGTTTACGCACAGGTCCAGGGGATGAGGGGCTCAACTCAGGGTCACGGGCTGGGCTAGGGTGGCTCACTAGGGTCCTATCGTGGTGCACAATAAGTTGGTTCAGGGTCTGGGGCGTCGGCTTAGGGTCTAGACACCAAAATCGTAGAGTCCATGAAAGCTGAAAGTGTCGGCCAGCATGGGGTTACTTAGGAAGCTGTCGTTATTGTGGTTTGGGCTGGTTTCTTGGTGAGGTTAGAGTCCAGTAGGGTACTCCAACATGTTGGGCAGGTTCTGGTTCGTTATGGTCCGAGGGTAACTCGATAAAATTAAGAGATGGCTCGGAGTCGAAGTTTAGGTGTCGAATAGGGTGTTTTAAATAATGAAAAATTTGAAAACGGCTCACGGGGGTCTAGTCGTGGTCTATAAGGGCTAAAATAATATAAAAAGACTAAATTTAGAATTTAAGAATTTTATATTAAAGTTTGGGATTTTTCGTGATTAAAACACCGTTAAAACAATTAAGTAAAGATAATTGAAAAAGTCTAAGTTTTAAGCCAAATAAAATTATGAAAAAAATTCATGTAGGCTTAAATAATTATTTGGGACATGTTAGAGTCATGAAATCAAGAAAAAATAGAAAACGTAAAATGTCGAGTCTAGGGGTAAAACGGTCTTTTTACACCTAAAATTAGTAAACGTCATGGCAGTGCCCTGAATGCTGTTTTATGGGCTAATATTATTATTTTCTATAGTTATGGATGTTTATGGAATTTTTTATTTTAAAATGATATTTTAAATGTTTATGAGATTTTATACGTAAAATGATATTTTAAATGATTAAGGAATTTTAGATGGTTATGATTTAATATGTAAAAATGTTATTTTACATGTTTTGAGGGTAAAATGTCATTTTAAATGATTATGAAATGTTCATGATTAAATTATGATTTTTTTAATGTCCATGGGATTTTTATGAATTAAGGAAGACATTTAAAAGACGTGTTGCATACTTGGTTTCAAAAACGAAAATGTTATGTTATGCATGATTTTTATAAAGTGATGAGAGTGTAAATGTTGAAGGAAGTGAAGTGATTGTGACTAATTCGTTAATGTTGGCGACACCGTGAGGGTTATGGTCCCAGTGGGAGCCCGACGATCGTGTTTCCATCATTGCGAATATGTGGTAACGGTTTTGTGGTAACGGAAGAATGGGAATATCGTGAGGAAAAAAGTGCCCAGAAGGAATCCATTTATGGGAAAAGGCCCCCGAGGGAACTTCGACGATCGTATTTCTATTCAGTCATGGTAGGCCAGGGCCCAGTTGACTGGTGAGAGTTTTGTTGGTGTCTCCCTTCGCCCAGTACTGCGGTTTCACGTAGATGGATCCATCGATTTTCATGTCATGTCATGTCAGGAAAGTCACCCTTAACGATCTGAATTCAACAAAAAAGGGAAAAGAAAATGTATATGATCATGTTAAAAAGGTTTTATGTCATGTCATGTTGAGAAAAAAGGAAAAGGTTAAGGTTTATGTTATACATGTCATGAAAATGTTTATGCTTAAGGTTGATGCATCATTATGAAAATGTTTCTATTTAAAGTTTATGCATCATGAAAATATTTATGAAAATGGTCATGTTTGAAGTTTTTGCATCTTCATGAAAACGATATTTTAAGTACAAATATTTTTCACTGTTATATGTTGACTGTATTACGTATTACTTGCTATAAAGATGATGGTGTGTTGAGTCTTTAGACTCACTAGGTGTGATGGATGCAGGTGAGGATGAGGAGGACTTGACGGATGATTAGACTGGACTGATGGCGCACACAACCCGAGGAACAGCGCTTCTATTATTCCGCATTATGACTTTTGACTCATGCTTTATGATTAAAGATTTTTAAGATTGTTTATTTATGCATTTGAGATATTTTTGAGAGGTTTAGTATGGGCTATTCTTTTCAAATTATTGCTTTTTAGGTTTGGTACAACAGTTGATGATTTCATTTTATGACTATTGCACTTGATTTTAAAATGCTAGATGGTTGGTATTTTATTTTAAAAGGGTAAAATATTTTATAAAAATATTTTCATGTGAGAAAGGTACATGGCCGAAAAATTGAGTGTTTATAAAAAAAAAAATTTCTAGTACTTTTAAAGCAATAAAAAGGGCAAACGTTTCAATAAACATCTAACATAAAGCACTACAAATTTTGTTTACGTTATTTCTACAAATTCAAATTACAAAAATCGCAGCCACACAAAAACTTTCACCCAAATACCAGAAGAATTCACGCAGAAACAGAGTACCGGAACAGCAGCTTTGATCTACCCGTATCCTTGCTCAAAATTCGTGAATAATGGCTTGAATGGAAGATGTTAGGAAGACAACCATTTAAACCGATCGAGATTTCGACGTCGGACGGAGGAGATATGGCTACCTTTCCGCGGCTGCTCCTCAAGTGACGGGAATTGGAGTTGAGGGAATGAGTTTCATTCTTTCTTATTCTTCCTTCTCTCTCTTTTAAAGGTAAGTTGTGTGTATGTATATGTATATATATATATACATATATATTGTATTTGGTTACTAAAATAGTAACTCAAGCCCATTTATCCCGGTCTGTATTTATTTTGCTCTCGTTTGTTATTTAAACTCTATATGTATTTTATATCGTTAAATTCTGCGATATTCTAAAATACATATTTTTAACACACTTCTTTAATTTATTTGGCATAAATAATTATTTTAATTTACAACTCAATAATTATTCTAATTATTCCAAATTACCGGATAATTAATTACATGGCATTACACTTCTCCACCCCTTAAAACAAATTTCGTCCTCGAAATTTCTGTTTATACACATACATCTTACACACGATATGAAACCAACAATACATTACTAAGAATCAAACAGATATGGATAAGATGCTCTCATCTTCTCTTCTGTTTCCCACGTTGATTCTTCTACACCATGCCTCGACCATTGAACACGTAAAAGTGGTATAACTTTATTGCGTAAAACTTTATCTTTACGATCCAAGATACAAACAGGATACTCAGTATACGATAGAGAAGGGTCAAGTTCAACCTCATCAGGCTGAATCACATGAGATGGATCGGACTCATACTTACGCAACATAGAAAATGGAAAACATCGTGGATGCCAAATAAAGACTGGGGAAAATCCGAACGATAATCACAAGTCCCAATACGCTCAACAATCTTATAGGGGCCAACGAAACGAGGTGACAACTTACCTCTCATGCCAAAACGAACAACACCTCTAAACGGAGAGATTCTCAGAAACACAAAATCTCCAACTTGAAATTCTAGAGGTCGACGACGTCTGTTAACATAACTAGCTTGCCGATCTTGGGCAGCTTTCATTCTCTGACGAATCAACTGGACTATCATGCATTGCCTGAACAATCTCAGGTTCAGTCAACTGCTTCTCACAAAATTCATCCCAACAAAGAGGTGATCGACATCGTCTGCCGTACAAAGCTTCAAAAGGAGCCATACCAATAGTCAACTGGAAACTGTTGTTATATGAAAATTCTACTAGTGGTAAAGCTTCTTTAAGGATGGCTTCACGCAATTCAGGAATATGTGGGACAACCAACCTACCATTCAACCGAAGAAAATCATCTGAGTGAATTGAAAAACCAGATTGGTGTCCGAGAGATACTAACAAATAAGATTTCAGAACTCGATCATCAGTTTTCTGAGCTGACTTTACAATCTGAATCAACTCTGGGTCAACAGAAATCTGAGAAACACAAACAACATTACCTTGGATTTGAAAATTCAACCCAGAAGTGCAAATATCCTCTCGTAACTTAGAAACACGAATCGAGGATAAATTAACTTCAACAACCTTACGACTCAAAGCATCGGCAATGACATTCACTTTTCTTGGATGATATTGGATCTCACAATCATAATCTCTCAAAAGATCCATCCAACGTCTCTGTCTCATATTCAGATCTGGCTGAGAGAACAGATACTTCAAGCTTTTGTGATCAGAATAGATTACAAATTGCTCACCAAACAAATAATGCCTCCAAATCTTGAGAGCAAAAACGATAGCAGCCAATTCCAAGTCATGAACAGGATACTTGGACTCATGCGGTTTCAACTGACGAGAACCATAGGCCACAACTCTGCCACGCTGCATCAGTACACAACCTAATCCTCGATTTGATGCATCAGTACAAACAACGAATCCTCCAGAACCACTTGGGATGGTAAGAACTGGTGCAGAAGTCAATCTCTTCTTCAACTCGACAAAACTTGACTCACATTCATCAGACCAAATGAATCTCTAATTTTTCTGAGTCAGTTGAGTGATAGGTCTAGCAATCTTTGAGAAATTTTTGATAAATCTCCGGTAATAACCAGCTAAAACCAAGAAACTACGAATCTCTGGCACATTGGTCAGTCGTGCCCAGTTTAGAACTGCTTCCACTTTACTTGGATCGACAAAAATACCATGTTGAGATATGACATGGCCCAGAAACACCACTTTATCTAACCAAAACTCACACTTGGATAGCTTGACGTACAACTGCTTCTTTTGAAGAATTTGAAGAACTATTCTCAAGTTTTTGGCATGCTCTTCCTTGGACTTGGAATAAAAAAGAATATCATCGATTAATACAATCACAAAAAGATCGAGATATTTACGAAATACTCGATTCATCAAGTCCATAAACACAGCAGGAGCATTGGTCAAACCAAAAGGCATAACCAAAAATTCAAAGTGTCCATATCTCGTACGAAAAGCTGTTTTCGGCACATCTTCTTCTCTAACTCGCACTTGATGATACCCAGAACAGAGATCAATCTTAGAATACACCGAAGTACCTTGCAACTAATCAAATAAGTCATCAATCCTAGGGAGTGGATATTTATTGTTGACAGTAAACTTATTCAGTTGCCGATAATCAATACACATCCGCATCGTTCCATCTTTCTTCTTGACAAATAGAATCGGTGCACCCCACGGTGAAGAACTCGGACGAATATAACCTTTACTCAACAAATCCTGTAATTGTTCTTTCAGTTCTTTTATCTCAAAAGGAGCTAAACGATATGGTGCTCGAGATATAGGTCGTGGCATTAATTTGATTCTGAACTCAACTTCTCGTTCTGGTGGAAAACTAGGAATCTCTTCTGGAAATACATCAGGAAACTCACGGACTACGGGAATATCATAAATCCGTCGCTCATCTTACAATAGATCAACAACATAAACCAGAAAACCTTCATGACCAGAATCTAACAATCTATTCATCTCAATAGCAGAAACTAGAGGAATCTTGACTTGAGAACCACGGCCACAGAAACTCCATTTAGGAGCAAAGCTAGGCCTGAAACGAACTATTCCTCGATAACAGTCAACAGTGGCACGATTTGCTATCAAACATCCATACCAACAATACTATCAAAGTCATGCATAGGTAGAACTATGAGATTCAGATACATAACATTTTTATCGTGAAACAAAACCGCATTGAACACCACATTATGAGTGATAATAATTTTTCCCATCGGAGTAGCAACAGATAGATTGGAATTCATACTAGTGGTGCGAAGATTATGCGAAACGACGAATGCATGAGAAACAAAGGAATTAGATGCTCCAATATCAAATAACACTCGTGCTATAAAACCGCATAAAGTACAGTTACCGGTAATGACGGTACCTGGAGCTGCCTGAGCCTCATCCTCAGTCAATGTAAATACAAGAACAGGTGACTGATTCTATTGACCACCTTGCCCTTTGGACTGATGTGAAGGGCGACTAGGCTGGTGGGCAGACTGGGACGCTGCTAGGAATTTATTACTTTGAGCTCAACTACCTTCCTGGGCTGATTTCCCCGTCTTACCAGGACATACTCTAGAAAAATGCCCCGGCCGACCACAATTATTACAAACCCCTTGAACTCCAACACACTGATTACTAGAATGCTTGCCTCCACAGTGATCACAGTAAGGTCCACTATAACGATATCCACCATGGTTCCCTGAACTCCCTGAGCTCGAAGAACTAGAACCAGGCTTTTTAAATTGCTTTCCACGTGGACGAAGAGATGCAGACCCAGATTGATTGAATTGTTGCCTTCCCGAATGATGATGTCGGGTAGAAGCCCGATTGCCACTCCTCTGAAGACTAGCTTCAGCCCTTTTTGCTATTTCCACCGCTTCAAGATAATTCAGTGGCTTACCGGTAGAAACAAAAGGGTGCAGATGATTATTCAATCCTTCAATGAAACTTTCAACAACCGCAACTGACTTGAAGCAACATGAGGAGCGTATCTCAGCATAGCATAAAAAGTATCCGCATACTCCGTAACTGACATATCGCCCTGCTTCAAGTTATGAAACTCTGAAGCCTTAGAAATGTAAAATAAGGGAGGACAGTAACTATCCTTAAACTTCAGCTTGAATATATCCCACGGTGGAACAATCTTTTGAGCATCTAAGATCATCAATGTAGTAGACCACCACGTTTTGGCATGATCTTTCAACTGATGCACAGCTAATCTCAATCGACGCTATGAAGGATACTCGTTCAAATCAAACAATTCCTCAATATCAGAAATTCATAATTCAGTTTTCTCAGCTCCTTCAGAACAACTTAATCGAGGTGGATGCATAGAGTGGAAACGGTTAACTAACTCATCCATCCTAAGCTGCTCTAGCTGATCGGGTGCTTGCTCAACAACATGAACACGAGGTCTACCACGTCCACGACCTCGACCTCGAGCTAAAGGAATCTCATCAACAAGAATTTCTCCACCTCTCTGCATTGTATAAGATAGAACACCAAAACAATTAGAATGGAAGTAAACAAACCATATAACACATAAGCATGTTGTCAAGTAGCATACACATGCACAAAAACAATTTTAGTGCCATGACTCAAGTGTCATAGACTCTAGTTCGAGCGTATCCCAATTTACGCTCCGATACCAAGATGTGAGGCTCATTTACTCTAATGACAATTTATTATCAAACAATAATTATTTGATTTAAATCTGCAGCGAAAAAAATGTTTAAATGCTTTAAAACGGACCTCAGGGCCAAGAAAAATTTTGGTATGACCTCCCCGTAAGTAGGACATCCCGGAAACCTCAAGCAGCAGTTTATATCAAAATATACTCCACCTAGAATCATTAAAACAAGAACCGAAGTTAAACAATCTATAGCCGCACTGGCTAGGACTAAGAAAAAATTAAAACTTACCTAATACTCACGAGATCATAAAAATCACAGAGTCGACTCAGAACATAAAAAGAACAACAAAATATCACTACAGAAACACGGGGCATCTCCCCAGCAAATAAACTACCACACAAGACTAAAACAAACTCAAGACATGCATATAGACTAACTGGGAGAGTCCACTGTACAGAACCAAGCAATCCAGCCTCAATACGGAGCTCCACTAGTGGAACCTCGGCCTAATGCTGCAAAATGACTCGGGAGATCTACCATGGTGCCCAATAGCAGCCACATCAGCCCCCCAGAAAACAACTGAGGTTATGATTCTGGTATGAAACCGTTCAACAAAAACAACAATAATCATAAATCATGCATAATCATATAATAAAATGTAATATGCAATGCATGAAAGGCTCAACGAATAATCGTGATAACAGGAGCCAACAAATGGTACGACAACAACTGGAATAATGCTCGAGCAACAAAATAGGGGAGCTACATCGTCATGCAGCTAAACCGCCCAGCCAAGTATGCGAGGTATGCCAAGCTGTGCTGAATAACACCCCTGACTCGACCTCCATACAGCTGATACGATATAACATGATGGCACAACAGAACGAACTAGATGACACAATCCCAGGGCTTACCTCAAAAGGCTACACTAACCACGGGATTGTTCAATCACATCAACGGTCTCATGTGTATAGGCCTATCAGTCACACTATGATCCCGAGATAAACAACAGTGCCAGATAACAACGGATATCAACAATGAGCTAACAAGAACGATAGGGCTCAACATGAATATCACAACAGTATGCCATATGCTAAATGCCAATAATATGTCACAATAATAACCATATATTACAACGAAGGCATTTAACAAATTATGACAGTCAACAAATCATAAACACGATCAGTGCAATATAGAATGACAATTAAACATAATTTATGTTTTACCGTCGTATGTTACCGAGCTGTAACATACCTATACCAACTTGACAATCCAATATCAACTTCACTTCCAAACTTTCGGCCTAAACAAAACCACAATAAGCCGATCATGAAAACTACATTCCATACCAATGTTCGATTTGGCACAAAAGAGCATAAAATTTGTATATCGCTCAATATTAAATTAAATCAATATCCGCCAATTGGAAATGAAAGATATCTCAAATATCTAACTTTTTTTGGAAGAAACCATTTCCAGAATCCTAGTAGATAAATCCCAGAATTATCAAGAAATCGCTACTATATGTGCACTTCGCGAACAGAATTCTGTACTTGGGCAGTTTAGGAAAAATGAGTATAACGATTTCAATTCTTATTGGAATTTAACGATTCTCATATAAATATGAAAACAACACATAGCTATACAACTCTTACTTGAATCGCAAGTCCAGAATCTGAGCGAATAAATGTCATAAACTCGAATTACAGTAGCTAATCTGCGCAGCTCCAACACAGAATTCTATTTTGACACATTTTGGTAGAAAAATCATAACAAATCCGTTTCTAATAAAAAAACCCATTGTCTAGTGGCTATAAACAGCTAACATAAAGCACTACAAAGTTAGTTCAGGTCATTTCTACAAATTCAAATTACAAAAATCACAGCAACACAGAGACTCTCACCCAAAAACCAGAAGAATTAACGCAGAAACAGAGCACTGGGACATCAACTTTGATATGCTGATAGGACTCGTTTTTACGTGTTTTTAGTGTTGGTTTTGAGTCGCATTCATGCATCATATTAGTTTGTTTAGTTTAATTTTGCATCTTTTTAGCATTATTTAGCATTTGACTGACCTCGTGTATTTTGTGGTTATTTTGTAGGAATTGAACCAAAAAGTGGGAGAAACTTTAGCATAATATCGAAGAGGTCTCGCTAGGGCGGTCAAAAGTGACCGCCCCAGCGAGCATTGTGGTCTGGCCGAGGATTATTTTGCGCAAGTGTCTCGCTAGGGCGGTCAAAAGTGACCGCCCCAGCGAAACCAGGGACATGCTCGAGGAAGCTTATTCGAGGACCTCTCGCTAGGGCGGTCAAAATATACCGCCCTAGCGAGAAGCGAGATTGAGAAAGATTTGTTTCCAAATTTCTAGGGACTCTATCCTACACCATAACCTAACACACGAGAGCAGCAGCCGTTTTTTCATCTTTTATCAGACTTTTCATCATTTTTCTTGGAGAGGAGGCTAGGAGCAAAGGAGATTTCGAAGACCTCGAGATTTCCACGCGTCGTGGCCGTCATCCATCGTCATCTTTAGTACTTTCATTATTCAGTATTTTACTTCTTACATTGATTGTTGGTTTTTATCATGAATTTCAGTAGCTAAACTCTAGATTTGTTGGGATTTGAGGGGATCCTACCCCGTACTCGGTGTTTAACATTATTTCTCGACGTTTTTATTAGTGATTTGTTTATGCTATTATTATTTCTTGTTTCAATCGAAGCCTAGCTAACTTCCTTTGATTATTTCATGTTGTTAATGATTTCGATATAATAATTAACAATACGATCAAATAGTATAAACCACGGATTCACAATTTTAGTAGATATACGGAATTTGGTACGTGTTAATAGTGATAGTTCACCCGAATGAAAGCTAGTAGATTCTATAAAATGTAATGCAATCTTGAATTGTTAAATATTTGAGAACACTTGAGTACTGCATGTTTTTTATTAGTATTAATATAGCTCGACAGAGTATATTAATTAGTCTAGGGAATTCCGTCGAACGCACGAGTAAAAGTCGAGTGTAATTATTTAAACACGAGTGGTAGGTGAACTGATAATTCCCAACAAATTCATTTCTCATTTGATTTAATCCAAATTAATCATTGCGTTCTTGAGTACGTTTTCTTTGGATTTTAATTATTTTAATTGTTTACTTTACATTAGTTTAATCATCAACTCAATTTATCATTGCTAAAGAAATTTTACTTGAAAATAAAAATAGTATAACGCAGTCCTTGTGGAACGATACTTGTATTCACTTACGTTTATTATAACTTGACTATCGTGCACTTGCGATATTTAAATCGAGCTTTCATTTATAAAATAAATTTTGGGATTATTCACTGTGCAAGTTTTGCTCGATCAAGTTTTTGGCGCCGTTGCCGGGGACTGTTGATTCACAATTTTTTATTTTTCATTTAAATTCTTTAGTATTATTTATTTTATTGTTATTTGATACTCTCATTGTGTTGCAGATTTTTCTTGTGGTTCATGCGAAGATCACTCGAGTTTAAGCTTGAGCCTTTTGACCCCGAGATCGAACGCACAGCTAGACGTCGACTACAGCAGCAAAGAGCGAAGGAAAGAATGGAAGGCGATCAACAAAGAGAGGAGCCAAGGCGTATACCGATGTTGGATTATGCACAGCTGTCTCTTGATGGAGCACGTCCAAGCATCGTAAGACCAGTCATCCGAGCTAATCAGTTTGAGATCAAGCCAGCTATCATTCAGATGATTCAGAACACTGTCCAATTTGGGGGAAGTGCACTTGACGACCCTAATTCTCATATAGCTGACTTTCTTGAAATTTGTGATACTTTTAAGTTTAATGGCGTGTCTGATGACGCTGTTCGTTTGCGTTTATTTCCATTTTCACTGAGAGATAAAGATAAGTCGTGGTTAAACTGTTTGCCTGTAGGGTCTATTACTATATGGGAAGATATGGCAAAGGCGTTCCTGATCAAGTACTTTCCTCCGTCGAAGACTATGAAGCTCAGAGCCGACATTACTACTTTTGCTCAATATGAGCAAGAATCACTTTACGAGGCATGGGAGCGCTACAAGGACTTGTTGAGGAGATGTCCACACCATGAGCTGCCTCTTGGGTTTGTTGTTCAAACTTTCTACTACGGTCTGCTTACTCCTAACCGTACTATGATAGATGCTGCTGCCTGTGGTAACTTACTGAGAAAGACGGCGGAGGAAGGATATGAGTTATTGGAGGAGATGACTGCTAGTAGCTATCATCCTCAGTCTGATAGGCAGAGACGAGGTGCTGGAGTTAATCAAGTTAATGATTTGTCGGCGGTTTCAGCACAGTTAGAGGCTTTGAATAGAAAGATTGATGGGATGAGCATGAGTGGGTCGGCTATGCGTCTGCAAGAAATTTTCTGTGATAAGTGTGGGGGTGAGCATGATGTGCAGGATTGCCAAGATGGCAATCCATTCTATGTGCCTGAGGGAGCACCGGTAAAACAAGTGGGATTCCAGAACCGTCCTAGAAATGACCCTTACTCGAACACATATAATCCGGGATGAAGGAATCACCCAAACTTTTCATGGGGAGGTCAAAACAACCAACATAGCCAACAAAGAGGTCCACCATATGCGATGCACCAAGGATTCAAGCCAGAACCGTCTCGGGAGGAGAAGTCCAATTTAGAGCAAATGATGACTAAATTTATTTCTGCAACAAAGACGAGATTTCAGAACCAAGATGCATCCATAAAGGGGTTAGAGAATCAAATTGGACAATTGGCTAAGTTGATTGCTAATAGGGAGCAAGGAACTTTACCAAGAAACACGGAAACTAACCCAAGAGAACATGTGAAGGCGGTGGAATTGCGTAGTGGAAAAACACTCGGGTCTAATGAGGAGAAGACCAAGCACGGTGAGGATGAGGTGAAAAATCGAGGAGGTAAGTCTTCTAACTCTACATCTACACCTATTGCACAGAATAAAATTGTTATCCCTCCACCTTTTCCTGCAGCAATGAAGAAGCTAAATTAGATGCACAATTTGGTAAATTTCTTGAGATATTTAAAAAATTGCATATTAGCATTCCTTTTGCTGATGCTTTATTGAATATGACAAGTTATGCAAAATTCTTGAAAGATATCTTAGCAAATAAGCGGAAGCTAGAAGATCATATGACGGTGAATTTGACCGAAAATTGCTCCGCTTTAAGTTCAAAACAAGATGCCTCCGAAGCAAAAAGATCCAGGGATTTTCTCAATACCTTGCATTATTGGCGACATTAATTTTCATAAAGCTCTATGTGATCTTGGTGCGAGTATTAATCTGATGCCTTTTTCTGTGTTTAGGAGACTGGGATTAGGTGAACCCAAGCCAACTAGGATGTCGTTGCAGCTGGCTGACAGATTTGTCAAGTATCCACGTGGGATTATCGAAGATGTTCTGGTGAAAGTGGATAAGTTTATTTTTCCTGCAGACTTTGTGGTACTTGACATGGAGGAAGATTTAGAGATGCCTTTAATCCTAGGGAGACCGTTTCTGGCTACAGGGAAAGCACTGATTGATGTTGAGGAGGGGAAATTGAGACTGAGAGTTGGAGAAGAAGAAATTATTTTTGATGTTTTCAATACTCTCAAGCACACAATGCACAATGATAGTTGCTTTCGTATTGATGTCTTGGATTCGCTTGTTTGTGATTTTGTGCAGGATGGATTGAAAGAACCATTGGAGGCCACTCTCACTACTGAAAAGCAGGAGGACGAGCTAGACGAGGAAAAGATGGAGATGTTAGCTCATTTGAATGCCATTCCACCTTGGAGAAAGCAAGTGAGGCTTAGACTAGAGGAATTGGGAGACAGAAAAGATTTAATGCCTCAAAAGTCAAGCCTAGAGGAGCCACCTACTTTGGAGCTCAAACCATTACCTCCACATCTCAAGTACGTATATCTAGGAGAAAATAATAAATTGCCTGTTATTATTTCCTCTTCTTTGACAGATGATATGGAGAGTAAGCTCTTGGGAGTCCTCAAGGAGCATAAAGGAGCGTTTGCTTGGAAGGTTTCGGACATAAAAGGGATAAGTCCTTCGATCTGCATGCACAAAATTCTGATAGAAGATAAATACTCACCTCTAGCACAACCACAAAGGAGACTCAATCCAAAGATGCAAGAGGTAGTAAAAGCTGAAACAATTAAACTTCTGGATGCAGGTATTATCTATCCTATCTCTGATAGTGCATGGGTAAGTCCTGTACAATGTGTGCCTAAAAAGGGTGGGATTACTGTTATTACTAATGAAAAAAATGAGTTGATTCCCACTAGAACTTTTACGGGTTGGCGTGTATGCATAGGTTATAGGAAATTGAATGATGCAACCCGTAAAGATCAATTTCCCTTGCCATTTATCGATCAAATGATTGAACGATTAGCAGGTCATGAATTTTATTGCTTTTTAGATGGATACTCGGGATACAATCAAATCACAATTGCACCTGAGGACCAAGAGAAAACTACTTTCACTTGCCCTTATGGTACTTTTGCGTTTAGGCGTATGCCCTTTGGTTTATGCAATGCACCTGCAACATTTCAAATATGCATGACCGCTATCTTTCATGACATGACTGAAAATTTCCTTGAAATCTTTATGGATGACTTCTCTATTTTTGGCTCCTCATTTAATGAATGTTTAGAGAATTTGAACTTGGTGTTAGTTAGATGTGAGGAGAGCAATTTGGTGTTGAATTTGGAGAAGTGTCATTTTATGGTTCAAGAGGGGATTGTGTTGACACAAGGTATCGGAGAATGGAATTGAGGTTGACAAAGCCAAGGTGGAAGTAATCAAAAGCTTACCCCCACCTTCATCAATAAAAGGAGTTATAAGTTTCCTAGGGCATGCTGGTTTTTATAGGCGTTTCATTAAAGATTTTTCCAAAATTGCTAAACCTTTATCCTCTTTGTTGATGAAAGATGCTGAATTTAATTTTGATTCTACTTGTCTGCATGCATTCGAGATACTCAAGGAAAGCTTGGTGACAGCACCTGTTCTGACTGTCCCTGATTGGGAGCTACCGTTTGAGGTGATGTGCGATGCTAGTGATACAGCTGTTGGTGCGGTGCTGGGTCAAAGGAAGAACAAGGTATTTCATACCATCTACTATGCAAGTAAGACTTTAAATGATGCTCAATTGAATTACGCTACTACTGAAAAGGAATTGCTTGCTATAGTATTTGCTTTCGACAAATTTCATTCATACCTTGTTCTGTCTAAAGCAACTGTGTATACAGATCATTCTGCCCTAAAATACTTGCTTGCTAAGAAAGATGCGAAACCTAGGTTAATTATGTGGATTTTATTATTGCAAGAATTTGATCTCGAAATTCGAGATAAAAAGGGTGTGGAAAATGTAGTTGCTGACCACCTGTCTAGGCTTGAGCATGTTAGAATTAAGGGCAGTGACGATGATATAGATGACTGGTTTCCTGATGAACAATTGCTTGAGGTAAATGCGTACCCTTGGTATGCCGATTTTGCAAATTTTCTTGTCACTGGCACACCTCCACCTAATTTATTGTTTCACCAAAGAAAGAAATTCTTTTCAGACGTGAAATATTATTTTTGGGAGGAACCGTTCTTGTTTAAGATTTGTGCAGACTCCATGATAAGAAGATGTGTGGCGGAGGAGGAAACCAATCAAATTCTGAACCATTGTCATGACCGTGAGGTAGGTGGTCACTTTGGACCCATACGGACGGCATCTAAGGTACTTGAATGTGGCTTCTATTGGCCAACTCTTTTTAAGGATGCTCGTTTGTATGTTCTCAATTGTGATAGATGCCAACGCATAGGTAATATTTCCAACCGTCATGAGATGACTTTAAATAACATTATTGAGTGTGAAATATTTGATGTGTGGGGGATTGATTTTATGGGTTCTTTTCCTGCGTCTTTTGCAAAGAAATTTATTCTAGTGGCAGTGGAGTATGTATCTAAATGGGTGGAGGTAGAGGCTTGTGCCACTAATGATGCACAAGTGGTGTTAAAATTTTTGAAGAAACATATTTTTAATCGATTTGGTGCACCACGTGCAATCATAAGTGATGGTGGCACCCACTTTTGCAACAAAATTTTTGATAAACTGTTGGGCAAATATGGTGTCACCCACAAGGTTTCCACTCCATACCATCCCCAAACTAGTGAACAAGTTGAAGTATCCAATCGAGAAATTAAGAGGATTTTAGAGAAGACGGTTAATGTGAATAGGAAGGACTGGTCCATACGGTTAGATGATGCTTTGTGGGCGTATCGTACTGCTTTTTAAACACCTATAGGCACTACACCATATAGGTTGCTTTTTGGTAAAGCATGTCATCTACCAGTCGAATTAGAGCATAGAGCATATTGGGCGACCAAAGCACTAAACTTTGATTTAGCTCTTGAAGGTGAAAAACGATTGCTGCAGTTGAATCAGTTAGATGAGTTTCGGGGAAGAGCTTATGATCTTGCACTATCTTACAAGGAACGCACCAAACGAGCCCATGACAAACACATTATAAGAAGGGAATTCAAAGTGGGTGAAGCGGTGTTGGTATACAACTCTCGATTACGACTCTTTCCGGGCAAGCTAAAGTCAAGGTGGTCAGGACCATTCACTATAGCCAAGGTGTTCCCATCGGGTGCAGTGGTGTTGCATGATGGCAAGGACGGGACATTTACTATGAACGCTCAAAGATTGAAGCACTATATCGGTGGCACAATTGAGCCACAAATTGGAGTCACTCGGCTCCATGACAGTCATTGAGGACATGGGTGAAGAGTCGAGCTCTAGACTATAAATTGAGAACTACTTCTACTCCTTAATTTGATTTTGATTATATTTTTTTTTAGTTATTAATCGCATCATTTGCATTTAGGTAGTTGCATGGCATTGCATTCAGGCGTGGGTGCTTAACCCGGATTATGATTTGATCATTCGCACACTCTGTTATCCGGGCACCACGTGGAAACAACCGGGGACTTACACAGTCTTTCTTGAAAAGTTTTTGAAAGTGGAGGGGGCATTGTTGTATGCATTCTTGTCTAAGAGATTGATGCCGGTCGGTCATACGAGTGATGTGCAGCGTGAGCGGGCGGTTGTTCTTTATGCCATCTGTACTGGGATGGTGATTGATGTGGGCAGGCTCATTTTCGGACAGCTTAACATGTGCATTAATAGCAGCAATTTGACTTTTTACTTCTCGACGATAGTGACTGAGCTGTGTGCCCGAGCGGGGGTGATATTCGAAGATGATGATGAGTGGTTACCGCCGATGAGAGCCATTGATGAGGCTCTCTATAAATTCAAGAGGGAGAAGAGACAGGCTGAGCTGCCCGAGGAGGTATTTTTCGATTATGGGATAGCAGCTCAACCACCTCCGGCCTTAGGACATGCACCACCACCCCCGCAGCCACGCCGCCATGCCATGCGAGATCGCGTCGCCGAATTGGGCGCTTGGGCCCATTATCAGACGCAGTACCAGGCCGTTAATCAGGCACATATTCAGAACATCGAACACCTGGTGCAGGGGATCTCAACTCATTTGGGCATCGACACTTCCGGACGGCCACCTACACCCGCATACCCGCCACCCTTCCAGTTTCAGTACAATTATCATATGCCCCCAGCAGCTGAAGAGGGCGTTCCACCGCCGGAGAATGAGGAGGAGGATGATTTCTGATCAGGGGAGTTTACTGTTTCCCCTTTCTTTTTATTTTGCATATTCTGTCTTTGCCTTCACATTCATGAGTTTTTATGTTTTTAGTGTTTGTTTCGTTTTGTGCAATGAGGGCATTGCACAACTCTAGTATGAGGGGGTAGATTGTTATGTTTTCTTAGTTAATTGGTTTTAAATTCGTAGCATTTCTTTTGTTTGGTGGAGTTTATATTACTTTGGTGGTGTCAATTTTCAGTTATGGGAGTTTATTTGGTGTTGTTAGTATTGCTTGTGTTGAGTTGGTTGTTTTTAGTCCGTTATAGTATTGCATGTTTGGTGTCGTTTATGGTGAGAAGACATAGTGTATGAGCCAATGATGATGTTGAATTGATAGTATACAAAAGTATTGATTTGGGTCACCTCATGAATGGTACTCTTGATTGTTAAAGCATGAATTTTGGCACAAAGTTGAACTTTTTGAGCACATATGTGTGGGGACTAGAATTTTGTAGGAATAATGGTGAAATTTGAAGGTTTTGTGTGGTTAACTTGAAAGGCATCATTTATGAGTTGATTTAGCATGTAAACCCGTGAAAATAAGTCACCAATTGGGACCTTGAATGAGAACATGTGATTTGCCTTGAACTTCACATATACCCCCTTTTTTCAATGCACTGAATTAAAATATCATACTCCTAACCAGCTGTAATCCAAAGTATATATTCTTAGCCTAGGGAGTACACGTGTGAAAATTGTGCATCAAAAAAAAAATATATATATATATATCGAAAAAGAAAAAATTGGTGGAGATGTAAAGTGAGGGGGAGCCGAAATAAAAGAAATGAAATTCTATTCCTGGGCTAAAAGTTGGAGATGTAAGGAGACGAGGAAAGTCAGACGAAAAGTCTTGACGATTGCACAATGAAAATGATCGGTGTACTCCCGACTGTTAGCCACTTGAGCTTATTTTCCTTCTTTTCGACACCCTTCTCTGCACTTAAGAATCGAATAAAGTTCAAATTATGGTTAGTGATAAATGGACACGGGGGTGCATGCTAGTGAGACTTGTATTGAAGTGCTAATTGAGTGACTCACATGATCGGATGATTGATCTATTTGAAGTACGAATGACTAGACCCATCATGACACACACACACGTTCAAATTAGTGTCGAGATTTATGTGTAGATGAGAATGAGTATTCGTTTGTGATTTGACTTGATTATGATTTGTATGTGGGAAAGTTCGCTGAGGCATGAGCATAAAAGTGTTAACTCACCATTGACATTTACTTGTGTTGGTTATTTCTTGTTTGAATATTTTGTGTTTGTTGTGTTTGTTTAGAATCTCGTGCTTTAACCTATTTTGCTCGAGGGCGAGCAAAAGGTTAGTATGATCTACCCATATCATTGCTCAAAATTCGCAATTAATGGCTTGAATCGAAGATGTTAGGAAGACAACCCTTCAAACCGATCGAGATTTCAACGTCGGATGGAGGAGATATGGCTACTTTTCCTCGGCTGCTCCTCAAGTGACGGGAATTAGGGTTGAGGGAATGAGTTTCTTTCTTTCTTATTCTTCCTTCTCTCTCTTTTAAAGGTAAGTTGTGTGTATGTATATGTATATATATATATTGTGTACTTGGTTACTAAAATAGTAACTCAAGCCCATTTATCCCGGTCTATATTTATTTTTCTCTCGTGTGTTATTTAAACTCTATATGTATTTTATATCGTTAAATTTTTCTGATATTCTAAAATAAATATTTTTAACACACTTCTTTAATTTATTTGGCATAAATGATTATTTTAATTTACAACTCAATAATTATTCTAATTATGTCAAATTACCGGATAATTAATTACAGGGCCTTACAGACAATGCCTTCTCCCTGTCTGCCTGGCTAAAATCAAGATTTCTTGATGATATCCCTTCTTCCCAGAAGGGATGGAAAGGACGATATTTTTACATTCTTCTCCCGACCCCTCTTGCTTGTTCAACCGGTTTTCTTCCTTCTCTCCCTACTCAACCGGCTCTCCCTCGATCTTACAAATTCAAGGATCCCTACCTCCGAAGCTGAGATTTGGTGGAGGGCCACAAATACTCCTCTTCTACTCTTATTTCTGATGAGAACTTAATCGCCTACGGGTTGAGTGTCCGGGATGAAGACCCTACTGACCGGGTAGTTGATGAAGTCGCGGGCTCGGACGCTCAACCTAGTAATTTTCCTCTTTCAATTTTCTTGCTAATTTTTAATGCATTTTTAATCTTCAACTAATTCTTATTTATCTTCTCCTGTTTTTGCAAATAATTCCATAATGCAAGAGGCATTCATCAGGAAGCGGGCGGCCGAGAAGGCGGCCAAGGAGAAGAAACTGGCGGCTCGGCGAGCAGCTGCCGAGAAGAAAAGATTGGCTGAGGAGAAGACGGCCCGACGAACTGAATCTGTCCGGGCAGATACCCAACAGGAGCAGGAGGCATCTCAGGTTGACTCATAGGAAGAATCCGAATACCACGTGCCTCTCATCCAGGGAAAGCAAAAACTGGCGGCTCGGCGAGCAGCTGCCGAGAAGAAAAGATTGGCTGAGGAGAAGACGGCCCGACGGACTGAATCTGTCCGGGCAGATACCCAACAGGAGCAGGAGGCATCTCAGGTTGACTCATAGGAAGAATCCGAATACCACGTGCCTCTCATCCTGAGAAAGCGAAAGGCTGTAACAAGCCCCGAGCTGATCCTGATTGAAAGCAACCGGGAGGGAGGCCAGGGCACCTACCCAACAACTCAATCAACCGCTCCTCCCCACCATCAGCCTATCAACGATCCCTTTCAGCCTGAGCA
This sequence comes from Primulina tabacum, assembly GCF_025594145.1. Taxonomy (NCBI): domain Eukaryota; kingdom Viridiplantae; phylum Streptophyta; class Magnoliopsida; order Lamiales; family Gesneriaceae; genus Primulina; species Primulina tabacum. Next base: position 9,669,549 of record NC_134562.1, read on the forward strand.
GCCTCGTATCCAGTCTGAAGCGCATCCCGAGGCAATCTCTTCCTTGAAGGAGCTACTCCAACCGGGCTTAGGCTCTTTAAACAGATGCTTATTCCTGCCGAGGAGGCACATATGAAGAGCTCTCGTCCTACCTCAAAATTTCTTGAAGGATCAAACCGGATCCTGACTGTGAGTTTCATGCTCTTTCTTCTCTGTTTTTTTAACTGAGTCCTCCTGTACAGGGTGTTCAAATGCTGATCTCGGATTTTGAAGAGGTATCCACGGCAGCCACTATTTCAAATAATCGAGCCCGATCATTCCAAGATCTTCAGGAACGACTACAAGGCTAACAGTCCCGGGCTCGATCCGCCCACGAGGATGAATTGGACGGCCTCCGCACTACTTTGGACAAGGCCAACCAGCAGCTGGACTCGGAAATTCAGCAATTGGCACGGGCCAAGGAAGATCTGGAAAGGCCCGGGATGATATCAACGAGGGCCTCGTCAGGGAAGAAGTTTTGCGAGGGACTATCTCTTGGAATCAAGGAATAATTCTTTGACTAATGAGGTAGATCAACAAATGTCCCGGGCGAAAGCTGCTAAATATGCCATGGCTGCTGCTGAATACAACAAAGACCAGTTGCAAACCTCTTTCTTCTAATCTCCAGAATTCAAGGCAGCAGTCGAAGATCGCGCCTATCCTTTCTTTAAGACTGGCTTTTACAAATGCCGGGAACAATTTGAAGAGGTCAGGCTCCTGCCAGCGGATTTGAAATGCTTCTCTGACCTTGATCGAGCCATAGCATCCCTTCCCAAGGATGCTGGGGAGGAGAAGGAGGACACTGAAAAAGAAGAGGAGCCAAGGTCGGACCTTATAGATTTTGAATAGGATTGTACTCTTTTCTTTTTATTTTCTTCTTGTAATCCTTGCCTTCGGGCTTTCATTAATGGAATTTCATATTTCTCTTTAATTGTTTGCTTCCAACAATTCGTTAATAATTCATACATACCCGGCATTAAAAATAAGTAGATCACGAACAGCTTGTGAATGGTAAAATCTCAAAATTTTCTAAGTGTTGGAAAATAGCCGGTAACTTCAATAAGTAGTTGGAATGTTGAGCTCTGAGCCGGATATAAATCCCTGTACTTAGTAAATCATCGAGGTGTAGAAACCCTAAGTCAGGGTACAAAGCCCTGGATTTTATAAATAACACGAGTACGGAGCCTTAGGCCGGGGATCATGTCCCGCAACTTGGGAATGGTCAATGTGCAGAACCCGAGCCAGGGTACAGATCTCTGGGCTTATTTACTAACCAGGGTACGGAGCCCTGGGCCGGGGATCAGGTCCCGGGACTTATAGATTAATCGGGGCCTTATACCTCCCGCGTTTTGATATAATATTCATACACTTTTCTGATGAGAAAAACACTTCATTATATCTTCAATCAATAATTACATCTTTCAAGCATAATACTTTTTCAAATGAAAAACATTCCATGGTCGCTTAAGAGAGCGTCCTTTAGCATCCTCTAGATAAAAAGCTCCCGAGCTAACCTTCCGGGTTATCTTAAAAGGTCCTTCCCACCGAGCTTCCAATTTACCTACATCTCCGACTGGATTGACTTTTTTCATCACAGATCACCTATTTGAATGTCTCAGATTCAGACTCACTTATTATATGATTTATAACCCGACCTCGGTAAGCTTCCATTCGAATCATAGCCTGCTCTCTCTTCTCTTCCACTAGATCCAACTCCATTGTCCGGTTTGATCATTGTCATCCAGATAAGATTCTACTCGGGCTGAAGATTGACCGATTTCCACAGGCAGAACTGCTTCAGAAACATACACCAGGTTGAAAGGAGTTTCTTTAGTAGGTGCTCGAGGGGTAGTTTTGTATGCCCAGAAACATTAGGCAATTCCTCCACCCTGTCTTTTCGCTTGTCCTGTAGCCTAGTTTTCAAGGCTTGCACAATAATTCTGTTTATGACTTCTGTCTGATCATTTGCTTGAGGATAAGTAACAGAAGTGAAAGATTGAGTGATTTTCATTTCCTGGCACCAAGCTGTGATCTCTTTCCCCTGAAACTGTCTTCCATTATCTGAAATTAGTCTCCTGAGAACTCCAAACTAGCATACTATGTTCTTCCACAGAAACTTCAAAACTTCCTTCTCAGTAATCCTTGCCAGGGGCTTGGATGCTACCTACTTGGAAAAATAATCAACTGCCACCAAAAAAAAATTTTTCTGAGCCCGAGCAACTGGAAAGAGAACAACAATATCCATCTTCCACTGATCAAAAGGGCAAGATGACCAAATGGGCTTCAAAAGAGTGGTCGGGCTGTTCTGAAAATTAGAATGATGTTGACAACCATCACACGCCCGGACCACTCAAACAGAGTCTTGGCTAACACTTGGCCACATAAATCCAGCAAACATCGCTTTTCGGGCCAACGCTATTCTCCCGAGATGCTCTCCACAGTAGCCTTCATGAATTTTCCGGAGGACATAGTCCACCTTTCCAACATATATCCCATAGATAAGAATTTCAACAGAGATCCCTAAAATGATCTCCTGTATAAGATGTTATTTAAAAGAACAAACCTAGAAGCTTGTCTTCTGATATTTTGGGCTTGAGTTCTATCTTCAGATAATTCATTGTTGACAATTAACTTGATCAGAGGTGTCATCCAAAAATCCTTTGGTGCTAGCAATATCTCCTCATCCGTGGAAATAATTATCCGGGTAACATGTAATACTTCTCGGGTATTGACTTCTGATAAAGAGGCGACCATTTTGGCCAAAGCGTATACTTCCCCATTCTCATCCTTGGGGATTTGCTCAATACTCCAATCCACAAAATATTCTGCCTGGGCTTTTATGAGCTTTAGATATTTAAACATTCTGTCATCCTTAGCCTCATAAACACCCTTTATCTGTTGGGTAATAAATTGTGAATAGGAATAAAATGATCGGGGAAGCTCCAATTTCTCGGGCAGCTTGAATACCAACGAGAACAGCCTCATACTCTGCTTCATTATTAGTCACCCGGGAGTCAATTCTTAATGCCAGTTTAATCTTTTCTCCCGGGAGGCTATTATCACCAATCCCACCCCACATCCTGAAAGGCTAGACGCCCCATCCACAAATTATCTCCAAACTTCCTCTTCATCAGATTGAATCATCTCGGATAAGAAATCTGACACGGCCTGCGCTTTAATGGCAACCTGGGCCAGTACTCAATATCATATTCTCCCTGCTCCACTGTCCATTTGATCATTCTCCCGAACACTTTTGAATGAGTCATAATCCTCCCGAGAGGACTATTAGTAAGCTCAATAATCTGATGCGACCGAAAATAAGGTCGTAGTTTCCAGGCAGTCATAACCAAAGCTAGAGCTATTTTCTCCACTTCACTGTATCGGAGCTTGAGGCCTCTCAGAGCATGCTGACATAATAAATAGGCTTTTGATAAGAGCTTTCTGCCTTTATAAGTACTGAACTGACAACATTCTCAGTAGTCGATAAATATACAAATAATTTTTCCCCGAGCTCTAACTTCACTAAGACAGGAAGCTCTGCCAGGTGACTCTTAAGACTTGGAAGGCCTGCTCACATTTCTCATCCCACCCAAACTGTTGCGCCTTCTGAAGGACCTGGAAAAATGGATAACTTTGATGTGCTGATCGGGATATGAACTGGGAAAGTGAAGCAATTCTCCTGGTCAGCTTTTGCACTTCTCGGACATATCGAGGGGATGGCATGGTCAACACTGACTTGACTTTATCCGGATTCACCTCGATCCCCCGGTCAGTAACCAAAAAACCCAATAATTTACCACTCTTCACGTCAAAGATGCACTTGGCTGGATTGAGCTTGATCCCATAATGCATGAGAGTGGCAAAAGTCTCTTCCAAATCAGGAATAAAACAAGAAGTCTCTTTAGACTTGCCCAAGATGTCGTCAACATACACCTCTATATTTCTTCCCAACTTCTTCTCAAAGACTCTGTTCATGAGATGCTGATGCGTGTCTCCCGCATTCTTCAGTCTGAAGGGCATGACAACATAACAAAATGTGCCCCTTGAAGTAATGAAACTGGCTTTGTCCTGATCAGCCTTGGCCAGGGGAATTTGATGGTACCCCTGGTAAGCATCCATAAAGCTAAGCAATTCATACCCCGAAGTAGAATCCTCCAATTGATCAATCCTGGGAAGAGGATAGTGATCTTTTGGGCAGGATTTGTTAATATCTCGGAAGTCCACGCACATTTTCCATTTTCCGGCAGCTTTTGGTACCAACACCACATTCGAGAGCCAGGTAGGAAATTGTATTTTCCGAATGTGGCCGGCTTGCAACAACTCTCTAACCTGCACATCAATTACTTTGTCCTTTTCAGGACCAAAGTGCATTTTCTTCTGCTTGATAGGTTGAGATCACGGGAGGATGTTCAGATGATGCTCAGCTATCAGGGGTGAGATCCCGATCAATTCCTGTTGGGACCAGGCAAAAACATTAACATCAGTTTTTAAAAAGTTTATCAAACTTACCCGGGTGGATAAGTCAAGGTCTCGAGCCATCCGAATCTCCTTGTCTAGCCCGATCTCCACCACTTCTTGTTATTCTTCCGCCACAAACTGCACCTCCCTCTTCTCTACTACCCTCTCAACTTCCTTTCAACCCTTTGCTCTCTTCCCTTCCTTCCTAGCCTTCTTCTGGTACACCCGGACCGCTTCCACATAGCATTTCTGAGAAAAATGTTGATCTCCCCGGACTTCACCCACTTTGCTTCCCACCGGAAACTTAATCTTCTGGTGGTAGGTGGATGCTACGGCCCTCAACTCATTCATGGTCGGCCGCCCCAGGATGATATTATATGATGCGGAGCATCCACTACAGTGAAAGTGGTCATTATAGTCTTCTTCAACTCCCGAGTGCCAAGAGTCAAGGGCAAGACAATCTCTCCCTCCGGATAGACAGCATGGCCAGCAAAGCCAAAAAGTGTTGTTTCCACTGTCTCCAGCTGGTACCCCTGTAAATCCATCTGTACGAGGGCTTACTTGAAAATAACGTTCACAGAGCTGCCCGAGTCAACGAAAACCCTCATGATGTCATAATTTACTACCCGGGCTTGGATTACCATGGCATCATTATGTGGAAGATTGACGCCCTTAAGATCCTCTGGGCCAAAGCTAATAACCGCCTCATTCCTCCTCACTCCCTTCACTTCCATACAATCTCTCCTACTCCTTGACTTCCAATCCCGATTGGAATCACCATCAGTAGAACCTCCAGATATCATCTTAATTACCCCCAAGGCAGGGGGCGAGGCTTTTTTCCTCTCGTGCTCATTATCCATTCTCCCACTCGGGGCACCTCTCGAGCTCTCCCTTACACTGGGTCTCGGCTGACAATTGGCCCAAGTTGGTAATCTTGGCCTCTTATTTGATGAATTATATCCCAGGACAACAGGTGGGACATAACACCTCTTCAACGTTAGGCAATCCTCTGTGTTGTGGTAACAAACCTTGTGCAGGGTACAAAACCCATTCTTCTCGGGCCTCATAGGCTGAGGAGTGCGATTCAGATCATTAAATCTTTCAGTACTGCACTCTTGCACTTTAAAGGGACGTGCTGGGAAAAATGCCCGGGATTGCCTCTGTAATGCCTGAGATTTTTATTCTGTTAATCTGCGGTTATTGATTATGAATTGATGTGATTATAGATAGAAAGGAACATATCGGAGAAGACGAGAGAAGACATTTTTATGTGCGAGGACTGAACCCCTCGCGCATATGCGCGACAAAGCAGGGCGCATATGCGCGAGGCAGGCAGAGAACCTCGCGCATATGCGCGACCAGGACCCGCACATATGCGCGAGCATGGCAGAGAACCTCGCGCATATGCGTGAAGAGAGAACGTGCATATGCGCGCGAGAAGAGGAAATCTGGATTGCCGAGACCAGTAGGTCTCGCGCATATGCGCCGAGGAAGGTCGCGCATATGCGCGAGACGTGTTGCACAAAGATGAAGCCATTTGGTCCTTGACATGCATATTTAATATGCATATTCCTTCATTCAGTTGGACAGAAAGAAAGAAACAGAGAGAAGCTCCCGAGAGTTTCAAGCTTTCCTTTTTGAAATTTGAATCTTGCGCAAGATCCGTCCGTCTGATTTTCAATCTGAATTGAGTATTGTGTTCCTCTCGACAAAGGCTTCACACGGACGTAAGTTCTATTATGTTTCATTATGATTTGAAAATATGATACGGAAGAAATCCTGATATGACTGATATTATCTGTTCCTGAGATTGTTGTAATTGTATAATCGAACTGGATTGAAGAACAGACACTGTATGAAATTGTTATCATTTTCAGATTGAATTTGATTGAGATTATACAGATTTGATATCAAATTGTGTTGTTGATTGATTATGAGTTGTTGAGATTTGTATCTGCTGATATTGTATTGCTGGGTATATCGAGATTGTGCCGTTATGCCGTTGAAACAGAATTAGATTGAGTTGTGATTATATCCAGTATTAATTGAGTTGTATATTGATATTGTACTCTTCAATATTGTCATTGCCAGATTGAGTATTGACAGCTTCGAATTCGAGACTTTGACTTCATCAGATCGACAAGAGAAATGTATAAATCAATGTTGAACCGGGAAGATACGACTCGAGTTAGATCTGACTTGAGTTTCCCAAAACTGCATACTTTATTTTATTGAATTGATGTTTGCAATTCATGAGATTGATATGCTTAGTCTATTGATTTATAGCAAAGCATGTATTGAGTCATGGGCTGATGTGCCTAGTCATTGACTGAGGTGCCAAGTCTTTGGCGGATGTGCCAAGACACTGGATGTTTGGTTTATATCGATGTTGCTTAGGAGCAGATCAACTTCTATTGCTGAGATTCGATATAGTGTGCCAATGTCTAGGAACCGGGATCCCTAGATTAGAGAAGAGTCGAGTCTGAGATTATGAGTCAAGAGTTTGATTTACAGTTTTCTATCAATTCATGTCTTTCAGATTATGATACATATTATTGATATCTGTTTCATGCTTTTATATCTGTTTATATGATTGCATGTATACGTTGTTTATACTGGGAATATATTTCTCACCGGAGTTATCCGGCTGTTGTTGTGTTTGTATGTGTGCATGACAACAGGTGGGACATGATCAGGGTCAAGAAGAGGATGAGAGATCAAGATTAGCGTTGAGATGTGGACTTAGAAGTAGAATTGGCTTTCAACACTTGATGTATAGTGGTTGAACCTTAGTTTGAGATAAATGTACTTTGTACAAGACTTGTACTTCACTGTTGATATGTATATCAGATTGATTATCGTATGTTCCGCACTTATGTATTTAAAAAAATATATGACCTAGTTTACTTAATTGTTACATTTGATCCTAATAATGATTAAGAAGATGAATTAGGTTCGGGTCCCCACAGCCTCTCCTCTGCCCTCTCTCCTTGGGTCTAGATACCCGGTCTCCTCTCTCTCTCTTCAATACATCCCTCTTCTGTTTCTGCGTCTCCTACATATTGATGTACTTCTCCGCCCGGGCCAACATATCTTCAAAATCCTCGGGTGTCTTCTTGGTCATTGACCGGAAAAATTCTCCCTTCCTCAGCCCCTAGGTGAATGCAGTAGTCTTGGTCTCGGGGTCACAAGAAGGGACATCCAAAGCAACACGATTGAATCTTCGGATGTAAGCCCTCAAACTTTCTTCCGAGCTTTGCTTTACTTCAAAAAGACCAAAAGTAGTCCTTTTGTAATTTTTGCTGCTGCTGAAATGATGTAGAAATATCTTTTGAAAATCCTCAAAAGGCTGAATACTCTAGGGAAATAACCCTTCGAACCATCTTTGTGCTGAGTCAACCAAAGTAGTTAGAAACACTTTGCACTTGATCTTATCAGCATAACAGTGCAGCATGGCCATGTTCTCAAACCTGGCCAAATGTTCTTCAGGATCTGCACTGCCATCATAGTCCTTGACTTTGGCAGATTCAAAATTCCCGGGCAGAGGTTTCCAGATAATAGCATCAACAAAAGGTCATCCTCTAGTGACTGCCGGAGCATGGACTCGACTCTCCATTTGTCCTTCCAGAACCTTCATCTTCTACCGTAATTCTTCCAACTCCTCGGCCACAGTCGGAGACTTAGAACCGACACTGGACTCCCTCTCTTCCATCCTCACTTCCTCCTCCCCCACCTCCTGCTCTCGCTCGTGCTCCCCTTCAAACTGTGTAGCATGATGAGAAGGGTCCCTCCTTGCTACAGCTTTCTCTACTGCATCACATATAATCTGAGCCAACTCCTCTGGGGACAAAGTAATCACAGGTGTAGGTCCTGTGGGCGGAAGACCACCTTGTCCAGATATAAGCGCATCATCTGCAGGAGCCTGGGAAGTATATGGGTTTTTCTTTCTTATAGAAGCCATGTCTTCGTCTTGAGCTCAATTTCCCATAAACGGCACCAATGATGATATCCGGATGAATCGGGTGAGCTGGATCGGGGCAATCCACCGGATTATAATGAAAGTTGTGTTTAAGGAAATTGAGCAAGGGATATGGCTCCCACTTGATAATTAGGGTGAGATGGCTGCCCATACCCTGCTTCTGACAAGTTGTTCTGACACGCCAGCTGGTTCTGACAGTAATGATTGTCAAACATAAGGTGTCTCATACCGTTGCACTCAAGTGAAGTGCTGTTTTCGAGGTAGTCTGGGTAGAAATCTTCCTGGGAGCTTGTACGAGAGCCCGGGCGTCTGGTAGCTTGGGGAGAAGATGTCCCGAGCATTCACCTGCACGGCTTCTGATGAACTCTTCCTGCTGATTAATCCTGATTTGGGCTATCCATATAATATTTCGGGTCATGGGGGTATCACCAAATATCATGTACATATTGAAGTTTTAAATACAAAAATCTAACTTAATTCATCGTATTTTTTTTCGTTTTCAGATGGTTTTTTGTTTTGATTTTCAAACATCTGCACTTAAAAGTTCTGTTGGTCGTTATCATTATCTCCATCGATGTTCTTCAACAAGATCATTTCTTGGGTAGTACTAGATGTGTAACATCTACTCATTTTCAAAATGCAAAGCGAAAATATTTTTTTTTATATAAAGCTCACATTTTGAAAATAAGCATTCAAATAAATTGCATGCTTGTAGTTCTACTTAAAAATGTTATTTAAAAATAATCATAAGAAATTAACAATAAAAATATACCAGAGCAAAAACGAGTAAAAATCCTAACATCAAAAGGTAAAATAAAACAGCGTATAAAATGCTCATATCCTCTCCATAACATAAAATCGTAAATGTGCGGAAAATCATGAGGTACTCGGGTCATGTCGTCCACCAGGTCTGCCAACTCAGAATTCAGCACCTCCGATCCCCTCGACATCGAACACACCTGCATCACACACGCCTAGTGAGTCAAAAGACTCAACACACCTGTACCATAAATAACAAATACCTGTACATAGCACACAACAGTGAAAAATATCATATTCAACATATCTTTCATGAACTTTAAAAGCGTAATGTAAACGTGTCATATGAAATCGTGATGTGTCAAAACAGTTCATCGTTAATCATCATTCCCATTGGTGAATTCAGTTCATTAGAGGTGACTGTCGTACATAATCATTTACGATGAATCCATCAAACATAGAACCTGCGGTACCCGGCGGCTGTCGAACATCAGTGACATGATTACCCATCCACTGTGTCTAGACCTCATCATCATCATATACATATACGCCTTATGCATTTACATATACTTCGATAGACACAACTAATTCTTATCATTCAAAATATCATCATTTTCATCACTTATAAAAATCATGCACATATGCAATTTTCCTTAAATACAAGCATGCAACGTATATTATCATAAAATCTTAAAAATCGTGATCATGATGCATAAACATTTAAAATATAGTAAATTTGTGATTAGGGCGCTGCCAGGACAAAAATCTCACCCAGGGTGCAAAATGATCATTTTTCCCATGGAAACTCAAAATTTACCGTTTTACCCCTGGACCTCTAATATTGACCAGAAGCTTACCAAACTCCTTAAAACATCCCAAAACATATTTAACATTTCTTAGACGTAAACTTGAGTGTTGAGTGTGTTTTCAGTGGAGGAATTTCGAAGTGGAGGAGAAATTTTTGAAGAAGTGTTCTTCGTTTATGCGTAAATGTTGCCCCATTTTGATTTTAAAATCAACCACCGCGGGTGCGGTATGCTCTCGGAAAATTTTCAATATTTTATTTCTCAGACACCGCGGGTGCGATCCAATATATAACGCGGGTGCGGTGTGCTTTCGGGAATTTCTTGAAAATTTTTCTTCATGACCGCGGGTGCGGTCTCATTGTTAGCGCGGGTGTGCTTAGCTCTCGGGAAAATTTCAATATTTGTTTGTCTTGAACGCTGCAGGTGCGTTCCAAATTATACCGCAGGTGCGGTATTCCTTCGGGAAATTTTTTTCTTCTCCAATTTTTATTCCTGAAAAGAAAACAATTGGGATTCATTAGATTTGGGAAGATACAAGCACACACTATACTAAAAGTACACAACCAAAAATAATCATAATAAAAAAATAAAAGCAAAACTGAAAACAAAATGCAAAAGAGAAACAAAAATTTGGGTTGCCTCCAAATAAGCGCTTGGTTTAACGTCTTCAGCCCGACTGTCACTAGTCTGATCAGTTTGGTTCGCTCAGCTTGACACTGGTTATATTCATTACTTCAGTCCCATAGTACGGCTTAACCCGCTGTCCATTGACCTTGAAGGCTCTCCCATCACTGCACTTTAACTCGATAGCCCCATAAAGAGACACCGTTTCCACAATAAACGGCCCTGACCAACGCGACTTTAGCTTACCAGGGAACAACTTCAGACGAGAGTTGAACAGTAGTACTTGTTGTCCTGGTTGGAGCTCCCTTCGGACAATGATTTTGTCATGCCACTTCTTAGTTTGCTCTTTGTAGATCTTGGCATTCTCATATGCGTCGTTTCGGAATTCATCCATCTCGCTCAACTGTAGTTTTCTAACTTCGCCAGAAGCTTTCAAATCAAAATTTAATTTCTTCACAGCCCAAAATGCTCTATGCTCCAACTCCAACGGCAGATGACATGCTTTCCCAAACACTAGCCTATAGGGAGACATCCCAGTAGGCGTCTTGAATGCAGTCCGATAAGCCCATAACGCATCATCCAACTTCATAGCCTAATCTCTCCGGTTGGTGTTGACAGTCTTTTCCAGTATTTGCTTAATTTTCCGGTTGGATACTTCAGCTTGTCCATTCGACTGAGGATGATATGCTATTGCCACTTTGTGCTTCACATTGTATTTAGCCAAAAGTGAGTTGAAAATTCTATTGCAAAAATGCGTACCTTCGTCACTTATGATGGCTCTCGGTGTTCCAAACCTAGTGAAGATATTCTTATGCACAAATTTCGCTACAACATGAGAGTCATTAGTATTGGTGGCGATTGCTTCCACCCATTTCGACACATAATCAACAGCTAATAAAATATAAGAATTACCAAAAGAAGGGGGAAAGGGTCCCATGAAATCTATGCCCCAAACATCAAAAAGTTCCACTTCCAAAACATTTGTCAGTGGTAATTCATGACGCCTAGATATGTTTCCTAACCTCTGGTATCTATCACATGACTTTACTAAGGTATAACTATCCTTAAACAAACTAGGCCAATAAAAACCAGATTGCAATACCTTAGCTGCTGTTCGTGATGCTCCAAAATGTCCACCATATGGTGAAGAATGACACTTCTCCAAAATTTGTTGAGCTTCGATACCCTCCACGCATCTCCTAATCACTTGGTCAGCACACCTCTTATATACAAATGGATCATCCCAATAATAGAACTTGATTTCATGGACGAACTTCTTCTTCTGATGATAGCTCAAATCTGGAGGAAGGGTGCCACAAGACAAAAAATTAGCAATATCAGCAAACCAAGGAAGTATAGAATTTACCTTGAAGAGTTGCTCATCAGGGAATGTTTCTTGTATAGCTCCCTCTTCTTTCTTCTCCTCCAGCTTAAGCCTTGACAAATGATCAGCTACCTGATTTTCACTACCTTTTTTATCCTTGACCTCAAAGTCAAATTCTTGTAATATCAAAATCCACCTTATCAAGCGTGGTTTTGCATCCTTCTTGGCGAATAGGTAGCGAATAGCTGCATGGTCAGTGAAAACGATTACCTTTGTGCCAATCAAATAAGGTCTGAATTTTTCGAAAGCAAATACTACTGCAAGCATCTCCTTCTCGGTTGTAGTGTAATTTTGCTGTGCAGTATCCATTGTGCGGCTTGCGTAGTAAATCGCCCTAAACATCTTCTCCCTTCTTTGGCCTAATACAACACCCACTGCATAATCACTTGCATCGCACATTAGCTCAAAGGGTACCTTCCAGTCCGGCACTATCATAATCGGTGCAGTTACCAATGCCATTTTGATCTTCTTGAATGCCTGCAAACAATCATCATCAAATATAAAAATCGACTCTTTTTCAAGAAAGTTACACAGAGGTTTAGAAATCTTAGAAAAATATTTGATAAATCTACAATAAAACCCGGCGTGTCCTAAGAAACTCCTTATCCCTTTGATGTTCTTCGGTGGTGGAAGCTTTTCAATTGCAACCACTTTGGCTCTGTCTACCTCTAATCCCTTTGAAGACACTTTATGTCCAAGAACAATACCCTCTTGGACCATAAAATGACACTTTTCCCAATTAAGAACTAAGTTCTTTTCTTGACATCTCTGCAAAACAAGGGAAAGGTTATGTAAACAATGATCAAACGACGAACCAAATACCGAAAAGTCGTCCATGAAGACTTCCATTATTTCCTCCACCATATCTGCAAAAATGGCCATCATGCACCTCTGGAAAGTGGCAGGTGCATTGCATAACCCAAACGGCATTTTCCTAAAAGCAAACGTGCCATAGGGACACGTGAAAGTTGTCTTCTCTTGATCCTCCGGTGCTATAACAATCTGGTTATAACCTGAATAACCATCTAAAAAACAGTAGTGACAATAACCAGCAAGTCTATCAAGCATTTGATCAATAAAAGGTAATGGAAAATGATCTTTACGTGTGGCATTGTTCAACTTTGTATAATCAATACATACTCGCCATCCAGTCACAGTACGAGTAGATATTAGTTCATCATTTTCATTCTTTACCACAGTCATTCCACCCTTTTTAGGCACTACTTTCACAGGCGATACCCAACTGCTGTCAGAAATAGCATATATAACTCCAGCATTTAACAATTTCAACACTTCATTTTTCACTACCTCTTTCATGGCTTGGATTTAGCCTCCTCTGGTGATCCACATAAGGAGTATACGACTCCTCCATCAAAATTTTATGCATGCATATAGTGGGACTAAACCCCTTGATATCAGAAATAAACCAACCAAATGCAGTTTTAAATTTCCTCAACACTCTCAACAATTTCTCTTTTTCAGTACAAGTAAGAAAGGAAGAGATGATTACCGGATATGTCGAATTTTCACCTAAAAATGCATAACAAAGGTGGCTTGGCAATTCCTTTAATCCAGGAGAAGGTGCTTTTACCTCAATTTTCTCATTTACATTAAACTCTTCAGGGGTGCATCTTTTCTCCTTTCTTTCTGCAGTGCTTCAAGAGCCACCCGTTGCTCTTTCACTTCCCAATTTTCTTCATCAACAGTTCTAGCAGCACCTATCAAACAGCTCTCCAAGGGATCCCTAGTTCCTGCACAATCAAAGGACATACATGAGTCTAACATCAATGCTTTTACAAGTGCTTACCTCATCTGACTCCTTCATGGCGTGATAGATATTAAAAATGACAGCTTCTCCACCAACTCTCAAGGTGAGTTCTCCTTTGTGTACATCTATCAATGCTTTTCCAGTGGCTAAGAAGGGTCGCCCAAAAATCAATGGAGCATCTTGATCTTCTTCCATATCAAGTATTACAAAATCAGCAGGGAAGATAAACTTGTCAACTTTTACCAAAACATCTTCAACAATTCCACGAGGATAGGTGAGTGACCTATCTGCAAGTTGCAAAGTTATAGTGGTTGGTTTTACCTCCCCTAGCTTCAATTCCCTATAAGTAGAAAATGGCATAAGATTAATACTTGCTCCAAGATCACATAAAGCTTTATTAACTTGAGTACTACCAATAATGCAAGGTATAGTAAAACTCCCTGGATCTTTTAGGTTTTGTGGTAGCTTCGTTTGGAGAATGGCGCTACACTCTTCGGTCAACTTCACTGTCTCGAAATCTTGCAACTTCCTCTTCTTTGACATCACATCTTTGATGAACTTTGCATAGTTTTGCATTTGCTCTAAAGCATCAGCAAATGGAATGTTGATGTGAATCTTCTTGAAAATCTCCAAAATTTTGCAAATTGATCATCCAATTTCTTCTTTTTGAATCTTTGCGGATATGGAAGAGTTGGCTTAAATACCGGAGGTTGTTCAACTTCAACTTCAGCTTTAGATCCCTCAGTTTCCTCTTTTCCAACTGTCTTCTCCTTGTCCATTCTCTCCTTGGAACTTTGCACCTCTAGTTCTCTTCCACTTCTCAAAATTACAGCTTTGCATTGCTCTTTTGGATTCACTTCAGTATTACTTGGGAATTGACCTCTATTTTGATCTCTCAATGCATTAGCCAATTTTCCAATCTGTGTCTCCAATGATTTCATTGTGGCACCCATATTTCCCATGTGAGTTTCCATGCCATCAAGACGAGATTCAGTCCTAGCCATCCTTTTACTAGATTCAGCAACAAATGTCCCAACTAGATCCTCAAGTGAAGGTTTTCCTTCCCCCTTTGATGTATTGAACCCCGGTGGAGGATTCAACACTTTCTTATTATTAGCATATGAAAAATTCTCATGATTTCTCAAACCAGGATGATAAGTGTTAGGGGGAGGGTTACCTCGATATCCTCTGTAGCCACCAAAATTCCTATTATTGATATAATGACCTCATCAGGAATGTGTGGTTCTTCAGTAACAACCGATGCATTTTCAACCTCTGTTGTACTAGCTTTATTCATAGCTGCAATTTGAGTTGTTAAAGCTGAAACTTGTGCGGTGAGTGATGTAATAGGATCTATGGCATACATCCCAGCTGGCTTCTTTACTCCTGACCTCTCAGACGGCCATTGATAACTGTTAATGGTCATCTGTTCAAGCAAATCATATGCTTGATCAGGTGATTTTGCAAATATCGTGCCACTAGTTGCTGCATCCACAGTGGCTCTTGTTTGTCCATTCAAACCATTGTAAAACAATTCAATCTGTACCCAATCTTCAAAACCATGGTTTGGACACCTCCTCAACAACTCCTTATACCGTTCCCATGCCTCATATAATTGCTCAAAGTCAGTCTGCCTAAAAGTACTTATCTCAATTTTCAACTGTGCAGACTTCGCAGGTGGAAAATATTTAGCAAGAAACTTGGTTGCTAATTCCTGCCATGTAGTGATACTCCCCAAAGGAAGCGATTGGAGCCATCCTCTTGCTTGGTCCCTAAGAGAAAAAGAAAACAAGCACAATCGAATTATATCATCAGAAACACCATTTATCTTTACTGTGTCAGTGATTTCAAAGAATGTTCTGAGATGTAGATGAGGATCTGCTGTAGCGGCTCCCCCAAACTGATTCTGTTGAACCATGTTTATCAATGCGGGTTTGAGCTCAAAGTTGTTTGCATTAATAGTCCCTCGTGCTATGCCCGAGTAATGAGCATTTAATACCGGCCTAAAATGATCTCTGATAGGTATTGCAGGGGGTGGATTTTCATTATGTCTGTTGTCAGCCATTGCTTGAATCTCTTCTCTTCTTGCCTTTCTTAATCTTCTTGCGGTTCTTTCGATCTCAGGATCAAAGATAAGCAGGTCAAGATTTTTCGATCTTCGCATGCACTGTCAAACAAAGAAAAGAAACAAATCAATGTTTAATGTAATCCAATAGAAACAACTCTGAATTAAAATCAAGACTAATTGGTAACAATATTAATATAAATTTATAATAAACACTCCCCGGCAACGGCGCCAAAAACTTGTTGCGTGTTTTCTTAATTGCTTACAAGTGCACAACGTCAAGTTGTAATAAAATTTATTTTCGAGTACAAGTTTCGATCCCTCGAGGAGTATGTATATAAATGTATATTAATTCTTGTAATTAAATAGTCTCGATTTTATTTAGAAAAATCGATTAAAAGATTTTTTTGCAATAATAACTAAATTGAAAATATATTTAAATATATATAATACCAAACTATAACAATAACAATGGAATAAAAGATCTAGAGGTCCGATTTCACTCAACTATCCACCATGTGTAACTTCTTGTAGCTATGTTATAAAAGTCCTTCTTACTCATTAGCCAAGAATTCTATAATTATCTACTCCCTCTCCCGAGTGCTAAGTCGATATTAGTTATCTAAAATTTGATTGCAATGTTCCCATCAACAATCTACAAATAAATAACACATCAAGCACTAAATTCTCTATAAGCTTCAATAGCATTATAGGCTCTCCCAAACTCTATAAATACCATTGGTGTATTTTTTTCTTTTCTTGTTTATAATTTCTTCTTCCAAGTGATCAATTATAAACATATAAATCATTCAACTTATGGCCAATAAATTGAAAGGATTAAGATTGGAATAATACAAATGAACAAGATGAAGAACTTAAATAACTTAGTTCATAGGTTCCAACACATGGTTTCTAGTTTTGTTCCATCATTCCTCTAGAAATAAAAATTAGTTCATAATAACACAAGCAAAACAATAAAACATAGTTCTAAAACAAGACATATCAAATGAAAAATAAAAGAAAGAAGATCTTAGAACAAGATTTTGAAGTGTTGTTTCCGTCCCCGGATTTGTGCAAAAGATTTCTCAAGAACTAGAAGAACTTGAGTTTTCAATAATTTTCAGCAGCCTCAACTCCTTATTTTGATCCCCAATACCCTAGATGGTAAGTAAATGATGCCTTTTTATAGTCCAGACAAGTCTCAAATCGTAGCACACCATTTTCATAGACTTTCATGCGCAGCCCACAAAGTTACAGATTTTTTGGACTCTGTTTTTCGAAGACCGCGGGTGCGCTGCTATATAGACCACGGGTGCGCTGCTGTTTCAAGGAAAACTTTCATTTTCGAACTTCAGTGACCGCGGGAGCGGTAGAACAAGGACCGTTGGTGCGGTACAGCTTCGGCATATTTTCTGAAATTCGATTTTCATTGACCGCGGGTGCGCTCTCTTCGTTAGCGCGGGTGCGCTGGAGCTTCGGCAATTTTTATCTTTTGCACTTTCCAATTCAACACTTTACTACTCCAAACTCTCATTCTAAGCTTCCAAACTAAAACAAAAAAAATAACAACAAATCACATAAAACCTGCTCAAGAATCACAAAATTCTAAGTTAAAAACAAGTAATAAAAGTACAATAAATTGCACTTATCACCTGCTTTGGTCATTATCATCCGTGTAAGATTCTACCCGGGAAGAAGTCTGCCCGATTTCTACTGGAAGGACTGCTTCAGAACCATATACCAACTTGAAAGGAGTTTCTTGAGTAGGTGCCCGAGGAGTAGTTCTGTAAGCCTAGAGAACACTGGGTAATTCCTCCACCTAGTCCCTTCCTTTGCCTTGAAGTCGGGTTTTCAATACTTGTACAATGATTCTGTTGACTATCTATGTTTGGCCATTTGCTTGAGGATAGGCAACAGAGGTGAAAAAATGAGTAATCTTCATCTCCCGACACCATGATGTGATTTCTTTGCCCTGAAATTGCCTCCCATTATCTGAGATTAGTTTCCTGGGCACTCCAAATCGGCATACGATGCTTTTCCATAAAAACTTCAATACTTCCTGCTCGGTTATTTTGGCCAAGGGCTCTGCTTCTACCCATTTGGAGAAGTAGTCAACGGCAACTAACAAGAATTTTTTCTGAGCCCGGGCAATGGGCCCAAAATATCCATGCCCCATTGATCAAAGGGGTAAGATGCCCAAATCGGCTTCATGAGGGTAGCAGGGCTGTGTTTGAAATTCGAATGATGTTGACAGCCTTCACAAGTTTTGACCACCCTAGCAGCATTTGACTTAAAGTTGGCCACCAGAAACCAGCAAGCATTGTTTTTCAGGCCAAAGAAATTCCTCCGAGGTGCTCGGCACAACAACCTTCATGAATTTCTCGGAGGACATAATCCACTTCTCACTCAGATAAGCATTTCAAAAGAGGTCCCTGGAATGATCTCCTGTACAAAATGTTATTTAAGAGAACAAACCTGAGAGCTTGTATCTTAGTTTTCTGAGCTCGGACTCTATCTTCGGGCAACTCACTATTTACCATAAACTTGATAAGAGGTGTCATCCAGGAGTCCTCTGGTTCTGGTAAGATTTCTTCTTCAGTAGAAAGGATCAACCGAGAAACACGCAAGACCTCCCGGGTATTAACTTCTGACAAAGAAACAGCGATTTTTGCCAGAGTATCTGCCTCACTATTTTCTTCCCGGGGTATTTGTTCAATACCCCAATCCGCAAAAACTTCTGCTCGGGCCTTGATGAGCTGTAAATATTTTAGCATCCTGTCATCCTTAGCCTCATACACGACCTTTATTTGTTGAGTAATGAGTTGTGAATCGGAATATAGAATAATCCGGGAAGCCCTGACTTCCCGGGCGGCTTGGATACCAGCCAGGACAGCCTCATACTCAGCCTCATTGTTGGTTACCTGGGAGTCAATTCTAAGTGCCAGTTTAATCTTTTCCCCCGGGGGAGATATTATCACAACCCCTACTCCGCATCCAGCAAGGCTAGACGCCCCATCCACGAATACTCTCCATACTTCCTCTTCATTGGGCTGGACCATCTCGGATAAAAAATCTGACAGAGCTTGTGATTTGATGGCCACCCGAGGTTTGTATTCAATGTCATACTCCCCCAACTCTACTGTTCACTTGACCATACGCCCGGATACCTCAGAGTGAGTCATGATTCTGCCAAGAGGACTATTGGTAAGAACAATTATTTGATTTGACAGGAAGTAAGGTCTTAGCTTCCGGGCAGTCATGATCAAGGCGAGAGCGATCTTCTCTACTTCACTATACCGGAGCTCGGTTCCTCTTAGAGCATGACTGACATAATGAACAGGCTTTTGATCGGAGCCTTCTTCTTTTATTAAACCCGAGCTGACAGCATACTCTGTAGTAGACAAATAGACATAAAATTTCTCCCCGGGCTCCGGCTTCACGAATACAGGGAGTTCTGCAAGGTGAATCTTCAAGTCTTGGAAGGCCTGTTCACATTTATCATCCCATCCAAATTGCTGGGCCTTCCTCAAGACTTGAAAGAATGGATAACTCCGATGCGCTGACCGGGAAATAAATCGAGACAGGGAAGCAATTCTCCCGGTCAACTTCTGCACTTCCTTGACAGATCGGGGAGATGGCATGCATTGCACAGACTTGACTTTTTCCTGATTCACCACGATCCCCCGATCTGTCACTATGAATCCTAGGAATTTGCCACTCTTTACGCCAAAAATACACTTGGCAGGGTTAAGCTTGATCCCGTACCGCATAAGAGTGGCAAAAGTTTCTTCCTTGCCACTTCCCGGGTTTTGCCCAGAATATCATCCACATAGACTTCCACATTCCGCCCCAACTGCTTCTCGAAGACTTTGTTCATCAGATGCTGGTAAGTTGCCCCTGCATTTTTCAACCCGAAAGGCATTACAATATAACAAAATGTACCTCCCGAGGTGATGAAGCTGGCTTTATCTTGATCACTCTTGGCCAGAGGGATTTGATGATATCCCTGGTACGCATCCATGAAGCTTAGTAATTCGAAACCCGATGTGGAATCCACCAGTTGATCAATGCGGGGCAGAGGATAATGATCTTTGGGGCAGGCTTTATTAAGATCGCGGAAATCTACACACATGCGCCACTTCCCAGTGGACTTGGGCACCAAGACCACATTCGAGAGCCATGAAGGGAATTGAATCTCTCGAATGTGGCCAGCCTTCAGGAGCTCTTTTACTTGTTCATCAATAACTTTGTCCTTCTCAGGACCAAAGTGTCTCTTTTTTTGCTTCACCGGGTGAGATCCTGGGAGAATGTTCAATTGGTGCTCCGCTATCAGGGAAGAAATCCCTGTCAACTCCTGTTGGGACCAGGCAAACACATGAATATTAGCTTTTAAACAGTCAACCAGACTAACCCGGGTGGATATGCTAAGATCCCGAGCAACCCGGATTTGTTGACCTGGTCCGATTTCTACCACTTCCTGCTCCTCTTCTGCCACAAAGTGCACCTCTCCTCTTTCCATTACTCCTCCTTCTAATCCATCCACCCTTGCCTTCTTCCCTTCCCTCCTCGTTTTCCTCTGATCAGCCCGGATTGCCTCCACATAGCATTTCTGAGAAGATGGCTGATCTCCACGGACTTCTCCTACCCGGGCTCCCACCGGAAACTTTATTTTTTGGTGGTAGGTGGATGCTACAGCTCTGAGCTCGTTCATAGCCGGCCTCCCTAGAATGATGTTATAAGATGATGGGGAATCCACCACAGTGAAAGAAGTCATCACTGTCTTCTTGAGATCCTGAGAACCCAGGGTTAATGGCAAAACAATTACCCCTCCGGGTAAACCACATGGCCAGCAAAACCAAAGAGAGCAGTTTCCACAGCTTCCAAGTGATAGCCCTGCAAATCCATCTGCATAAAGGCATCTTTAAAAATTACATTTATAGAACTGCCCGAGTCCACGAAGACTCGTAAAATATCATAATTTGCCACTCGGGCTTGGATCACTAGGGCATCGTTGTGGGGCAGATTCACCCCTCTCAAATCTTCCGGGCCAAAACTGATGAACGCTTCAATTCTTCTCGCTCCCTCCACCTCCAAACACTCCCTCCTACTTCTCGACTTCCTTGCCCGGTTGGAGTCTCCATCAGTAGAGCCTCCTAATATCATTTTAATCAATCCCGTGGCAGAGGGCAAGCTCTTTTTTCCCTCGGGTTCAGGCTCCCTTCTTCTACTGGGCTCAATCCTGGGAATATTCCTCATACTTCCTCCTCGGGCGCTGGATCCTAGTTGCCGAGATGTCCAAGGTTGCATTCTCGGCCTCTGACTATTGTTGCTGGGTCACGGGATGGAAGGTGAGACAAAATTCCCCTTCATTGCTTTGCAGTCTTCCGTGTTATGGTGGCACACTTTGTGAAAAGAGCAAAATCCGTTCTTCTCTGGCCGGGAGAACTGATGATCCGGGGCCAAATCTCTACTGCACTCCTGCACTTCCCTTTCCCGGGTAATTTTCAGAGGCACGTAATGAGAAAAGTGCCCTGTATTGCCTCTCTTCTGTCCCCTCTCCTCGGGCTTAGACACCCGGTCTCCTCTTTCCTTCCTCACCACTTCCCTCTTCTGTTTCCGGGCCTCCACCATATTGATGTACTTTTCTGCTCGTGACAACAGATCCTCGAAATCCCCAGGCACCTTCTTGGTTAGTGACTTAAAGAATTCACCCTCTCTCAAACCCTAGGTGAAAGTCGTAGTCTTTGTTTCAGCGGCACAGGTAGGGACGTTTAAGGCCACTCTGTTGAACCTTCTTATATAGGCCCTTAAACTCTCTTCTGGGCTCTGCCTAACTTCAAAAAGACTAAAAGTTGTCTTTTTGTACTTTTTACTGCTGCTGAAATGGTGTAAAAACACACCTTCTGAAAGCCTTCAACGGAACTAATTCTTTGGGAAGTCAAGCCCTCGAACCACCTCTGAGCTGAATCCACCAGTCTTGTAAGGAACACTTTACACTTGATTCGATCAGTGTAACAGTCCAACATGGCCATATTTTCAAACCTGGCCAGGTGCTCCTCCGGGTCGGCATTGCCATCATAGTCCTTCACCTCCGCAGATTTGAAATTTCCGGGCAGAGTCTCCCGGACAATGATATCAGTAAACGGGCATCCTCTCGGGGTTGCCCGAGCAACGCTCCGACTTTCCAACTGTCCTTCCAGGACCTTCATCTTCTTCCTCAACTCCCGCAACTCTTCTACCGTAGTCGGAGATTTCGACCCAACACTGTACTCTTCATTCTCTCCTCCCGCCTCCTCCTGCCTCCCCAACTCCCGCTCTTGCTCCTGCTCCTGCTCTTGTTCTCGCTCGGATGGGATGACAGGCTGAGAGACTTCCTTTCTGGCCACAGCTTGCAAGATGGCATCGGCCATCATTTTCTTTAACTCTTCAGGGGTCATGGTAATGAGATTTGGGCCGGTATTATTAACATCAGCTTGTCTTGAAGTCTGTCCTCCATCACCCTGGGCGTGAGAATTATCCGGGTTGGTTCTTCTCGTACGAGCCATATCAACGTCTCGAACTCAGTATTTCCCTCAGACGGCGCCAATGATGCGATCTCGTTGAAATGGATGAGCCGGGTAAGGAGCTCCAACGGATCAAACCAACAATTTATGGTGTTTGGGAAATTTGAGTGAAGATAATGGTTGAGATTAACACCTGCAAACAAGAAAGTAACTCGTGAATGGGCGCCGGAGGGGTGTCCGACATGGCCACTCCGATGCTAAAGTTAGCAGGTTGAAGATGAACACAAGCAATATTTGAGAGAAAATATGTATAATGCTCAGAGTTCAAAGATTTCAGAATATTTTAAATGAGATTCATACCTGCTATTTATAGTAGAGGAATGGGTAGTTACCTCGATTTCCGTGCCATCTACTAAGTCGGTTTACCAAACTAGCTTCTGATGACTTCTCAGACACTCCAAACCCAAGTTGTTCTGTAGAACCCGTAAATCAGTAGACGTATAAGCCATGCATAATTCTAGATTTTTTTAAAATTTAATTGACTTCATTGCATGATTATTTTAAATACATTTCTTTGAAGTTAATTATTTTATTATCTCAGTTCAGTAGTTTGATTTTTAGCATTTCAGTTATTTTCAGTGAGGCCGGACTGGAGTCGGAGTTTGGAGATAGAATTTAAGATTCGAGAAATATTTCCAGAAGTTAATTTAGCTAGCAAGTAAGTTAATTTAAGTTAATAAGGAGATTTGGGGATTTATTTATGCAACTTGAGGTGAATAGAAAATAAGCTCATTTGAGTTACTTAATTAAGGATTTATTCAATAAATTAATTAAAGGATTAGTGAGGCTTTTTAGAGTTATTAATTTAGTAAATAAACAACACTCCACATTCATTTTATTAGTAGATTTCGGCCACCCCTTGGTTACTAGAGGATTCAATTGCCAACTCATCAACTTTGACCATTTCTTTGCATGTAATTAGTAGGATAAATCTAGGATTTTTGGGAGCACCATGTAATTAATTAATGTTAGAACATTATCCTAGTCTAGATGAGCATGTAGAATCGGTCATTGCACCACCATAATCCCTCCAAGTAGAATTGATAGCAAACCACAATTCAAAATTCAAAAAAATGGAGACTTGGTCTTGATTCTTTCCCTATATTTTGCACCCATCTCCCTCACTCCCCTAACCATCATATCCCCTCCCTTAGTCACGAAATTCAGAGTGTTTTTGAGAGAGGAAAACCGTGGGACTCATAGCTAAGCGAAGGGAGAAGTCTTGGTTGGCTTTTAGCCCATGGCCTTGGACTGGACAGTGCCTCATTGAGTTAGGAAGGTCATGTTTTCGACCGTTCGTCATTTGGATCATTTTTGAGGTCGTACGAGAATTTACGGTGCGATGTGCCAAATTGACTCTCGAAAGAGCGTTTTGTGTTTTGGCCTCCATTCCACCTAGATTTCGACCCTATCATTTTAGGAGCATTATTTTATGATTTTTCAGCGTATTTTAATCATGACTATACGTCGGTTCGGTGTCGGTTCAGGTTGGCTCGGAGGCATGATTAAATGCGAAGTCATTAGGCGTCATAGTCGCATCTTTTGAACTAAATTGCATAGTTGGTCAAGTTTAAGCTATTGCATATTTTTCATGGCACAGTTAGGTTGCAGCGAGCCTGGGGACGATCCAATCCAATCCAGTTGGTAAAATTACGGGACATTTTCATTATGCCAGTTAATTATTTTACGTGCATTAAATAGAAAATGATTATTTTTGAGATTTATGCGATATGGCTTGTGGTTCATTCACTATGTGGGAGCGTTATTTTATACGGTCGCCAGTGACCGATCAGTTCAGTATGGTACCACCCGGTCGCCAGTGACCGGCCAGCTCAGTTCTGTTTCAGCCTCCCCGGTAGCCAGTTACCGATCAGTTCAGCTTAGTGCAGGGGCCACAGGCGTAAAACATAATCTCAACAGAAAATTTTATCAGTTATTTCAGTACAGGCTCCAAGGAGCAAACATTTTTTTTCTGTGATTATCAGTTCAGTTATGCACGTATTATAATTGCTCAGTACAGATTATTTTCAGCATGCCTCAGGACAGGATATGTTAACTCATGCATATTTTAATTCAGATTTTTACTCGTTACCTGCGATATATGCATGTTGAGTCTTTAGGCTCACTAGACTTGATTGTTGTAGGTACTGATGAGGCCAGGGCCGAGGGCGGGGACCAGTGAGCCAGCTTGGGTCGGCAGTAGTGGCACCCGAGGACCTCAGAGCAGCAGTTGTTATTTTATTCCGCAAACATTTTATCAGTCGTTGGATATTTTTAAATTGTGATTTTTGGCAAACTTTATTTTCTTCCGCTGCAATATTTTGAAATATTGAACTTGATTCACCAGTGATTTTATGAATGAGGCCATTTAAGTTCTTTTAAAAGAAAATTTTTAATTTTCCGCAAATTTTCAAGCAAGAAGTTCAAGGGCCCTTTGCAATTGGTATCAGAGCGGTGGTTCTGTATAGGGTTTCACTACTACTGACCGCGAGAACCTCACGAAGCCACGTCTTCGGTCTGTTAGTTTTTCAGTTCAGCATTTTGTTCAGCATTTTAGTTAAAGCATGAATTATTTTGTCAGCATGCTTCCAGATTTTCAGTATTTCAGTGTTCATTTAAAATAAATTATGGAATTATGCATGTTAGTTACGTATGGGTTATGTTGGAACAGTATGCCCCCTAGATGCATTTTAGAGCGCAACAGAGAGGAGGAGCCTCGCTGAGAGGACAGGGAGGAGCGTAGACCGGAGGGAGACCTACCACCTCCTCCATCGCCCCCACCGGGCATGAGTGCCCAGATGTTAGCTGGGATGGCACAGTTCTTCGCACAGTTTGCGGAGAACAATGCGGTGGTGACTAGGCCGACAGGGCCAGAGGCCGTTTACGAGCGATTCATGAAGATGCGCCCGAAGGAATTCTCTGGGACATCTGACCCCATGGTTGCCGAGGGATGGATCAAATCCCTCGAGGTTATCTTCAAGTTTATGGAGCTGGGAGACGCAGATCGAGTCCGATGTGCCACCTACCTGTTCACTGGAGACGCCCGCTTATGGTGGGAAGGAGCTTCGGTAGCCTTGACTTTGGCTACACTTTCATGGACCCGCTTTACGGAAGTTTTCTACTCCAAGTATTTTGCTGAGGAGGTTCGCACCAGGCTGACCACCGAGTTCATGAGTCTGAGGCAGGGGGATATGACGGTTACGGAGTTCATCCGTAAGTTCGAGAGGGGCTGTCACTTTGTGTCCCTGATCGCGAATGATGCCAGAGCCAAGCTGATGCACTTCCTGGTGGGTTTACGGCCGATCTTGCGCCGGGATGTTAGGGTATCTGACCTTGCTACTTATGAGATTGCCGTCTCCAAGGCCTTAGCCGCAAAGCAGGATCTGCGGGATATCGAGAGGGATCGCCAGGGCAAGCGCCAGTCCAGGCACCGCACCGCCCTCCTCCTCATCAGCATCAGCAGCAGAATAAGAGGCCTTTTCATGGACCGCCCAGGAACCGAGGCCAGAAGCAGCAGTAGCAGCAGCAGCGGGGACGCCCAGCCCCGAGGACTCAGGAGCACCCAGTCTGTCCCAGGTGCTCACGTCGCCATCCTGGAGCATGTATGGCTGGCTCAGGAAAGTGTTTTAAGTGTGGCAGTCCAGACCACATGTTGCTGCAATGTCCTCAAAGGAATATGCCTACCCAAGGTAGAGTTTTTGCTCTCCATGCCGCGTAAACCAACCCGGAGACTATGTTGTTGACAGGTACCTTTAAACTTTAAGTTATTATTTGAATTTTCGTGTTTTGGGAATCGGGATTTAGATTTGAACCTAGAACTGTTATAGGATTGCATGCTCTACTCAGTAGTATTTTGGAGATTTAAGTTAGAAGAACTTTGACCATTGCATGTATATAAGTTTAGTTCTTGTAACTACTGTATTCAACTTAGAGCTCCGCTCTTTCAGGGAGAATTTTTATATGTGGTTCCGCTACCAAGACCTTGATAGATTCAGGGGCCACTCACTCGTTTATTTCGGAGGTCTTTGCAAACATTCTCAAGATCCAGACCATTGGGCTAGATACAGCCTTTTCAATAGTGTTGCCGTCAGGCGAGGAGATGGCAGCCACCAATGTTATACGAGATATAGACCTTGAGCTGCACGGTAATCTTGTTTATGCGGATCTGATTGTGCTACCGATGCCGGAATTTGACATCATCCTAGGGATGGACTGGCTATTGAGGAACAGAGTGTTGATAGACTTCCAGCGGAGATCCGTTCTTGTCCGACCGCCTGGAATGGAGCAGTTCTTATTTGAGCCGGACAGGTACTTTCCTTTACCGCGCATTATTCCTTATGTTCAGGCCAGGAAACTCATGCATAGAGGGTGTCGGGCATTTCTAGCGACCTTTTTATCTGTCCCCGAGGAATCCAGCCAGTCAGCCTCAGATGTTCCGATTGTCAGAGATTTCTTAGACGTTTTTCCCGAAGACGTCTCTGGTATGCCACCCGAGAGAGAGGTGGAGTTTTCCATTGAGCTTATGCCAGGTACGGCTCCGATATCCAAAGCGCCGTACCGATTAGCACCGACAGAGATGGCAGAGCTTAAGAAGTAGATTCAGGAACTTCTTGACAAGGAGTTCATTCGCCCGAGCTTTTCTCCATGGGGCGCGCCAGTCTTATTTGTGAAAAAGAAGGATGGCACGATGAGGCTTTGCATTGACTACCGGGAGTTGAACAGGGTTACAGTGAAGAATAAATACCCACTGCCGAGGATTGAGGATCTGTTTGACCAGTTGCAGGGAGCTTCGATTTTCTCCAAGATAGATCTGCGTTCCGGTTATCACCAGTTGAGGGTGAGAGATGCTGATGTCTCGACGACTGCTTTTAGGACTCGTTATGGCCACTACGAGTTCCTTGTGATGCCGTTCGGATTGACGAATGCGCCAGCGATTTTCATGGATCTCATGAATCGCGTATTCCAGCCGTATCTGGACCAGTTTGTGATAGTGTTCATAGATGACATTCTCGTCTACTCCAAGAGTCGGGAGGAGCACAGCAGACATCTGACCACAGTGTTGCAGACATTGCAGAAGCACAAATTATTCGCAAAGTTCAGTAAATGCGAATTCTGGTTAGAGAAGGTGGCGTTCTTAGGCCACATTGTTTCTAGCAGTGGTATTGAGGTAGACCCAGCAAAAGTTGCAGCAGTCAGAGATTGGGTTGTGCCTCAGAATGAATCCGAGATCCGCAGTTTTCTTGGGTTGGCAGGATATTACAGGAAGTTCATTCAGGGATTCTCACCCATTGCCGTTCCACTCACAGCACTGACCAAGAAAAATGTGAAATTTGTTTGGAGCGAGGAGTGTCAGAAGAGCTTCGATACTTTGAAGCAAGCTCTTATCTCAGCACCAGTTTTGGCCGTGCCGTCAGGGTCCGGTGAGTTTGTTCTGTATACCGATGCTTCGAAGCTTGGTTTAGGTGCAGTTCTGATGCATCATGGGAGAGTGATAGCGTATGCTTCTCGACAACTGAAAATCCACGAGAAGAATTACCCTACCCATGATCTGGAGTTAGCGGCCGTGGTTTTTGCTTTGAAGATTTGGAGGCACTATCTGTATGGAGAGAAGTGTCAGATCTTTACCGACCACAAGAGCCTCAAGTATTTCTTCACGCAGAAGGAGCTGAACATGCGTCAGAGGCGTTGGTTGGAGCTTGTGAAAGACTACGATTGTGACATTAGCTACCACCCGGGTAAAGCTAATGTAGTTGCGGATGCTTTGAGCAGGAAAGTCGCAGTGATGGCTCACTTGACGATTCAGAAACCTCTTCAGATCGAGATGCAGAGGTTTGATCTTGAGACTTACCCTCGAGGTAGAGTTCCTCGTCTATCTACCTTGACCATTCAGTCTTCCCTTTTGGACCGTATTCGCAGTGGTCAGGCCGCAGATGAGCAGTTGGCACAGTGGAAGAAGAGAGATGAAGCCAAGGGCAGTGTTTCGTATTCAGTCAGCGACGGTATTGTGAGATACCGAGATAGGATATGGGTTCCTAGCAGTGATTCTATCCGAGCAGACATCTTATCAGAGGTCCATACGTCCCCGTAGTCCATTCACCCTGGGAGTACGAAGATGTACAAAGATCTGCAGCTATTGTATTGGTGGCCAGGGATGAAGAAGGAAATCAGACGGTTTGTGTCCGAGTGTCTGACCTGTCAGTTAGTGAAGGCCGAGCATCAGAGACCAGCAGGTTTGCTCAAGCCTCTTCCTATTCCTGAGTGGAAGTGGGAGAACATTACCATGGATTTTGTGACCAGATTGCCGAAGT
The DNA here is from genome assembly GCF_025594145.1 of Primulina tabacum. Classification (NCBI taxonomy): domain Eukaryota; kingdom Viridiplantae; phylum Streptophyta; class Magnoliopsida; order Lamiales; family Gesneriaceae; genus Primulina; species Primulina tabacum. The sequence goes on from NC_134562.1 coordinate 9,698,281, forward strand.
TAGCCAGGGAATCGAATGCTATTTGGGTGATTGTAGATCGTCTTACAAAATCAGCGCACTTCTTGCCTATTAAGACGACTTTCACCATGATTCAGTATGCAGAGCTGTATATCCGAGAGATAGTCCGACTCCATGGTATTCCAGTTTCGATCGTATCCGACAGAGATCCCAGATTCACTTCCTCATTTTGGAAGAGCTTGCATTCGACTTTGGGTACGAAGTTGCTGTTTAGCACAGCTTTCCATCCGCAGACAGATGGGCAGTCGGAGCGAGTTATTCAGATTTTGGAGGATCTTCTTCGCGCTTGCGTCATCGATTTCTCATGGAGTTGGGAGACGAACTTGCCACTGGTTGAGTTCACCTATAACAACAGCTTCCAGTCTTCTATTGGTATGGCTCCGTATGAAGCACTGTGTGGCCGCAAGTGCAGATCTCCCGTTCATTGGGATGAAGTAGGAGAGAGAGCAGAGTTGGGTCCAGAGATTGTTCAGCAGGCAGCAGATGTAGTATTCAGGATCCGTGATAGGATGAGGACTGCTCAGAGCCGACAGAAGAGTTATGCCGATAAGCGGAGGAGAGACTTAGAGTTTGCAGTGGGCGATCATGCCTTTGTGAAAGTGGCACCTATGAAGGGTGTCATGAGATTTGGCAAGAAAGGGAAGCTCAGTCCGAGATTCATTGGACCCTTTGAGATCCTTGACAGAGTTGGGACGCGAGCTTATCGTGTGGCTCTTCCACCGAATCTGGCCGGAGTACACAATGTGTTCCACGTCTCCATGCCGAGGAAGTATACGGCAAATCCTTCGCATGTGCTGAATTTCGAGCCGTTGCAGCTTACTCCGAACTTATCTTATGAGGAGAGACCCTTGCAGATCTTAGACAGGCAGGAGAAGAAGCTTCGGAACAAGCTGGTTAAGCGAGTCAAAGTCAAATGGCTTAACCATTCTGAGGAGGAAGCTACGTGGGAGTCTGAGTCAGAGATGAGGGAGCGTTACCCCGAGTTATTCGGTGAGTTCTAATTTCGAGGACGAAATTTATTTTAAGGGGGGAAGGATTGTAGAACCCGTAAATCAGTAGACGTATAAGCCATGCATAATTCTAGATTTTTTTTAAATTTAATTTGACTTCATTGCATGATTATTTTAAATGCATTTCTTTGAAGTTAATTATTTTATTATCTCAGTTCAGTAGTTTGATTTTTAGCATTTCAGTTATTTTCAGTGAGGCCGGACTGGAGTCGGAGTTTGGAGATTTGGGGATTTATTTATGCAACTTGAGGTGAATAGAAAATAAGCTCATTTGAGTTACTTAATTAAGGATTTATTCAATAAATTAATTAAAAGATTAGTGAGGCTTTTTAGAGTTATTAATTTAGTAAATAAACAACACTCCACATTCATTTTATTAGTAGATTTCGGCCACCCCTTGGTTACTAGAGGATTCAATTGCCAACTCATCAACTTTGACCATTTCTTTGCATGTAATTAGTAGGATAAATCTAGGATTTTTGGGAGCACCATGTAATTAATTAATGTTAGAACATTATCCTAGTCTAGATGAGCATGTAGAATCGGTCATTGCACCACCATAATCCCTCCAAGTAGAATTGATAGCAAACCACAATTCAAAATTCAAAAAAATGGAGACTTGGTCTTGATTCTTTCCCTATATTTTGTACCCATCTCCCTCACTCCCCTAACCATCATATCCCCTCCCTTAGTCACGAAATTCAGAGTGTTTTTGAGAGAGGAAAACCGTGGGACTCATAGCCAAGCGAAGGGAGAAAAATCGAGTAGAAGAGGAAAGGAAAGAAGCGCTCCATCTCCTCCGTGCCGCGTCGTCGTCGTTTCGTTCGTTTTCTTTCGAAACGAAACCAGGCATGTATAGATTTCTTTCAAACCTCAATCAAGTCATATTATCAATTATTTTTCAGTACATGATCATGTTTTATCATGCAAAAACCGAAATACATCATAGAATTTTCAGAAAATAATGCATGCAGATTTCGGCCCTTTCATGACAAGCTTCACGTTTTTCTGAGTTTTGTTGTTTCAGGTGATTGGTTTGATTCCAGGCTCCCAAGGCAACCTATATACATGTAATAGGATGCATTAGGACCACGTTTGTCCATTTGTTTAACCCCATGCTCGCTGGAAATTCAGAATGACAGCAACTTTCCCATTGTGTCTCATGTGTTCGAAAATTTCAATTTTTATGTCAAGGGGTTGGATCTGATCTTGGCTGCCCTAAGGGCTCTTAGCCATGGTTGGATCACTCCCCTAGCATGTCTAAGACGTGACTAAGTCGCCCTTTTGGTGGCTTGGTCCATGGCTCATCGGTTTTTAAATAAACAACAAGAACAGCCCCTCCCCTCTCGATTTCCCTTCTTTTGACAGCATCATGTTTTTCGAATTGTGTGGTTTGATGTGGATCTTGTTTGGCCTATGGCCCTTAGCCACGGTTCATACCATGCCCCTAGATGTCTAGATTGTGCCATGGTCAATCAAATGGCCACTGGAACGACACAAGACATCAATCGAAGCAACACACTACACACGCATACAAAAGCATTCTCGGTATGCGTTTTCGGTTGTTGCTGGAATGGTGCGAACTATGGCTGGCCAAAAGCCCTTAGCCATGGTTCGAATCATTCCTTGGGACGTTGTGGAGAGGATTTGGTCGGTGGTTCAAGCCCCAATGGCCAAAAGTCTCGCAAACGACGCGATGCAAGCAAGGTTGCAGCTGCTGGAAAATTTCAGCAAGTTGCTGTGTCGGTTCGATGGCTCGTTCAAGTTCTTGGTTGGCTTTTAGCCCATGGCCTTGGACTGGACAGTGTCTCATTGAGTTAGGAAGGTCATGTTTTCGACCGTTCGTCATTTGGATCATTTTTGAGGTCGTACGAGAATTTACGGTGCGATGTGCCAAATTGACTCTCGAAAGAGCGTTTCGTGTTTTGGCCTCCATTCCACCTAGATTTCGACCCTATCATTTTAGGAGCATTATTTTATGATTTTTCAGCGTATTTTAATCATGACTATACGTCGGTTCGGTGTCGGTTCAGGTTGGCTCGGAGGCATGATTAAATGCGAAGTCATTAGGCGTCATAGTCGCATCTTTTGAACTAAATTGCATAGTTGGTCAAGTTTAAGCTATTGCATATTTTTCATGGCACAGTTAGGTTGCAGCGAGCCTGGGGACGATCCAATCCAATCCAGTTGGTAAAATTACGAGACATTTTCATTATGCCAGTTAATTATTTTACGTGCATTAAATAGAAAATGATTATTTTTGAGATTTATGCGATATGGCTTGTGCTTCATTCACTATGTGGGAGTGTTATTTTATACGGTCGCCAGTGACCGATCAGTTCAGTATGGTACCACCCGATCGCCAGTGACCGGCCAGCTCAGTTCAGTTTCAGCCTCCCCGGTAGCCAGTTACCGATCAGTTCAACTTAGTGCAGGGGCCACAGGCGTAAAACATAATCTCAACAGAAAATTTTATCAGTTATTTCAGTACAGGCTCCAAGGAGCAAACATTTTTTTTTCTGTGGTTATCAGTTCAGTTATGCACGTATTATAATTGCTCAGTACAGATTATTTTCAGCATGCCTCAGGACAGGATATGTTAACTCATGCATATTTTAATTCAGATTTTTACTTGTTACCTGCGATATATGCATGTTGAGTCTTTAGGCTCACTAGACTTGATTGTTGTAGGTACTGATGAGGCCAGGGCCGAGGGCGGGGACCAGTGAGCCAGCTTGGGTCGGCAGTAGTGGCACCCGAGGACCTCAGAGCAGCAGTTGTTATTTTATTCCGCAAACATTTTATCAGTCGTTGGATATTTTTAAATTGTGATTTTTGGCAAACTTTATTTTCTTCCGCTGCAATATTTTGAAATATTGAACTTGATTCACCAGTGATTTTATGAATGAGGCCATTTAAGTTCTTTTTAAAAGAAAATTTTTAATTTTTCGCAAATTTTCAAGCAAGAAGTTCAAGGGCCCTTTGCATGTTCTGACAGATTGGATTGTCTGTATCAATCACACTTGAGTATGGTTCATTTCTCGAGGTAATGCAGTTCTCGAGGTTGCCCAAGTGGTGATGTACCTGGGAACTTTTCCCGAAAAGGCGAGAAGCGTCCGGATGGCTCCGTGAGGGCCCGAGCTATTTGGCAAAGAGCTCGGGTAAAGCCAAAATGCCCGGGAAGAGAAGAATTGTCCGGGACTTTAGGAAACCTATCATACACATGGGTCATAATCTTGGCTATCCAAATAACAAACCGGGTTAATTCTGACCCGGATTCTAATGGGGGTATCACCATGCTCAAACAACCTTGAATTTTGTTATATTTCGCCGGTGCTTCTAAGTAACCGAGCGTACTCCCAATAATCTCCGGCAAAGTCATCGCTCGAGAGTTGGGCCGACTGAGCATTAAAGAACTTCACAGGGAGCACGGGGGTGGACGGTGGTGGAGAGGCTTTGGATGGTGGCGAGATCCTGATTTTTTCTGGGAAATTGATTTTGGCGCGATGGCCTCTGAATCTCAGCGCCGCTTCGTCGTAGGCCTTGGCGGCGGCTTCGACGGTGTCGAAGGTGACAAGCCATACTCTGGCGGCTTTGTGCGGATCTCTTATCTCTGCGGCCCATTTGCCCCACGTACGCTGCCGCACTCCTCTGTATTTTTTCCTTTCTTCTCCCTGGTGCGAAGTGGCGGAGGTTTCCGGTTGTGGCTCGACGGCGATGTCGGTGGGAGGTTGGACGGTGGTGGTGTGCGTTTCCGGGCCTGTGCCTGAAGTTTAACAATGGCAAGCTTTAATGTGAGTAGTTTGGACCAACAATAAAAAAAAAATATATTTCTTAAAATATATTTGTATATCATATGCCAACATGTGAAACTCCCTCGAAACTTGAAGGTCTTTAGACATTTGTTAAAGAGTTTTACGTCTATTTTTTAAAACATTGGTTTCAAAATATTACTTAATCTATTATAAATGACAATATATGCGTTTTCAGGCTTCAAAAGACACAAAATTATTGTAAGATTATTTCATATATACGAAAAAATAATATTTTTTATATCAAAAATATTATTATAAAATCAACTTGACTTATTTAACAGATATAGTTCTTTGTTATCGTCTTACAATAACCCAATTCTTTCTGCTAAATGTCAATTAGCCTATTGACCATGTATAGAAGTAGGGGTGTAAAAATCAGACTCGACCCACCAACTCGACACGGTTCAACCCGAAAGAAAATCAAGTTTGGATTTGAGGTTTTCGACTTCGGGTCAGTTCGGGTTGGACCCGATAGCTAACCCGAAAAAAATGATCGGGTTGCGTCAGGTTCGGGTTGACCGAAAATTTTAATTATTTTTTAAAAAATATAATTAATAAATATTGTCTATATTTTTATATATTGTATGTCTGAAAAATATTTATGGTATATATATCATAAATTTTCATAATTTAATATTACATTTTTTATTTTTTAAACAATTATTAATTTAATTTAGTAAATATACTTTATTTTTCTACCGTTAGACTTTTAAATTTAAATCATATATATGAGAAATTTTGTTATTATGTGTTTAGATTAAAATATTATTATTATTATTATTTTTAATTTTATTTAATTTTTTAAAAAAATCAAGTTAGTCAGGTTGAACATGTTAGTCAGATTCGTGTTCGGGTTGGGGGTTTTCGAGTTGGATCGGGTTCGGATTGAGCAATATTTAAATAATATTGTGCACCAATATGATCCAACCCGAATTGACACTGCTACGTAGAATATGTGTTTTAATATAACTTAATATTGAATATTATCCGATTACCAGGACCACATGCTTTTTGCGAGTCACTGATAAATATATATATGTAATTAGTCAGTAACAATTTTTACTCTCTTAAACATAATAAATGTTTTTTCTCGAAATACTATTCATCATAATACTCTTATTTCTTTACTTTGATTAAAAAAAAATATGATGTGATGAAATAAAACTGAAACACAACATGAGAAAATTTTATTAAAATATAATTATACTTTACACAGAAATTTGCTATATTTAAATTTATATTTCTCGACCTGTATTTATACATCATAGCATTGTTAATTAATTCAATTAAAATAAATATATATTTTTTAACAAATTAAAATAAATATATAGCATAAGATAATTAAAAAGTCTAACCTGGTTGACCAAATGAAACCAATTCTCCAAAACTCAGGCTCTCCTCCCAAACTTTGGCTTCATCTCTTCTTCTCTTCTGGCCAGCCCAAAAGCCACAACTTGAACAAGAACATGAAACCATGGCAGATTCGACGATATTCCCGCAGTGGCTACCTCCGATTAACGGAGACACAGCACCGCTACCGATCACGTAGTTGGAGCGTAGGCCCCGTTCGCCGCCCTGTTGCTGCACTATCTCGGAGATATCTCCCGACACGTCGTTATTGTACCCTGGAATTACCAGCGGCACCGCCACATCTGAAAATTGGGAAGCCTGAAATGGTGGTTGTGGAGGCGGCAGTGGTTGCTGCATGGTCCTAGGCGAGAACTGATTTTCAGATGGAACCCAATATTTATTTAGATTAATTAGCACACCCTTTTGATCTTTTCTACAATTAATATATTTCGCCACTGCAGAGAACTGATCTGTCCAAAATCTCGAATAAAATAAGCAACCAATCGACTAACAAATATATAAACGGATTAATTTTCAAAAAACGGCGGTATAAAATATAATAATTGAGAAGGAAAAGAAAACAAATTCGAACACGATGTTATGAACTAAGCATGCGAGCCGCCAATGGAACAGCTTTTGCCATGTGTGAAATTTTATTTTTACCTTATCCCGAATTCTATCCACTCGGAGAATTAATATAATATCCAATATTTACTTAGTCCCAACTATATAGATAACATATTTTTTTTTCCATTTATTTGAAATGTATAAGCAAATCTTAGTAGTAGTTTTTATATTCTTTTACTAATAAGAAATTTGTTTCGTTAATTGATTTTTCCAATGACGTTCTTAATTAATTTGTGTAAAAAGCTCATAAGTCGATATTTGAAACGAAAGAGTGTACTATTTCTCCTTACCTCAAACGAGTCATGTTAATGGGATTAACTCCTCTTGTGTAAAAAGCTCATAAGTCGATATTTTAAACTTTTTTTTTTAATGTGTTTAAGTATTGCAAGACACTGGAAACTCAAACTGTCAATTCACACTCAGTCATCGATATCTTTAAATCATACCGTGGGTTATATTCTACAACGAGTCAATTTCATCCGATGGGTTATCCAATATTCACCCGGTGTCACATAGGACTGCAATTTTGGGATGAGTGGGATATGGATAAGTGATGATGTGACAATCACTAAAGGATGAGATTTGGGGTTGGCACACGTCAATTTGTGAACTGGACTCTGGAGTAAAACGTGGTCAAATAATATGTTATTGACTAGGCGATTTATATACATAAAATTAGCTGAGAGTAATTTGGATTTCAGTCCTCAATTCAAAGGAATCTTTGCTCCAACTCCCTGATAAGAGAAAAGATTTTTAAAATTGACAAAATCACCCTTGTTCCCTATTTTAATTTTAATTGATCCACGCGCTTTCAAAATGGTATCAGAGCTTTAGGTTGATTTATTTCAAACACATGATTTATTATTATAAAGAAACAAAATATTTGAGGAGGAGAATTTCGAAAAAAATATGAATCCAAACTTTGGTTCGAGAAAAATAATTTACAAGAACTATTCCAAAACTTTGGAATATACACAAGTGCATCTAACCTTGGTTAGATATCAAGAACAAAAAGGGAAGCTACAGCACCCTCACGTGAACTCTAAGGTAAACTTATGATTCAAGCAAATAAGTTTTTGGAGATAGTACCAGACTCCTCTAAGCTCTCTTTAAATCTTAGGAAAATCCAGAAAATCGTACAAAATTATGGCAATATGCTATACTTTGTACCCCAACGAGTTGAAGAAATCCTTAAAAACCAGGAAGAAATTCTTGGAATATTAAATGATATTCAAACAAGAATTCAAAAACTAGAAAAACAACCAAGTTCTAGTAAAAGAACTTCAGGAGGATGGTTACCACTATCATTTGGTACGAAACCCTTGTTACATCAACAAGGAAAGGCCAGAGTAATGTCTAAACCGTTGACTGAAGAAGAAAAGATGATCAATCTAATTAAATCTGTCTCAGAAAAGAAATTAATCTGATGACAACCTTAGAAAAGATTGGTATGGAGGATCTACAAGAACTTGCGAAATCTTTCGCAAATCTCAAAGTTGTAGATTTGAAGATGAACACAGTAGGAGGAGAACCACCTGTTATAACTTGGTTATCTACTACTCAGGAACCACCGAGGGAAAGTGTGGGATCTCAGAATGTTAACATGAGAGAATCTCAATCTGACTTCCATACTGGTGGAGGATCACACCCAGCGGGAACAAGGACAAGGAGAAATCAAATTCCCTTGCACCAAGCACCCTATGGGAAAACTGTTTTAGATCTTATACATCCTTATGAGGTTATGCTTAACCTTGATGTATTAGAATTCAAAAACAGAGAAGATCTCATAGGTGACTGAACATCTGCTATGAGAATCGCAGCAGGAACACTTGATCTCAACAAAGAAGGATTCATTAAACTTTTAGAGATGAGTCTTATAGGATCAGTGAAAATTGCTTGGGGCATGATTTCATTAGAAATGAAAGAGTCAGTCCTAGCTGGTGAATCTCTTAATGATATTGCTGAAAAAATGGCTACCCTATTTAAAGCACAATTTATAGGGGTAGACTATTTTAACAGTCAAGATACAAAGAAGAGGAAGAAATACACTCAAGCTCTGTATAGTCTTGAATTACATGATATATGTTTAGTGGATGAATACATTATGTTATTCACTAAATATAGATGGAATTCAGGAGTCGAAGAAGATATATCTATGCAGCTTTTCTTCGCAAAAATGCCAAGTCCCTGGAGAGAAATGCTCATAAGGGAATACGTACCTGAAAATCCAGATACAATGGCACGAAGAGCCTATTTTCTTAAAGGAAAATTGGCAGAATGGTGTCATATGGCAGCATTACAAAAGAATTACAAACGATTAAGGGATATCAACAAAAGAACTCATTTGTGTTGTAAAGAAAATGATTTTCCAACAATTATTGGAAGTAAACCACAGAAGCATAAGAGGAAAAGTTTTGGGACTCACCCTTATGCTCGGAATGGAAGAAGTTCTTGGAAACCAAGAACTGTTTGGTCTAGACAGAAGGCCAGATCTTAAAAATCTGGACAGAGAAGTGGATCATCAAGGAGTAGGATATCATCCCAAGCATCGAGTACATCTCGAAGCACAGGAAGAACACCTACCAAGAAAAATTTCAGAAGAGCTCATACCCGAGCCAATGAAAATTTCAAAGATTGTAATTGCTGGACATGTGGAGCAAGAGGTCATATCTCGACCAATTGTCCAGAAAATGAAAAAAGAGGTATTAAACGTTTCGATCCAACCCCAGATATTGAAGAAGCAGTTTATTACCAAGATCTTATTCAGGTATAATGATTTGAGGATATTGTCTCATATCAGAGTATATATGAAGAAGAAGAAGTCTTAAGTCAGGAAGAATCTGATGGAACAGAATCAGAATCTGACTGAAGACGAGGTGTTTCGACACGAAACACATGAAGATTTGTCTAGGTTTTTCAGCCAGAAAACAATATCTCATAACATGATCCAAAGGATCATGAGAGAAAATCCTAGTCTACAGAGATATCAAGGATTCTCTGCAGGAGAAGTAGAAAAGTTCTTAGGAAGTTTTGGACTAAGAAACAGAAAGCATCATCTAATCTATAAAGTTTCTAGAAGGGAAATGGCAATCCCTATGGAACTTACAGGAAATAAAATGGAGATGCAGTTAATTCCTTCCGAAGAAATTAAGGAGGAATTACAAAAACCCAAGATAGAAGTAGCAAGGACTATGTCCTGGATTCATATCGGAGCAATCCAGATTATGATAAAGGCTACTCTCAAAGAAGGGATAGATTCACCTATTTGATATTGCTATATGAGATAAAAGAATGGGGAATCTACAAGATTCAGTACTGGGAACAATCTCAGGAAATCTATGTGCAGGAAAGATTGTAGGAGTAATCTATCCAAGGATAGCCTACAACCTGGCAGATCGAGATTTTATTCGAGCCTTGACATTACATCAAAATTTCAAGGAAAAAAGGCTGATGAAGGAAGGTAATAGATCATATTCTATTATTTATCAGATTTCATATGCTCTATCTAATAGACATCATTCTGAGTTGTTTATTAGAAATGAGTTTATTAAAATACCTGAGATATTTGGAAAATTTGCACAGGAAATTTATGCAGAACAAGTTGAGTTTCCTTTAATACAGGAAACAGATATCCAAATACAAGACAAACCGATTTTAATAAGAAATCAAAGTCTTAGATTAGAATCAAGAAGACTATCTTTTCAAGGAGATAGAATAACAAGTTATAGGTGGGGGAAAACACCTATCCAAGAAACCCAACAGGAGCCGAAAAGCTTTTCAACCATGGGAAAGCGTAGATGCCCAGAAGGGTGGAAGGAAGTGGAAATAGTATTTGATATTACGAAGCAAAGAAATCAATTTTCTTGTAATAAAATATACTATTTGGAACAACCTATGATAGGAACTTACCAAGGACTGATTAATATCGGAGAATTGGAAGTTAATATTCAAGGAATTCCAGGGAAAGAATCAGATCGACTGATTCTTGGACTAGAGTTTCTCGAAAAATACAAACCTTGGAAACGTCTAGATTATGGAATGGAGTTTATGGTAGAGGATAGAATGTGGAAAATTCAATGACAACAAGCCCATTCTCCATATACATTCCAGTAGGAATGTTGTATGAACAATATAAGGCAGAATATTTTGCTGCTTATATTGATTCAGGTGCTGGAATATGTACAGCAAAACGAAGAGTTTTTCCAAATAATTTGGAAGAAGAATTACCAAAGATAGCTGGAAGATATTTTTCCAGAAGAATCTTAATCTTATGTGAAGGAATTAAGATGACGGAAATCATGATTGGCGGTGCTGGACAAACACCTTGGTATAAGGTAAAAACACCACCAATTTATTTTCATGATACAAGAGCTGACATATTGTTAGGAAATAATTTCCTACAAATGTTCAAGTCCTGTACTCAAGAAAATGAGACAAGGGTTAGTGTTCACAACACCCTGTGATCACAAAATCATAGTCCAGAGACTACGAGAGGCATTTTACAGAAAATTGCCAATCCAGTTTCGCAGCAAGCGTGGTGATGAAGGAAAACTTCTGAACCCAAAAATGAAGGATTCTAGATGGTTTGGAGAAACAATGCTCCAGTTGAGAGCAGATCAAGAACTCCAACCAGAAGATATAGAATGCCTTAAGATAACTCTACATAAGAATGAAGTAGAGTTTGAATCTAAGGTATCATTGGAAGATGTCAAGAAGAGGATCAAAGAAAATTACAATGAAGATCCCTTGGCATGGTGGGACAGAAATAAACTCAAAGCTTGCCTTAAAATTAAGGAGGGCAAAGAGTATGAATTTGTCCATTGCAAGCCTATCCCAATGAACATAATTGATCAAAGGGATATGCAGATTATAATCAAGGAACACTTGGACCTTGGGTTAATCAAAGCATGAATGTCACCATATAGCAGTCCAGGTTTCCTGGTAAGAAATTATGGTGAAATAAAACCAGGAAAACCCATATTGGTTATTAATTATCAAGAAATTAATAAAATTTTGGAGTTTGATGGATATTTTATACCTAGCAGAGAACATCTGATTAGTTGCATACACAATCCCAAGATATTGTCTAAGTTCGACTGTAAGTCTGGATTTTATCAAATTCAAATGCATGAAGAAAGCAAGAAATTTACTGCTTTCTTCACACCGCAAGGACATTATATCTGGGAAGTTTTACCAATGGTATTGGCTAATTCACCTCAGATATTTCAAAGAAAATGGATAATCTTTTTAAAGATTATTTTAAATTTATGTTTGTCTATATTGATGATATTTTAATAGCATCTAAAAATATGGAAGAACATGTCAAACATTTAGAGATTTTATCTAATGTTTACAAACAAGAAGGACTGGTTTTATGTGAAAGAAAGCAGTAATTGCCTGATCGAGCAAAACTTGCACAGTGAATAATCCCAAAATTTATTTTATAAATGAAAGCTCGATTTAAATATCGCAAGTGCACGATAGTCAAGTTATAATAAACGTAAGTAAATACGAGTATCGTTCCACAAGGACTGCGTTACACTATTTTTATTTTCAATTAAAATTTCTTTAGCAACGATAAATTGAGTTGATGATTAAACTAATGTAAAGTAAACAATTAAAATAATTAAAATGCAAAGAAAACATTTTCAAGAACGCAATGATTAATTTGGATTAAATCAAATGAGAAATGAATTTGTTGGGAATTATCAGTTCACCTGCCGCTCGTGTTTAACTAATTACACTCGACTTTTACTCTTGCGTTCGACGGAATTCCCTAGACTAATTAATATACTCTGTCGAGCTATATTAAAACTAATAAAAAACATGCAGTACTCAAGTGTCCTCAAATATTTAACAGTTCAAGATTGCATTACATTCTATGGAATCCACTAGCTTTCATTCGGGTGTACTATCACTATCGACACGTACCCAATTTCGTATATCTACTAAAATTGTAAATCCGTGGTTTATACTATTTGATCGTATTGTTAACTATTCTATCGAACTCATCAACAACATGAAATAATCAAAGGAAGTTAGCTAGGCTTCGATTGAAACACGAAAGAACAATAGCATAAACAAATCACTAATAAAAACGTCGAGAAATAATGTTCAACACCGAGTACGGGGTAGGATCCCCTCAAATCCCAACAAATCTAGAGTTTAGCTACTGAAATTCATGATAAAAACCAACAATCAATGTAAGAAATAAAATACTGAATAATGAAAATACTAAAGATGACGATGGATGACGGCCACGACGCGTGGAAATCTCGAGGTCTTCGAAATCTCCTTTGCTCCTAGCCTCCTCTCCAAGAAAAATGATGAAAAGTCTGATAAAGATCAAAAAACGGCCGCTGCTCTCGTGTGTTAGTTTATAGTGTAGGATAGAGTCCCTAGAAATTTGGAAACAAATCATTCTCAATCTCGCTTCTCGCTAGGACGGTATATTTTGACCGCCCTAGCGAGAGGTCCTCGAATAAGCTTCCTCGAGCATGTCCCTGGTTACGCTGGGGCGGTCACTTTTGACCGCCCTAGCGAGACACTTGCGCAAAATAATCCTCGGCCAGACCACAATGCTCGCTGGGGCGGTCACTTTTGCCCGCTCTAGCGAGACCTCTTCGATATTATGCCAAAGTTTCTCCCACTTTTTTGTTCAATTCCTACAAAATAACCACAGAATACACGAGATTAGTCAAATGCTCAATAATGCTAAAAAATTGCAAAATTCAACTAAAACAAACTAATATGATGCATGAACGCGACTCAAAACCAACACTAAAAACACGTAAAAACGAGTCCTATCAACCCCATCATACTAACATTTTGCTCGCCCTCGAGCAAAATAGGTTAAAGCACGAGATTCTAAACAAACAAAACAAACACAAAATACTCAAACAAGAAATAACCAACTCAAGTAAATGTCAATGGTGAGTTAACAACTGTTATGCTCATGCCTCAGTGAACTTTCCCACACACAAATTCATAATCAAGTCGAATCACAAACGAATACTCATTCTCATCTACACATAAATCTCGACACTAATTTGAACGTGTGTGTGTGTCATGATGGGTCTAGTCATTCGTACTTCAAATAGATCAATCATCCGATCATGCGAGTCACTCAATTAGCACTTCAATACAAGTATCACTAGCATGCACCCCCGTGTCCATTTATCACTAACCATAATTTGAACTTTATTCGATTCTTAAGTGCAGAGAAGGGTGTCGAAAAGAAGGAAAATAAGCTCAAGTGGCTAACAGTCGGGAGTACACCGATAATTTTCATTGTACAATCGTCAAGACTTTTCGTCTGACTTTCCTCGTCTCCTTACATCTCCCACTTTTAGCCCAGGAATAGAATTCCATTCCTTTTATTTCGGCTCCCCCTCACCTTACATCTCCACCAATTTTTTCTTTTTCGATATATATATATATATATATATATTTTCATTTTATGCACAATTTTCACACGTGTACTCCCTAGGCTAAGAATATATACTTTGGATTACAGCTGGTTAGGAGTATGATATTTTAATTCAGTGCATTGAAAAAGGGGGTATATGTAAAGTTCAAGGCAAATCACATGTTCTCATTCAAGGTCCCAATTAGTGACTTATTTTCACGGGTTTACATGCTAAATCAACTCTTAAATGATGCCTTTCAAGTTAACCACACAAAACCTTCAAATTTCACCATTATTCCTACAAAATTCTAGTCCCCACACATATGTGCTCAAAAAGTTCAACTTTGTGCCAAAATTCATGCTTTAACAATCAAGAGTACCATTCATGAGGTGACCCAATCAATACTTTTGTATATTATCAATTCAACATCATCATTGGCTCATACACTATGTCTTCTCACCATAAACAACACCAAATAAAAGAAATGCAACAATTTAAAACCAATTAACTAAGCAAACAAAACAATCTACCCCCTTCATACAAGAGTTGTGCAATGCCCTCAGTGCACAAAACGAAACAAACACTAAAAACAAAAAAAAACTCATGAATGTAAATGCAAAGAAAGAATATGCAAAATAAAAGGCAAGGGGAAACAGTGAACTCCCCTAATCAGAAATCGTCCTCCTCCTCATTCTCAGGCGGTGGGACTCCCTCTTCAGCCGCTGGGGGCATAGGATAATGGTATTGAAACTGGAAGGGTGGCGGGTGTGCTGGTGTAGGTGGCCGGCCGGACGTGTCGATGCCCAAATGAGTTGAGATCCCCTGCACCAAGTATTCGATGTTCTGAATGTGGGCTTGATTAACGGCCTGGTACTCAGTCTAATAAGTGGCCCAAGCGCCCAATTCGTCGAGGCGATCTCGCATGGCACGGCGGCGTGGCTGCGGAGGTGGTGGTGCATGTCCTAAGGCCGGAGGTGGTTGAGCTGCTCCCCCATAATCGAAAAATACCTCCTCGGGCAGCTCAGCCTGTCTTTTCTCCTTCTTGGATCTATAAAGAGCCTAATCAATGGCTCTCATCGGCGGTAATCACTCATCATCATCTGCAAATATCACCCCCGCTCGGGCACACAGCTCAGTCACTATCGACACCCTTCTCTTGTTCTTCCTTTGACCCAGCACCGCACCAACAGCTGTATCACTAGCATCGCACATCACCTCAAACGGTAGCTCCCAATCAGGGACAGTCAGAACAGGTGCTGTCACCAAGCTTTCCTCTTGCATCTTTGGATTGAGTCTTCTTTGTGGTTGTGCTAGAGGTGAGTATTTATCTTCCATCAGAATTTTGTACATGCAGATCGAAGGACTTATCCCTTTTATGTCCGAAACCTTCCAAGAGAACGCTCCTTTATGCTCCTTGAGAACTCCCAAGAGTTTACTCTCCATATCATCTGTCAAAGAAGAGGAAATAATAACAGGCAATTTATTATTTTCTCCTAGATATACGTACTTGAGATGTGGAGGTAATGGTTTGAGCTCCAAAGTAGGTGGCTCCTCTAGGCTTGACTTTTGAGGCATTAAATCTTTTCTGTCTCCCAATTCCTCTAGTCTAAGCCTCACTTGCTTTCTCCAAGGTGGAATGGCATTCAAATGAGCTACCATCTCCATCTTTTCCTCGTCTAGCTCGTCCTTCTGCTTTTCAGTAGTGAGAGTGGCCTCCAATGGTTCTTTCAATCCATCCTGCACAAAATCACAAACAAGCGAATCCAAGACATCAATACGAAAGCAACTATCATTGTGCATTGTGTGCTTGAGAGTATTGAAAACATCAAAAATAATTTCTTCTTCTCCAACTCTCAGTCTCAATTTCCCTTCCTCAACATCAATCAGTGCTTTCCCTGTAGCCAGAAAAGGTCTCCTTAGGATTAAAGGCATCTCTAAATCTTCCTCCATGTCAAGTACCACAAAGTCTGCAGGAAAAATAAACTTATCCACTTTCACCAGAACATCTTCGATAATCCCACGTGGATACTTGACAGATCTGTCAGCCAGCTGCAACGACATCCTAGTTGGCTTGGGTTCACCTAATCCCAGTCTCCTAAACACAGAAAAAGGCATCAGATTAATACTCGCACCAAGATCACATAAAGCTTTATGAAAATTAATGTCACCAATAATGCAAGGTATCGAGAAACTCCCTGGATCTTTTTGCTTCGGAGGCATCTTGTTTTGAACTAAAGCGGAGCAATTTTCGGTCAAATTCACCGTCATATGATCTTCTAGCTTCCGCTTCTTTGCTAAGATATCTTTCAAGAATTTTGCATAACTTGGCATATTCAATAAAGCATCAGCAAAAGGAATGTTAATATGCAATTTTTTAAATATCTCAAGAAATTTACCAAATTGTGCATCTAATTTAGCTTTCTTCATTGCTGCAGGAAAAGGTGGAGGGATAACAATTTTATTCTGTGCAATAGGTGTAGATGTAGAGTTAGAAGACTTACCTCCTCGATTTTTCACCTCATCCTCACCGTGCTTGGTCTTTTCCTCATTAGACCCGAGTGTTTTTCCACTACGCAATTCCACAGCCTTCACATGTTCTCTTGGGTTAGTTTCCGTGTTGCTTGGTAAAGTTCCTTGCTCCCTATTAGCAATCAACTTAGCCAATTGTCCAATTTGATTCTCTAACCCCTTTATGGATGCATCTTGGTTCTGAAATCTCGTCTCTGTTGCAGAAATAAATTTAGTCATCATTTGCTCTAAATTGGACTTCTTCTCCCGAGACGGTTCTGGCTTGAATCCTTGGTGCATCACATATGGTGGACCTCTTTGTTGGCGATGTTGGTTGTTTTGACCTACCCATGAAAAGTTTGGGTGATTCCTCCATCCCGGATTATATGTGTTCGAGTAAGGGTCATTTCTAGGACGGTTCTGGAATCCCACTTGTTTTACCGGTGCTCCCTCAGGCACATAGAATGGATTGCCATCTTGGCAATCCTGCATATCATGCTCACCCCCACACTTATCACAGAAAATTTCTTGCAGACGCATAGCCGACCCACTCATGCTCATCCCATCAATCTTTCTATTCAAAGCCTCTAACTGTGCTGAAACCGCCGACAAATCATTAACTTGATTAACTCCAGCACCTCGTCTCTGCCTATCAGACTGATATGATAGCTACTAGCAGCCATCTCCTCCAATAACTCATATCCTTCCTCCGCCGTCTTTCTCAATAAGTTACCACAGGCAGCAGCATCTATCATAGTACGGTTAGGAGTAAGCATACCGTAGTAGAAAGTTTGAACAACTAACCCGAGAGGCAGCTCATGGTGTGGACATCTCCTCAACAAGTCCTTGTAGCGCTCCCATGCCTCGTAAAGTGACTCTTGCTCATATTGAGCAAAAGTAGTAATGTCGGCTCTGAGCTTCATAGTCTTCGACGGAGGAAAGTACTTGATCAGGAACGCCTTTGCCATATCTTCCCATGTAGTAATAGACCCTACAGGCAAACAGTTTAACCACGACTTAGCTTTATCTCTCAATGAAAATGAAAATAAACGCAAACGAATAGCGTCATCAGACACGCCATTAAACTTAAAAGTATCACAAATTTCAAGAAAGTCAGCTATATGAGAATTAGGGTCGTCAAGTGCACTTCCCCCAAATTGGACAGTGTTCTGAATCATCTGAATGATAGCTGGCTTGATCTCAAACTGATTAGCTCGGATGACTGGTCTTACGATGCTTGGACGTGCTCCAACAAGAGACGGCTGTGCATAATCCAACATCGGTATACGCCTTGGCTCCTCTCTTTGTTGATCGCCTTCCATTCTTTCCTTCGCTCTTTGCTGCTGTAGTCGACGTCTAGCTGTGCGTTCGATCTCGGGGTCAAAAGGCTCAAGCTAAAACTCGAGTGATCTTCGCATGCACCACAAGAAAAATCTGCAACACAATGAGAGTATCAAATAACAATAAAATAAATAATACTAAAGAATTTAACTGAAAAATGAAAAATTGTGAATCAACAGTCCCCGGCAACGGCGCCAAAAAACTTGATCGAGTAAAACTTGCACAGTGAATAATCCCAAAATTTATTTTATAAATGAAAGCTCGATTTAAATATCGCAAGTGCACGATAGTCAAGTTATAATAAACGTAAGTAAATACGAGTATCGTTCCACAAGGACTGCGTTACACTATTTTTATTTTCAATTAAAATTTCTTTAGCAACGATAAATTGAGTTGATGATTAAACTAATGTAAAGTAAACAATTAAAATAATTAAAATGCAAAGAAAACGTTTTCAAGAACGCAATGATTAATTTGGATTAAATCAAATGAGAAATGAATTTGTTAGGAATTATCAGTTCACCTGCCGCTCGTGTTTAACTAATTACACTCGACTTTTACTCGTGCGTTCGACGGAATTCCCTAGACTAATTAATATACTCTGTCGAGCTATATTAATACTAATCAAAAACATGCAGTACTCAAGTGTCCTCAAATATTTAACAGTTCAAGGTTGCATTACATTCTATGGAATCCACTAGCTTTCATTCGGGTGAACTATCACTATCGACACGTACACAATTCCGTATATCTACTAAAATTGTAAATCCCTGGTTTATACTATTTGATCGTATTGTTAACTATTCTATCGAACTCATCAATAACATGAAATAATCAAAGGAAGTTAGCTAGGCTTCGATTGAAACACGAAAGAACAATAGCATAAACAAATCACTAATAAAAACGTCGAGAAATAATGTTCAACACCGAGTACGGGGTAGGATCCCCTCAAATCCCAACAAATCTAGAGTTTAGCTACTGAAATTCATGATAAAAACCAACAATCAATGTAAGAAATAAAATACTGAATAATGAAAATACTAAAGATGACGATGGATGACGGCCACGACGCGTGGAAATCTCGAGGTCTTCGAAATCTCCTTTGCTCCTAGCCTCCTCTCCAAGAAAAATGATGAAAAGTCTGATAAAGATCAAAAAACGGCCACTGCTCTCGTGTGTTAGGTTATAGTGTAGGATAGAGTCCCTAGAAATTTGGAAACAAATCTTTCTCAATCTCGTTTCTCGCTAGGGCGGTATATTTTGACCGCCCTAGCGAGAGGTCCTCGAATAAGCTTCCTCGAGCATGTCCCTGGTTTCGCCGGGGCGGTCACTTTTGACCGCCCTAGCGAGACACTTGCGCAAAATAATCCTCGGCCAGACCACAATGCTCGCTGGGGCGGTCACTTTTGCCCGCCCTAGCGAGACCTCTTCGATATTATGCCAAAGTTTCTCTCACTTTTTGGTTCAATTCCTACAAAATAACCATAGAATACATGAGATTAGTCAAATGCTCAATAATGCTAAAAAATTGCAAAATTCGACTAAAACAAACTAATATGATGCATGAATGCGACTCAAAACCAACACTAAAAACACGTAAAAACGAGTCCTATCATTGCCACAAGAAAGATCGAATTTCTAGGAATAGAAATCGATGAGTCTGGAATAATTTTGCAAAATCATATTGTAGAAAAAGTGCAAAATTTTCCAAACGAGTTAAAAGAAAAGAAACAACTTCAAAGTTTTCTGGGAGTTATTAATTTTGCTGGGATGTTTATTAAAAACCTAGCAAAACACCGGAAAGTGTGTAGTCCATTATTGAAAAAAGATGCAAGATTTATATGGACAAAAGAACACACAGAAGGACTAGCCCAATTGAAGAAGATGTGTAAAGATCTTTCAAAAATGGCGATTCCTCAAGATGAAGACGATCTGATATTATACACAGATGCCAGTGATTATTGGTGGGCAGCAGTTATTACTAAGCTCACACCAGACGGAGAACAACCATGCAGATATTGTAGTGGTTTATTCTCAGATGCAGAAGACATCAGATGGCATATCAACGAAAAGGAATTTTATGCAGTAAAAAAGGCTTTTGAAAAATGGCCATTATTTTTACTTGCAAAGAAATTTACTTTGAAAGTTTATAACACACATGTAAAAGCATTCTTAAGGAATAAAATAGAATCCAAACCTGAGAAGGCAAGATTATTAAGATGGCAAGCTCTGTGTCTGAATTATATTTTTGATATTGTGATAATAAAATCTCATGAAAATATTCTTGTAGATTTTTTAATAAGAGATGGACAGCGGTGATATCGATGCAATCATCAAGATGCAGAGGCGTTTGAGGGAACACCTTGAAATACTTCAAAACGAGTTAACAAGCTGGTCTCAAATGCAGAAGTTGCGGGAAGACTACAACAAGCCGATAAGAGAGTTGTCTCTGATCGAATTACAGGATGTTTACAGGCTTATACTGAGTTATGGTCTGTAACACAGAGGCCTATCCTCCAAGGCATTGAGAAGCCATTGGTTTCCCAAATGGAGAGTTTTCGAGTACAGGACTCTATACCTGGAGCAGGGGATTCAAATACCCCTAGCACAAGTGTTAAGCCGGGATCATCTCTAGATGAGTCGGCTGAAACAAAAATTGAGACTCCTGATCCTTATCTTGAGTCCTCAAGTCAACCCTCCACCTCGGTGATTAAAGATGGAGAGATCAACCTTAGGCCTCGTACTGACAAGGGCAAATCTAAGGTTGGTACTAATGAAATTGCAATTTCTCCATTTCAGGTTTACCATCAAAACTGGGAGAAATTAAAAACAAGAGTTGGCATTAACCCAGCTACCAATAGGGTTGATGTTTCAAGGAAATATCCTAGGGTATAGATGAAACCTAATTCATATCCCAAGGAGGTCAAAGTCTGGTATGAATTCGGGGCTCTTGTCTCAGTTTATACTACATCACCCAGCTTTCCAGATATGGGATGATATGCCGGGCCTGATATTTCCCGGGCTTAGAATAAAATGCCGGGGCCTTATGTCTATCGGACTTAATTCTAGATACCGGGGCCTCGTGTCTCCCGGACATAAGATATTTTGTTGTTTAGTATTCTCGGGCAATAGGGTTATTGTCATGATGACGTGTACCCTAGCATTAAATCCCGCCGAAATATGTTTCGTATTCCGAGAAGCCGATAAGTCTGACACCTTTATATTTGTGCGTGCCCTTTCGCCTTCCTGTACAACTTCCAAGATCCATATCGACCGTCTGATTCATTCAGATCAACGGTGAAAATTAACTCCCTCCCCTTATATATAGTAGCTCACTAGTTTTTCAAAAATCATTCTCAAATTCAAACTTGTGGCCAAAATCTTGCAAATTTTCTCCTCGAAGCTCCGTCACGCAAAATCATCCACCTCCGGCGAACTTCCACCGCTTTCCTCCCCCAAATTCGTAAGTTTTCTTCTCCAATCTTCTTAAAAAATGTCTAACTCCACTACCTCCACCTCAGGAGCCAATGCGAGATGCTCATCTGGTTATGAGTCCACCGCGCTGCGCTCCGATTCACCCTCTTCTCCCCCTCGCCGTCACACTTCTAGCCATTCTTCCAAAAAACAAAAAGCTCACCAGTCCAAGCCTTCTTCTTCAAAACCTTCTTCCTCTGGCACTTCCCGGGTTCTTAACATGGACAAGGGTAAGGGCAAAGCCCGGGCTTCTGACCCTCTTTCTACTGAGGCCCCAGGAGTTTCTTGGTTCTCCTCAATGAGCAGCACTTTGCGCTCGGGGGCAGATGAGGAACTCCATTACTATTTTGTTTGCAGACTGGGAGACAATGCCTTCTCCCTATCTGCCCGGCTTAATGCCCGATTCCTTGATGATATCCTTTCTTCCCAGAAGGGATGGAGAGGAAGATATTTTTTCATTCAACTCCCGGCCCATCTTTCTTGCCAAACCGGTTTCCTTCCTTCTCTTCCTCCTCAACCTGCCCTTCCCCGAGCCTATAAATTTGAAGAGTTTTATACCCGAAGCCAAGCCGTGGTGGAGGGTCAAAAATACTCCTACTCCACCCTCATTGCCCATGAGAATCTTGTTACCTACAGGTTGAGTGCTCGGGCTGAAGATCCGATAGATCGGGTGATTAATGATGTGGCTGGATCGGGCGCTCAAACCGGTTATTCTTGATCTCCTTGTCTTGTATTCATTTTATATCTCATTTACACTTGTTAATATTGTACTAACCTTTCTTTTTTCTTTCTGTGCAGATAAGATGCAAGAGGCCTTCGCAAAGAAGTGGGAAGAGGAAAGAGTCGCTAAGGAGAGGAAAATAGCAGCCCAGAAGGCTGCAGCTGAAAAAAAGAAGGCTGCAGCTGAAAAGAAGAAGCAGGCAGCTGAGGAGGCGGCGGTCCGGGCAAAGGAAACAGCCTGGTAAATACTGAACAAGAGAGGGAGGCGCCTGGCTCCCGGGAGGATGAGGAAGACAACATCCCCCTTCGTCAGAGGAAGCGAAAGACTGTCACAAGCTCGGAGCTAATTCTGGTCAAAGGCGTTCAAACAGGAAGCCAAGGTTCCTCCCGGGCAAGCCAATCAACCACCCCTCCCCGCCAGCAGAATACTCAAGGGCCCCTCGAAGGGCCTCTCCTGACTGAACCGCCCACCCGGGCTAATATATTTTTGGAGGGGGCTACTTCGACCGACATTCAACTCTTCAAGCAGATGCTCATTCCTGCTGAGGAGGCGTTTTTTAAAAGTTCCCGGCCAGGTGCCAGATTACTGAGGGCTCGAACCGGATCTTATCTGTAAGTTTCCTCTTTCTTCTTCCTCCCCCTTTCTCTCTCTCTGTTTTTTTTTTAAACTTCCTTTGTACAGGCTGCTCAGATGATGATCTCGGCTTTCGAGGAGGTGGCTGCGGTGGCTACTAAGAAAGGATAGCAAGCCTGGGCTGCTCAAGAACTTCACGACCAATTGCAAGGAGAGCTTGCCCGCGCTCAGAGACCTCACGAAGAGGAAGTGGCCACCCTTCGTGCCTCTTTGGACTCAGCCCAGGCGGATCTGGCCAAAGCCCGAGACGACATTAACGAGGGCCTCATCAGGGAGGAGACCCTTCAAGGACACTTTTCCGTTCTTGAAGGAAAGAACAAATCTCTGATGGATGGCATGGAGATGCAGATGTCCCGGGCAGACAGTGCTGAGAAAGCCCTGGCTCTAGCTGAAAAAAATAGGGAGCAACTTCAGACCTCCTTCCTCTCATCCCAAGAGTACAACACGGCAGTCGAAGATCTAGCTTATCCTCTATTCAAGACCGGTTTTGAGAAATGCCGGATTGACTTTCCAGCTTTCCAACATCCCTAGCTGGATTGACTTTCTTCATTAGCAAATCTCCCACATGATAATTGTTAGAGTAGGTGCCCGGCAAGCCAACCTGTGGCTCGGACTTTATTGACTCTAATGTAAAACAATCTTTATTTTAATGATATTTTACGATTTTATTCGATTATGGTATTATACTTTATCTGTATACAAATGCAAGCTGCATAGATAAAGTCCTTGAATATACAATAGGTACCATGAGGTCTGCGTCGCAACGTAAGATCATGGAACTCATTAGGAAGTGTACCGTATATTCTAAACAGATTCCTAGCCGATTCATCCGCCTAAAACAAGGATAAAGGTCGCTCGAACTTGAGACTAGCATTTGTGGTGTAAATGCCATGTTTCATTGGCAAGGGCATGGAGATGTCCATTCACGCAGATGGGTGATCATAAGATGATGCAATGAACAACCCTTCCTCGGACTGTCCAAGTGGTTCTCACTTATCGAGTGAAATAGTCCACAGTTATGGTTGTACACCATTAGTCCTTTGACCCGGGACAATGTAGAGGCTATACGTACTAGCATGCACTTTGATTCGTTTACCGACTCCATCGAGGGTCATCAGGTGACGATGTTGGGTGTAGTTTCGATTACGTAGTAGCAAATGCATTGTAGTCGGGGATTCACCGTTCGCTTACGGGTGAAGATATCCTATGTGATCTGATGAGTTAATAGTGCAAGGAGTCTCTGGCCAGAGCAAGAAATGTGCTTTAGGGAAATGTGTTTTCCTTGTTGCTCATACCATGCCACTATTAGTACTCAAAGATAAATCACATCGTTATCGAATTCATATGCAACTCTCGATATACCAATGGTTGCAGATTCGATTGGGATATATGTGTTGAAAGGACCATACTGTACGCTAACCATGACTGAAAGGTTCTTGCAGACAATATTAGTGATACTTAGGGGATCATGGAGAAATGCTACTAGACGCTCTTACCATGATCCGATGGGTGCAATCAGAAATGAGTTCTGACATTCTTGATCAAGGAGTTGATGAAAAGAATGGGGATAACTAGGGTAAACCGGAATAAAAATAAATGTTATTCTGAATCACATGGAGATGTGAACCCACGGCTAGCTGTATCCCTGAACCATTGAGGGTCACACAAGTATCGGATTCTGTGTTCCCGTTGAGATAGTCAAATTTCAAGGAGTTGGAATTTGGCGACTAAAGTTTGATGGAGATCAAACAGGAAGCTTATAAATGAGTTTATGAGCTGATTCCATAGGATGGAAGAAATGAAAGTTGGCATGATTGCTAAATAAGGAAGAAGAGTGGAACTGCCTGTTTTGTGAAGGAGTTCACTAAAACTGGCAGCTGCCAAATATGTTAACTGATATATATGGTAAGTTCTAAATTTGGCAAATGAAAATTTTGATTTTCGAAGTTTTCGATTTTCATTATTTGAACAAGATTTGTATCCTTGACACATCGGCGCTTTCGGATCGTCGATCGGGGTTATAATGAGTTCAGAATCATTTTTTTTTGTGAATTTGAAATTTACTAATTAAATGATTGTGCTATTAGTGGTGACTACTAATATGCACAAATTCCCATAAATTTCAAGAAGAGTCTAGAATTAAATTAATCAAGAAGTTAGTTTATAAATTAAATAATGGTTATTTAATTTAATATACATATACATGTATATATTTTATATGGTGATATAAAATATGTGTATATGATATTATTATATATTTTATTATTAAATGTTAATAAATACATTATATATTATTTATGTGGGAGTTTAAATATAATGAAATTATTAGAGTCCTTGTTGGAGATGGACTCCTAATTAGATTAGGAGTCTCACTCTATAAATACATCATTAGAGCTCATTGTTGAATGATGAAAAGATGAACACAAAATTCTCCCTTCCTTGGTGAAATAAAAGTTACGGATGTGTGGTTGGAAATTAATTAAGTCATGTAATTTATTTAAGATTAATGACTTAATTAGCTTCAATAATAATTGATTAAGAATCAATTAATTTTCCAACCTTTGAATTGCAAGTCACGGCCAATTCAAAAGCTTTGTGAAGTTTCGGCCGTCTTGTGTCCTTCCACCGTCGTGCCGCCGTCATTGTCTCGTCTCCGATTTTTGGAAATTCGAAGGCTAAAGTCTCAACGCATAAATCGTTTGTAATTTCTAGTGCAATCCAAGCGAGGAACAAAGCTTTCGATCATGGACCTAATTAGACGATCAAATTTGAAGAGCCATTCGTAGGGATTTACAAGAAGGGCTATATCCATTTAAAAATCGGAATAGTTTGGAGTCCTAGCGTTAAGAATACAAAAGTATAATTCTAAACACCCTATGAATGGTTTTAAACACACGACATCCAAGAACAAAATTTTTAAACTTACGCTGCGTTTTGGGTGCGAGAAATCGATGTACCAACAGTGGTATCAGAGCCGGTTATTCTCAATCGTGTGTTTTAATTAAATTGTGTTGAGTTTATTATTTCAAACCGCGTAAGAATTTTTATAAAAACGCCTCTAAAAATTATTTTTGAAAAATCTGTTTTTTGAAAAAAAAAAAATAATGTTCACGGCAACATGAACAGTGCCCGCAAATTACTGTTCACGGGCAGCGGGTGAACAGTACCACGGGCAGGTCAGATTTTTAAAAAAATAAAAATAAATTTCGGGCAGCCCAGTCCGAGAGGGATCCAAAAAGTTCGGGTCCGGGGTGATTTTTTGATTTTTTAAAATTTTGGGTTAAATTGGTATTTTATGAAAATACGGACGATTTTACCCCTACAATAATTTTTATAAAATCAATTTCTTACAAAATAAATAATTGAAATGTGATTTTAATTATTTTTGGTAAAAGGTGTTTTATAAGAAATTTAATTATTTGAAATTAAATAAAAGCTTTTATTTAATTTGATAATTATGGCGGTTAGTGATAATTTACAAGATACACGATTTATTGATAATATGTGATATTATCGGATTTATATAATATATGATATTATATGTTAAAAAGATGATCGAGAGCCATGACCAATGTGCTAGTTGTATGTTAGGAGGATATTTTACGTGTTGTAATTTTTTGATTATTTGATAATTAAAAGTAGACCTGGTTTATGGTCCTTACCCACCCCCAAAATTTGTATCCCAATGTGTCATGGATATTTAATGTAAATATTAGAATTAGTGGGAGATCAAGATTTGAAGACGGTGGACCTGATCCTCGGAAAAAATTTTGAAGATCGAAGACATTTAAAATATTGGAAGCTTATGTAATATTGCATTTGCATCCCTGCATTTACTTAGGTTATGGACATGGATCCGTATGTTGCTCGTACGGATCAATTAGCTCTCGATTATCGATCATCCTTTATTATTTATGATGTATGTGATATGTTATAAATAATCAGTGAAATGATCGGTTAGAAGATGATAAGTGTTTAGAAGGGGGGTTGAATAAACACTCACGGATTATGTATACTTTTCGAATATTGAGTTCAATTTAGTGAAAAACTGATTCTCGGTATCTCGTCAGTCGATAACAATCAGTTTAACTGAAAAACAGTTGCGGAAGTAAACTGACTGAAAGATAGAATAATTGATAGTAACTGAAATAAAATGCACACGATTTGTTTCTGGATGTTCGGAGAATAGAATAACTCCTACGTCACCCCTTCTATCACGAAGATAGGATTTTCACTAAAAGACTTTGATCGAAATGTTGTACTGACCCACTTCAGTTTGGGCTTAACACTGCCAAAACTGAAACTCTTAGTTCAGAAAAACTTTTACCGTGCGTGACTGAATATAACACAACTGAATGAATCTAACAAAGATTTCAAAGTGCTAACAAGCTCGTAAATGTAGCCTTGATTGCTACTGATATATCTGATAAGAGTGAGCTTTCGATATTTGAATACGAGTTGTGATTTTAGCAGAGTAACAGCAAGCTTGAATAGAATAGTAGTTCGTGTTATATGCTTCGACTGCTCTTCTCGCCTATTTATAGGCTTCTCTCTCAACGGTAATATTAAATAACATTTGAATCCATATATCCGTTGATTGCCACGTAAGTATTCTCTGACATTCGTACAGTGCAATCTCTGAAATGCGGCGTTTCACTACTAGTTGCAGTCTGTTGTACTATTTGTCAGTTGTCGTTCTCAACTGATGACGTGTACAACTGAGAGATCAGCTGAAGGAAACTCTGCTGGAAAACTCTTAACTGATTGTTTCAACTGATCAGTTCCCAACTGATCAGTTCCCAACTGATCAGTCGGTTAGATTCTGCTTCAACTGACGTAGATAAGATTTAGCTGGTACGCATTAATCTTCATTTAATGACAACTAACAGTTGTAAGATTTTAGTCAGTTAAGCTCATTTGCCTTTGATCAGTTGTTCCAACAATTTCGATGCTTAGTTTGTCAAATCACTGAAATTTAGTTTCCAACAATTCTCCCTTTTTGGTGATTGACAAAACTTGGAATTTAATAAACTGATCAGCTGAAGTAAATGAATGCTTTAAATCATTGTAGATAAAGTAATTTTTCTAGTGTACAGATTCGTACAAAGAAAACAAATAATCTTCAACTAATAACTGACACCAGTTGTCTCTTCAGTTGTATCCTCTCTTATTCCTTCATCAATCTATCTGCTTCCCCCTTTTTGTCAAGCACGTCGACTTTGAGAGATAAAATCCTAACATAAGCTGCAATATCTTTGACAGCAGTCAACACAATGGTTTGCAGCAAGTCGATTTTCTTTGAGACAGATGCCTCCATAGATTCTACTCGTTTGCTGATTGAGTCTTGAGTAAGGGAGAGACTCTCAGCTAAGCCTCTGTTCTTTTTAAGCTCATCGATCGCAAAAGAGATGGAGGTCACAGCTGTTTGAATAGATTTCAGTTTCCCTGAGTGAATTCACTGGAGGAGTTCAGCTTCAGAGAGTGAGCAAGTTGAGTGCTTTGAATCTCCTTTATATCTTGCATTATCTTTGACATATTGAGCTGAATGTCCTGAATCTCTTCAAGGACTAAATCCATGTCTGAGGATGGATGAGGAGATACAGGTCCAGATGGTCCTGGTTCTTGTTCTGTGGTAGATTGATCAAAAATCACCATAGTACTGTCATGTACTACAGTCTCAGCATGTGTCAGCTCTGGAACGTCTTGCATACTGATTTCTTGTTGAATAGGATAAGAAGAAGATTGATTTGGAGCAGCAGATGGACTGTCCTGCTGATTAATTTGATGATTTGTGGTAGTTTCAGTTGGAGGGTCAGTGACTGGTGGTTCTGATTATTGGTCAACTGAAACTTGTTGCGGTTCGTCAACATGCAACTGAGCCTCCTCAGTGACAACATTTTCTACATTTGGTTCCACAGTTGAGTGAATGGGCACATAAGTTTGATCATCTTGTTCAGCAGAGACAGAGACATGAGCATCTGTAGCTGCTTGATCTGTTGGGAGATCAACTGATTCAGTTGAAGGCACATTTGTTTGAAGTTCTTGGGCTAATGGCTGAATGATTTCATTGATATCAGCAAGTGTCAAGTCAGCGTCCGAGTAAGGTTGAGGATCAGCAACAGAAGAAAATGGTTGCACATCCTGAATTGGCTATACTGTTGTAGCAGCAGCTTGTTTTGGGGATGGCTCTTTGTGCTGAGATGTCGATTCATCTTCTTCATCTTCGAAAAAGTCTTCATAAATGACTAATTCCTGATCTATTTCCCAAAACTTTATCTGTGATTGCAGGGCAATAAGATCTGTGTCTAACTGAGT
This sequence comes from Primulina tabacum, assembly GCF_025594145.1. Lineage (NCBI taxonomy): Eukaryota > Viridiplantae > Streptophyta > Magnoliopsida > Lamiales > Gesneriaceae > Primulina > Primulina tabacum. The sequence goes on from NC_134562.1 coordinate 9,727,502, forward strand.
TAGCACAGCTCGATCATTATAAGCAGTTGGACTTGTAGGAGTGTAGTTGCTTTTGAGATTCTCAATCAGTTGACCCGAATTTTTGGCTCTTATTTGATCAAAGAAATAGTTCTTTCTCCCCAATGCCTAAACAATGGTAGCAGCTTTGACCATTTTGAGAACAGTTGTTTCCAATTTGATGAATTTATTCAGTTTAGACTTTTTTCTCAACTGTTTGGCAAACGTGTGAGTTCTGAAACTCGTCCAAGCATTATAAACTTTCACTTTGGATTCACCAAAGGCGTTGAACTGTTCCCATATAAGGTCAATGTGAGTCTGAATTGCATTTGATGGCCTGGGATCCTCTATCAACTTGCCCTTGCCTTTCTCATAAAAAAGAATGTGTGGAATGTTCAGTCCAGAATGAGTAGCGTCCACTTGTTCTTGAATTTTGATTCCTTTGGGTCGAGCAGGAGCAAGAATTGTAGGTCGATTGATATTGATCAAAGGAGCTGAAAATTTTGCTGATTCCTTCTTTTAACCAGTTGTACTGATGACCTTTTTGGATGGATCAGTTGGTGGAGGTAATTGATCTTTAGCTGAAACATCAGCTGGAATGGCTTTTAAATGAATAGCCTGAATAGGCTGTTGAGCGTCTGATTGCTTCAATCTATCAGCTGGAAGAGATGCCAACATTGCTACTGGCTTGGTTTTCTGTGTCCTTTGTTTCTTTGTAATCATCTGAAAAGGTGTTTCCTCAGAATCTGATTCACTGACAATCAATTTTCTCTTGATTGTTTTCAGTTGAGCCAAAGTTCTTCCCTTCTTTACTGACTTGGGAGCATCCTGCTGCGTCCCAATCTCCTTTTTTATCTTCACAAACTGATCAGGAGAGATTTCCAATTTAATTTTGGGTGGCTGAACATTCTTGGCGTTGAAGATTTTGAATTTTGATGATCTCTCTGAATCATCAGCCACCAGTCCTTTGACTTTCATCAAATAACTTTGCTGTACTGCGAATCCTTTGGACTGCTTGGTGGATTGAAACATATTCTTCAAGATATTGAAGATAAGGTGCTTCCAGTTCAATCTTCGACCAGCCATAATAACAGTGATGGCTTGAAATTTCTCCAAGGTTAGTGCAGCAAATGATCCTGCCTTTGCTAATAGCCCCTTGGCTACAATATCAACCAGCAACTGAACTTCGTGCTTCAGTTCCTTCTTTGGATCGGAAACTTTGATTTTCCGTCCATCAGCAGAAATTAGAGTTTGCGCATCTCTTCGACATCAGATGCCTTAACGTCAGCAAGGTTTGCCAGCCCATCAGAAGGCAAAAAGAATATTTCTCCAAACGATTCTTCAGAAATGGTCAACAACTGACCATGGACAGTAGTGATGATGCTTCCATCAGAATTGATATTCCCATTAGAGTAGAAATCCTGAAGTTCCTTCAGGTAGATCTCCTATGAAGATTGCCCCAAAAATGTCCTCAGCCTATTTGATTCTAGCTTCAGAAAGACGTTCTTGACATCGGCATCTCTGACTGATAGAACTGATTCAAAATTTATAGCCATAGCATTCAACATGTGAGTGGGAATTTGATTTGCCATTAGAACTGAGTGATTTCCTGCGAAAAAGAAAGCTTGAATTTACTTTTGCTCTGAGAATCTTAGGTAAGCGTAAGGAAGAAGAACTGAAATGTTGCGGGAAAAGTACTTATGTACGTGACTGTTTAAATTCTTGGACACGTGTTAGTCCAGAAAATTTTGATTTAAAAGACGTGTGTACGTGTGGTAAAAGCGTGTGTTGAAAATACATGGATTATAAGGGTCCACGTTTCAACCTACTATTTGTTGAAAAATAGCATTTAATGCTTTGATAATCAGCCACGTCACTTAATATAGAATATTTTTTGATTTTATTTGTTAACGTATCGGAGAAGATCAGATAAATTAGCTCCTGACTGACCAGTTGAGAACTTAGTCAGTTCAGTTGAAAACCACTGACTATTGTCTTCTCAGTTAACTTTTTAATCGTCATTATCCCTCAATAAATGCATATATAAATTACAATAAATTAAGCAATGCGAATTAAAGTAAATCTTATGCTTAATCTTCTGTCGTAATGATTTCGTCCTTTCAGCTTCTTTGACCCTCAGCTATAAATAAGAATAACTCGGTTAGTTTCAATTATATCAGCGAATAATATTCAGAAGCTATAATGACAGATGCAAGTAGTTCGAAGACTCCAGATATGGCCAAAGCGTTTATGGACTCGGCTCTGGAGAAAAGAAAAACTGCTATGGAAGATGAAGTCTTCCACAAAATCCTTCGATACTGGGAGGAGCTTCAAGGGCTCCAGTTCCTCTATGAGTGTCGAGAGGCTACCACCCCCAAGCTGTTGGCAAAAATAAAGAAGTATCGACAGCGCTTGCGCGTTGCTGATACGGTGGACATCTTCGAAGATGAATATATCTACCAGCTAATGCTCCAGAAGGAAAGGAAGATCCTAGAGCGTATAGATGACTCAGATAGCTTCCTTAAGACTTCCACCGGAGATTTAACCCGTTGGTTGACCAAGTGGAGTTCTTCTGTTGAAGAAGAATATTTCGATGTACTCCGTGCTAATTTCTTTCAATGAATAAAATGTTTATCAATTTATCTTTGCCTTTTATCTTCCTGCAAAAGTTAATCTCAACAGTTGATAAATAAATCACGAACTGAACATAATAACTGACAAATAACAAACTGACATCAGTTAGAAATTAAGAACTGATATATAACACAAGTTTATCGACAACTGACATATTAGCAGTAAAACTGATTATGATAAATCAATTAATCCAAGTATATTGCGAAAGTGAGAAAACTTAGTCTCGGGCAACGGTTTGGTAAAGATGTCAGCTGCTTGTTGTTCAGTTGAGACATATTTCAGTCTTATGTCCTTCTTCAAGGCATGATCTCTGATAAAGTGATGCTTGACATCTATGTGCTTGGTCCTAGAGTGAAGAACTGGATTGTAGGTAATAGCAATCGTGCTGGTATTGTCACAAAATATTGGTGATTCTATGGCAATAACTCCATAGTCTCTTAGTTGTTGCTGAATCCATAGCAGTTGACCACAGCAACTTCCAGCAGAAAGATATTCTGCTTCAGTTGTGGAAGTAGCGATGGATGTCTGCTTCTTGCTGAACCAAGAGATCAGTCTGTCTCCTAGAAACTGACATGATCCACTTGTACTTTTTCGATCAAGCTTACATCCTGCATAATCTGCATCTGAATAGCCAACTAGATTGATAAGGGAGTCTTTAGAATACCATAACCCAACATTTTGAGTGCCTTTCACATATTTTAAAATACGTTTGGCAGCTGAAAAATATGATTGCTTAGGGTTTGCTTGAAATCTGGCACACATACAGACAACAAATACAATATCAGGACGACTAGCAATTAGGTATAATAATGAACCTATTAAACCTCTATAAAGTGTCGCCTCAATTGATATTCCCCCTTGATCAGTGTCTAGTTTAACTGATGAGCTCATGGGAGTACTTGCAGCTGAACATGATTCCATGCCAAATTTTTTCAGCAACTCCTTTGTGTATTTAGTCTGACTGATAAAAATTCCTGTCTCCAGTTGCTTCACTTGTAGTCCAAGAAAAAATGTCAGTTCACCCATCATGCTCATTTCAAATTTATCCTGCACCAACTTAGCAAATTTCTCGTATAGTTTGGGGTTAGTTGACCCAAATATAATGTCATCAACATAAATTTGAACGAGTAAAATGTGATCATTCTTGGAAAATTTGAACAATGTTTTATCAACTGATCCAACAAAAAAATCGTGATCAATTAGAAATTTTGAAAGAGTTTCATACCAAGCTCTTGGAGCTTGTTTAAGGCTATATAAGGCTTTGTTCAAATGGTAGACATGATCAGGAAAGAGATGATTGATAAAACCTGGAGGTTGTTCAACGTAGACTTCCTCTTGCAACTGACCATTTAGGAAAGCACTCTTTACATCCATCTAGTAGACTTTGAAATTCTTGAATGATGAATATGCAAGAAATATTCTGATAGCTTCCAGTCTTGCAACTGGTGCATATGTTTCATCATAATCAATTTCTTCTTCTTGCCTGTATCCTTGTGCTACCAGTCTCGCCTTGTTGCGCACAGCTGAACCATCTTCATTCAGTTTATTCCTGTACTCCCATTTTGTACCTATAACACTTTTTGAAATTGGTCTTGGAACTAGGTTCTAGACATTGTTATGGGTAAACTGATTCAGCTCTTCTTGCATTGCATTTGTCCAGTTAGGATCAGCAAGAGCTTCATCAGTTTTCTTTGGTTCCAATTGCGATAAGAAAGCTGAATGAATAAATAAATTGAGCATCTGATTTCTAGTTCTCACCGGATCAGATGGGTTACCTATTACCAATTCTGGAGGATGTGACTTCTTCCATCTGTATTCAGCATTTGTTGTATCCAGGTCAGCAACTGCTTCAGTTTGCAACCGGGTGTTTTCTTCAGTTTCAGTTGCTGTTGCATCAGTTGGTAATTAAGTATCCTCAATAGGCTCCGCCGACTGATTTTCAGGAAATACTTCCTGTTCAACTGATTGATCCAAAATTTCAGGTTCTGGTGTTTGAAGGATGTTTCGATTGATGTGATTTTCTTCTTCATGACCATCCTCCAAACTGATATCTGTAAATCTGTCAACTAGTTCAACTGGATCAGTTGGCTTATTTGTTAGTACAGTTTCATCAAAAACATGTATAGACTCTTCAACATTTAGTGTGCTCTTGTTAAACACTCTATAAGCTTTGCTGACTGATGAATATCCCAGAAATATTCCCTCTGCAGATTTAGCATCAAAGGCTTTTAAATGATTTTTGCCATTGTCAAGAATAAAACATCTGCAGCCGAATATTTTGAAGTAAGAAACCACATTTTTTCGTCCATGCCAGAACTTATAAGGTGTTTTCAAATAACTTTTATTAATCATTGATCTGTTCTGAGTATAACACGCAGTGTTTACTGCCTCTACCCAAAACCTCTGAGAAATACCAGAATCAGCAACCATTGTTCTAGCAGCTTCTTTAAGGGTTCGATTTCTCCTTTCAACTACACCATTTTGCTGAGGAGTTCTAGCTGCTGAGAGCTCATGCTTAATTCCAGCATTTTCTAAAAAATTTGAAAGAATTTGATTGATGAATTCAGTTCCTCGATCGGATCTGATTCTATCATTTCTAACTGATTTCTCATTTAATAGTCTTTTGAAAAGCTTGATCAGTTGTGCAGCAGTTTGATCTTTGGATTTTAGAAAAATAACCCAAGTAAATTTTTAAAAATCATCCACAACCACCAATGTGTATTTCATTCCCCCTAAGCTCATGACTGGTATTGGACCAAATAGATCCATATGTAACAGCTCTAAGTATCGGGAAGAAGATTTACTGTCCTTGTTTTTAAAAGAAGATTTTACTTGTTTACCAAACTGACATGCTGAACAAATTTTATCTTTGGTAAAATCCATTTTGGGCAAACCAGTGACAAGATCATGATTACTCAGATATGCAATAGATTTAAAGTTCAGGTGGTTTAATCCCTTATGCCACAACCAGTTTTGTAGAGGCCCCTATTTCGTATTTGAAAATTTGCGGAATTATTTAAATTTTTTTTCTCTTTAAATAATTAACATGCCTCATTCATAAAATAAACTGATAAAAAGATTTAATATTCAAATTAACAGCGGAAGAAATTATCGTTTTCAAAACAACAGCTTAAAATAATTCAACATGATGAAAATGAGTTTTGAGCATAAAAAGATAAATAAACTTAAGCATGAGGTCCTCGGGTTCCTACTACTGATGACCCAAGCTAGCTCACAGGTCCCCGCCCTCAGTCTTGACCTCATCAGTACCTACAACAATTAAGTCTAGTGAGTCTAAAGACTCAGCATGCATATATCGTGAATAACAAGTAAAAATATCATAAAATTTCATGTAACATAAAAATGTCGTATCGTAAAGCGTAAGGGGGAAATCATGTCATGAGTTATTATAAATACGTGCATAACTGAAAATTATACATAAAAGCTTTGCTCGATAGAGCTCTGTCATAACATATCATATCGTAATTTTTGGTAGAGATAATGTTTCTACGCAAGTGGCCCATAACATAACATGCACGTCTGATCAGACTAAACCACAGTATACTGGACGGTAGAGATCATCACAGCCCTTGGACTGGATATCCATACCCATACATAATCGTAAACCGGTCGTAAGTCACTGGGTGAAGCAATCCCATAAGCGTAAGGTGACCACAAGATATATCGCATATATCTCAAAAATAAACATTTTATATTTTATGCACGTAATATAATTATAACCCTGTTTTACCGAATGAGTTGGATCGTTCCTAGGCTTGCTGCGACCTAATTCTAACGTGGGAAATATGCAAATAATCTTAACTTGACCAACACTTCATAATCGAACTAAAAACGAGGCAATTACGCCCAACATACTTAGTATTCAACCATAGCTTCGTACCAACCCGAACCAACATTGAACCATCGTTTAGCAATGATTAAAATACACCAAAAATAGTGGAAAACATGACCCTAGGGCTGTAATAAACGAAAAATGTGAATGGAGGCCAAAATCGTAAAATGCTCTTTCGAGAGTCACTTTGGCACATTGCACCGTAAATTCTCGTACGACCTCTAAACTTAACCAATTCAGAAACGGCCAAAAAAATGACCTTCTTAACTCAATGAGGTACTGTCCAGTCCAAGGCCATAGTCTAAAAGCCAACCAAGAACTCAAACACCACCTCTGAACCGAAGCCATGCTGCTGTCAAATGCGCGATGGCAGCAGCTGCGTTTGATGTGTTCGTTTACGAGACTAATGATCATTGGGGCTTGAACCACTGACTAGAGCCTCTTCCCATCACCCTAAGGCATGGCTTAAACCATGGCTAAGGGCCCTAAGCCAACCACAATCCAAGCAAACACCTAGGACAACCGAAACTTGAAACCGAGAACACCAACCAAAAATTCTGTACGATGCAATGGTGTGGATCGCTTACTGTCTTGTGTCGCTCCAGTGGCCATATGATTGACCATGGCTCAATCTATACATCATGAGGTATTATATGAACCATGGCTAAGGGCTAAAATCCAACCAAGATCCACCCTAACCTCAAAGGGCGGAAACCAACTCACACGAAAGAAAACAGAAAAATGAAACCGAGGGACACTTGCATGTTTTGTTTAAAAGTCAATGGGACCGTGAACCAAGCCTTGAAAGGACATCTTGGTCACGTCTTAGACATGTCAAGGAAGAGTTATAACCATGGTTATAGGCCCTGGGCCAACCAAGATTCGAACCCTCACCTTAGACATCCAACCATACAAATCGAGACTTGAAACTTGCACTATGGAGAGTTGCTGTCAAGTCTCTTCATCCAGCGTGCATGGGGCTTGAACTAATGGACCAACATGATCCTAACACACCCTAGTACGTGCCTAGATGCAGCCTTGAGTGCCTGGAACAGAGCCAATCCCTGAATTCACAAAAACAAGACAACCCGTGAAGCACAAGAGAAGGCCGAAAAATCTGTGCAGAATTTTTTGTGTAGTTGCTGTCATATTTCGGTTTTTCCCTTAAAATCATGATCATGTAATGTTTTAAAATATTTATATGACTTGATTGAAGAGCAAAGAACAATATAAACATGCCTGGAAATTTGTTTTCGAAAGAAGCAAATCAATATGACGAACACGGCGCGGCGGAAACGGAGTTTCTTTTCTTACTTTTCTCTCTTGTTTTTCTTGTGCAACTCACGATTTCAGCAGCTGCTATGCTCTGAAATCTCGAAGGTGAGGGGTGAAGGAGTGCCAAGGGAATGGAGGGGAAGGTTCCCTATTAAATCGGGAGTTTGAATGGCAATCCAATCTTTCTATCCTTGTTGCTATGGGAGATAAGGAAATGATATGCTATAATGATGGATTTAGAGGTGATTTGGTGGGTGTGATGGCCGATTTTCCTCATCAAAATGAAGGCAATAATATTGCTTAATTAATAATTATTGGTGATTTAAAAGTGAGGGATTATCATACCAAGAAAGGATAAGGAAGAAATCAAGAATGGAGAGTTGCCAAGCATGGTTAAATCCTATAAGGGGTGGCCGAAATTTTCTAAATAAATGGAGGTAAAATGTTGCTTAATTATTAAATTTTAACTCCTTAAAGTTTTTAAACACTTAATGTATTTTAGTGAATTAATAAATTAAGTTAGGATAGCAATTTTCTTGCATGCATGGCTAAGTCTTAAAATAAATTATCATCATGTTAAGTTACAATTTCTTAAAGAAAATAGGTCTAGATTCATTTATCCCCATTGGTTACACATTTTAATTTAGGCTTTTAAATTAATTATTGGGCATAAAAAACTTACTTACTACTAAATTCCAATTAATTAATAAATCCTTAAACATTCTTTTACCTTAAAATAAATTATTTCTTGGTTTAAATTAAATTTAAGAATATTTTCTTATTATTAAATTTTATCTCAATACTCCAACTCATGTCCGGCCTCGCGTATTTAACCCGAAAAGATAAAACTAAACTTCTGCGATTTAAAATAAATGATCATGATTTCACAAATTTTAAAATGAATTAAACGCTCATGCATGTATGAAAATCATTTTAATTTAAATAATAGTAAATATGCTTGGCTTATACGTAGTCTAATTTTTCGGGTTCTACAACTCTCCTCCCCCCCTTAAAGAAATTTCGTCCTCGAAATTAAATCTTACCGAATAACTCGGGATACCGACTCCTCATTTCTTGCTCAGATTCCCACGTGGCTTCCTCCTCCGAATGATTAAGCCATTTGACCTTCACTAGTTTCATCAGTTTGTTCCGAAGCTTATTCTCCTGTCTGTCTAAGATTTGCAATAGTCTCTCTTCATAAGACGGGTTCGGAGTGAGCTACAACGGTTCGAAGTTCAAGACATGCGAAAGATTCGCCATATACTTCTTCAGCATAGAGACGTGGAACACATTGTGTACTCCGGCCAGATTCGGCAGAAGAGCAACACGATAAGCTAACGTCCCAACCCTGTCGAGGATCTCAAATGGTCCGATGAATCTCGGACTAAGCTTTCCTTTCTTTCCGAACCGCATGCACCTTTCATAGATGCTATCTTCACGAAAACATGGTCGCCAACGGCAAACTCTAGATCTCTTCTCCTCTGATCCGCATAACTCTTCTGTCGACTCTGAGCAGTCCTCAACCTATCACGGATCTTGACTACTATATCGGCAGTCTGTTGAATAATCTCCGGACCCAATTCTGCTCTTTCCCCTACTTCATCCCAATGGATGGACGATCTGCACTTATGACCGTACAGTGCTTCATATGGAACCATACCTATAGACGACTGAAAATTGTTGTTATAGGTGAACTATACCAATGACAACTTCGACTCCCAACTTCCTGAGAAATCGATGACACTTGCACGGAGAAGATCCTCCAAAATCTGGATAACTCTCTCTGACTGCCCATCTGTCTGAGGGTGCAAAGCTGTGCTAAACAACAACTTCGTACCCATAGCCGAATGCAAACTCTTCCAAAATGAGAAAGTGAATCTAGGATCTCGGTCAGACAATATAAAAACGGGGATACCATGAAGTCTGACTATCTCTCGGATATACAACTCAGCATACTGAATCATGGTGAAAGTCGTCTTAATAAGCAAGAAGTACGCTGATTTGGTAAGACGATCAACAATCACCCAGATAGCATTCGATCCTCTGACTCACTTTGGCAAACCGACAACGAAGTCCATGGTAACATTCTCCCACTTCCACTCGGAAATAGGAAGAGGCTTGAGCATACCTGCTGGTCTCTGATGCTCCGCTTTCACTAGCTGACACGTCAGACATTCGGATACAAAGCGTCTGATATCTTTCTTCATCCCGGGCCACCAATACAACTGCAGATCTTTGTATATCTTCGTACTCCCAGGATGAATAGAGTACGGCGACATGGGGGCCTCGGATAAAATATCTGATCGAATAGAATCACTGCTAGGAACCCACATTCTGTCTCGATATCTCACAATGCCTTCGCTAACTGTATACAAGATACTGCCCTTTGCCTCATTTCTCTGCTTCCACTTTGCCAACTGCTCAACTGTTGACTGCCCACTGTGAATACGGTCTAGAAGAGTAGTGAATCGCCAAAGTAGATAGACGGGGAACTCTACCTCGAGGATATGTCTCTAGATCAAACATCTGCATCTCAAACTCAAGGGGTCTCAGAATCGTCATATGAGCCATCACTGCGACTTTTCTGCTTAGTGCATCCGCAACTACATTAGCTTTGCCCGGGTGGTAGCTAATGTCACCACAGTCATAGTCCTTCACTAGCCTCAACCAACGCCTCTGACGCATATTCAGCTCTTTCTGCGTAAAGAAGTACTTGAGGCTCTTATGGTCGGTAAATATTTGGCACTTCTATCCGTACAAATAATGCCTCCAAATCTTCAAGGCAAAAACTACGGCTGACAAATCTAGATCGTGGGTAGGGTAATTTTTCTAATGGATTTTCAACTGACGAGAAACATATGCTATTACCTTCCCATGCTGCATCAACACTGCGCCTAAACCGAGCTTCGAAGCATCGGTATACAAGACAAAGTCTCCGGGCCCTGACGGCATGGTCAGTACTGGTGTTGAGATAAGAGATTGCTTCAAAGTATCGAAGCTCCTCTGACACTCCTCGCTCCACACAAATTTTGCATTCTTCTTTGTCAACGATGTGAGTGGAACTGAGATAGAGGAGAATCCCTGAATAAACTTCCGATAATATCCTGCTAGCCCAAGGAGACTACGGATCTCTGATGCATTCTGTGGCACACCCAATCTCTGACTGCTGCAACTTTCGCTGGGTCTACCTCAATACCGCTGCTAGAAACAATCTGGCCTAAGAACGCCACCTTCTCTAACCAGAACTCGCACTTACTGAACTTTGCGAATAACTTGTGCTTCTGTAAGGTCTGCAAAACTGCGGTCAGATGTCTGCTGTGCTCCTCATGATTCTTTGAGTAGACGAGAATGTCGTCTATGAATACTATCACGAACTGATCAAGATACGGCTGAAATACGCGATTCATGAGATCCATGAAGATCGCTAACGCATTCGTCAAACCGAATGGAATCAGAAGGAACTCGAAGTGGCCATAACGAGTCCTAAAAGCAGTCTTGAGAACATCGGCATCTTTCACCCTCAACTGGTGGTAACCAGAACGCAGATCAATCTTTGAGAATACTGAGGCTCCCGGAAACTGGTCAAATAAATCTTCAATCCACGGAAGTGGGTATTTGTTTTTCTCTGTAACTCTATTCAACTCCCGGTAATCAATACAGAGCCTCATCGAACCATCATTCTTCTTCACAAATAAGACTGGCGCGCCCCATGGTGAAAAACTCGAGCGAATGAACTCCTTGTCAAGAAGTTCCTGAATCTGCTTCTTGAGTTCTGCCATCTCTGTCAGTGCTAATCGGTACGGTGCTTTTGAGATCGGTGCGGTACCTGGCATAAGATCAATAGAAAACTCCACTTCCCGCACAGGTGGCATACTAGAGACGTCATCAGGAAACACGTCTAGGAAGTCCCTAACAATTGGGACATCGGAGGCTGACTGACTGGGTGTCTCGGGAACAGATACAAAAGTCGCTAAAAATGCTCGACACCCTCTACGCATAAGCTTCCTAGCCTGGACACAAAGTATTATACGCGGTAAAGAAAGTACCTGTCTGGTTCGAATAAGAACTGCTCTCTCCCAAGCGGTCGGACTAGAACAGATCTCCTCTGAAAGTCGATCAAAACTCTGTTCCTTAATAGCCAGTCTATACCCAGAATGATATCAAACTCTGGCATCGGCAGTACGATAAGATCCGCATAAACAAGATTACCATGAAGCTCGAGGTCTATGTCTCGGATCACATTCGTAGCTGCCAGCTCCTCTCCAGAAGGCAACACTACTGAATACGCTACATCTAGCCCAATGGTCTTGATCTAGAGGAAATTTTTAAAGGTCTCCGAAATGAACGAATGAGTAGCCCCTGGATCTATCAAGGCATTCGTAGCTGAACCAGCTATAAAAATTCTTCCTGAAAGGTTGAAACATCATGCTAAACCAATAATTACAAGAACTAAACTTATACACATGCGAAGGTCCAAGTTCTTCTAACCTAAATTCCCGAAAGTAACACTGATTAGAGCATGCAATCCTATCATCAACTATATGTTCAAAATCTTAACCCAAACCCTCAAAACAATAACTTTCAAATATAAACTTAAAGCTTTAAGATACCTGTTCAAGAGCATAGTCTCCGGGTTCGTCTCCGCTGCATGAAGGGCAAAAACTCTGCCTTGGGTAGGCAAACTCCCCTAAGGGCAATTCTTCATTAGGTGGTCAGGACTCCCAAACTTGTAGCACTTCCCTGAGCCATACATACAAGCTCCAGCGTGACGGCGTGTGCACTTAGCACAGACTGGATAATCCGTGGCCCTTAGGACTACACGTCCCTGCTGCTGCTGTCCTCTATTCTTGGATGGGCCGTGGAAAGGCCTCTTACTCTGATGCTGCTGATGGGGAGGACGGTGCGGCGCTTGTACTGGTCGCTTGCCCTAGCGGTCTCTCTCAATATCATTCAGATCCTGCTATGCAGCTAGAGCTCTGGAGAAGGCGACATCATAAGTAGTAGGGCCAGCCACCCTAACATCACGGCGCAAGATCGGCCGCAGACCATCCATAAACTGCCTAAACTTGACTCCAGCATCATTCGCAATCAGTGGTACGAAATGGAAACCCTTCTCAAATTTACGGATAAACTCCATAACAGTCATGTCTCCCTGCCTCAGGGTCATAAACTCCCTGGTCAACCTGGAACGCACCTAGTCAGTAAAATATTTAGAGTAGAATACCTCTGTAAAGTGCCTCCAGTTCAGAGTTGCCAAATTCAAGGCTACGGATGCTCCTTCCCACCACAAGAGGGTGTCTCCTCCAAACAAATAGGTCGCACAACGGACCCTATCCTCATCTCCAAGCTCCATGAACTCGAAGATAACCTCGAGGGACTTAATCCAGCCCTCGACAATCATAGGATCGGTCGTCCCTGAGAATTCCTTTGGCCTCATCTTCATGAACCGCTCATAGGTAGCCTCAGGCCCTGTCCGTCGATGAAACAGATCTACTTCTGGGTCCGAATCTCAACGCTAAACTAGTCCTCTCATGTTCTCGTCTTGACCCTGATCCAGTCCCACCTGTTGTCATGCACACATACAAACAAGACAACAGCCGGATAACTCCGGTGAGAATTATATTCCCAGTATAAATCATGTATACATGCATTTCATATAAACAGATATAAAAATATGAAGCAGATATCTATTTCATGTATCACAGTCAGAAACATGAATCAATATCAAACTGTAAATCACACTCTGAACATGTATCAAAATCAGAAAACATGAATCAATATCAAGCGGTAAATCACGCTCTGTGACTCTGAGACTCTGACTCGACTCATTCCTAATTTTGGGATCCCGATCTGAATAAGAACGCAACAATCTTCCACCTACTCTCCCGATCTTGGTGGCGGTACGTTCTTATTACTGACTTTGGTCTTGTCCATATTGAATCTCGCTATACAAGTTGCTCCACTCCTACGCACTATCAATATGACCAAACGTCCGGTGTCTTGGCATATCCTGCCAAAGACTAGGCCTATCCGCACTGGCATGTCCTGCCACTGACTCATCACAACACATACTAGACTATACATCCATAGCCTAGACATATCAAACTTATCAGTTGCAAATATCAATGCAATAATATAAAGTATGTGATTTTGGGACACTCAAGTCAAATCAAACTCGAGTTGTGCAATCCCGAATCAACATTAATTTATACATTTCTCTTCTCGGTCTAACGAAGTCGAAGTCTCAAATTCAAATCTGTCCATATCAATCTGGCAATGACAACATCGAATAGACACGATATCAATATACTCCTCAATCAAATCAGTACAAGATATAATCAGAACTCAATCAAATTCTGTTTTAACGGCATAACTGTACAATCTCGAAATACCCGCAATACAATATCAGTATATACAATCAACAACTCATCTGATCCAAATCTGAATAATATCAACATACCCAGCAATACAGTATTAATCAGATATCAATCCCAACATCTCATAATCGATAACAACACCATTCTGATATCGAATCGGTCTAATCACAATCAAATCAACTCTGAAAATTCATAACAATTAAATACGGCATCTATTCTTAGATCCGGTTTCAATTATACGATATCTACTATGTCAATAACAACATATATCAATCATATCTAATTCTGGCAATATCATAATTTCAAATCATATCAGAACATAAGAAAACTTACGCCCAGTTGAAGTTCTCGTTGATAGGAACAGGGTACTGAAGTCGGATTACAAATCAGACGGACGGATTGAAATATAAAGGTGTAAGGATTTTCTGAAGGATTCTCGATTTCCTTTCTTCGTTTATAATGAATTCTGAAGGATTACATACTATATATATATCCTAATGCATGGCCAAGATACGTGTCTCTTTTTCTTAAACTTCGGTCGGCGCTCGGGCGGTCGAGAATCACCTGCCTGGGCGTGGAATGTTCTGCCCAAGCTCTTGTTTTATTATGCACTGGCGCTCGGGTGGTCATAAACTACCGCCCGGGCGCCGCATCTTCTGCCCGAACATAATCCTGTTGAACACTGGCGCTCGAGCGGTCAAAAACTACCGCTTGGGCGCCAAACTCTCTGTCCAAAATCCATTCTTGAGATGCATTGGCGCTCTGGCGGCCCTTTTCTACCGCTCGGGCGCCAACAGTTCTGTACAAAATATACGTAAATCACATGCCTCACTCAATCTGGTCTCGGAATGGTCCATCTAAAATCACATCAGTTCAAAATCAATAATCTCATATTAACAGAATCAAAATCTCGAGCATTACATTTCTCCCCCCCTAAGATTTGATTTCGTCCCCGAAATCACAGGCAATTCAATCAGATATCAAATCAAATATCCATCAGATACTATAAAGAATGGAGAATAGAAGCAAAATAAGAATACTCACATCAATAAAATAATTCTGGGATTCTCTGCCTCATATCAGACTCAGTCTCCCGGTATCTTCTTCAATGCCATGACGACTCCACTGATCTTTCATAACAAAATAGTCTTCGTTCCGAGCTGCTTTTCTTTTCGATCGAGAATCTGGATCGTTTTCTCGAAGTAACTCAGTGACTCGTCAAGCTCGGCCTCGTCTAATTGAATAATATGTGAAGCATCAGAAAGAAATTTCCTCAGTAACAATACATAAAAATATCAGGTATCTCCGATAAAGAAGGCGAAAATACGAGTCGATAGATACGATCTCCTATCTTCTGGAGAATCTCGTACGGCCCATTATAATGTGGAGACAACTTCCCTTTCTTGCCAAATCTGACAACTCCTCTGAAAGGTGAAATTTTCAAGAATACTCGGTCTCCTGCCTCAAATACCAATGGCCTACGTCGAACATTGGCATAGTTGGCCTGTCTATCTTGAGCTGCCTTCATTTTCTTCTGAATCAGCTTCACTTTTTTTGTCATATCTTTGATCATATCAGGTCTAATCTCAGGAATTTCAGATATATCATCCTAATATAGAGAGAATATGCATTTCTTACCGTACAACGCTTCGACAGGTGTCATCTTAATACTCCTTTTATAGCTATTGTTGTACGAAACTCACGGGGTGACAATGAATCCTGTCAACTAGTGCTAAATCAAGCATTACCGCTCTAAGCATATCTTCCAGTGTCTGAATAGTCCACTCCAACTATTTATCAGTCTGTGGATGATATATGGTACTCAGATATAACTTCGTACCCAAATCTTCCTGTACATTCTGCCAAACGTGCAAAGTCAACCGAAATCATGGTCTGATATAATTAAATTTCGGCACTTCTTGCAATCCGATCATTTATTTGGCCGAAATCTCAGTAATCTAGTCATATCTGTACGTCTTCATGTACGAACTAGAACCTGCAGACTTGGTCAGTCTGGCACTCCTAACTCCATCAATGCTCAATTTCGGGAGGAATGCGGTAGCTTCATCACGATATCCCTGGAAATGTAATCCCATTTCCATTCAGGAATCGATAAGCTATATAACCAATTTCCTGGTTTCTTTCTTTCTGTCTTTATCTGTCGTCAATTCAGACATTTCAGTACAAATTCTGCTATATCTTATCTCATCTGTTTCCCCCAAAAATCTGTCTTTTCAATCATCATGCATCTTTCTATCATCAGAATAAATGTTGAATCAATTATTGTGCACTTCTGACAATACCTATCGTTTCAAACCCAAAACATCTGGCACAACAAATCGGTTATTAACATACAATACAGTATCACATACCTGATTTTCTGATCGATACCCTGCTCTAACTATCGATATCAAATTCTGTACATTCTGATAAACTTTCTGAGCTGCTTTAATTCTCAAAATTAGCTCGGGTTCAACCGGCGTAATATTAAATCTCAACAGTCTACAATCTGTCTCAAATACTGATCTATAAGAATCACAATCTTCAATCAAATTCAAAACAACTGTCATATATCATAGCCTGCTAAACTCATGCAACTACGAATTTCTGAAACTGATGTCGGTCTCGGCCAACTGATTACTTCTCAACTGGGCTCAGATCAACTGATATACCATTTTCGGATATAACATGCCCCGAATACAATCTGTCTTAGCCACGATTCACTTCTCGACAGTTTCTGTATATAACATCTCAGTTTCAGAATATTCAATACCATCTTCAACTGTTCGATTCAATCAATCATATGCTTCGAATATCTTAGAATATCACAGATAACACAATCAAAAATTCATCATAATATTCCCGAACATGCGGTTTCTCAACTCACAAATATAGATGAAACATCCCAAAGAGAAACACTCAATCAGATGTAGCTCTCAGCCAGAAATCTTCTAACTGATCTTTCAATTCTTTCAATTCAGTCAGTGCCATTCTGTACGAAGTTCTAAAAATAAGAACAATACCTGGCATTCATTCAATGCTGAATTCAATCTTCCTGACTGAAGGCAAACTTGGAATCTCAGCTGGGAAATAGTAGCAACTCTCATATCACTGGCAAATCAGCTGAGGATAAGCTCAATTTCAGTAAATCAACTGAATGCATAAGGAATCCTTTTTTTTTTGTTCCTTTCAATAGTCATCAAGTCATAAATGATACGAATATCAAAGGAATTCTAAATCTAGAATCCTTACCGTACAATGTTCATTCTTCGGCCATTTCAGGTCCGAATCTTTCCATCTTCTGGAAACAGTCTACGGTAGCTCTGTACTTTGTTCAGCATATCAATATCACTAATGCGGTCCGAATAAGACAAAACAAGTACAATACAAGTTACCTCAATTTTATTCTCATCTTACTGTAGTATACGATGTTTCACAAAATTCACTGATATCAGAACTCTCCCCAACAGACAAGAGATCAATACTACAACAGATATGTGGGGACCCGGGCTCTAACTCAATTCTTTTCGGGATTAATTGGATCTTTATTCAAAATGTGGGTCAATTTTTCGCTTTTTAACATTAATTCAAATGTAAATACTAAGCATAATATCTTTCTTTATTTAATTACAACACATATAATATACATGTCATGTTTTACTACAAACACATCACTAGTGTTTAATACAAACCATAAACTACGAGTAGTACAATCTAATACAACATCACTAGTGATCTTCTGCGCCCGTAGTCACCACGCTATCTTTATCTCATCTCTGACGTGACCCAGATCCTGCCCCACCTGTTGTTATGCACACATACAGACATAACAACAGCAGGAAACTCTGGTGAGAACAAGTCCCAGTATAACACATGTATACATGCTGATACGAAATCATAAATCATGCATGAAAGCAATAAAATTGGCTCCATAGTCTATGAAACCGATCTATCTAAACATGCAATTCAACTCAAATCATGTCTTGACTCGAATCGACTCTACTCTAGGGATCCCAGTGTGAATAAGACGTCACTGTCTGTCACCTACCCTCCCAATCGGGGTAACTGTACGTCTTATTCCTAGACTTCGGTCATGTCTGTATCGAATATCTACAATCAGAGTAAATCTAATCCGAAGCGTCGATACCACCGAACATCTAGTTTGGCAAGTCTGCCAATGACTCTCCTATCTCAAAGGCTTGAATATAAATCTATAAACAAGACATCATCATATCAAGAGATTTGAATATAAATCTATAAACAAATCACAATCATATCAAAAGATAAACAATAATTCTAGTATGTGATTTTGTTGGGAAACTCAAACTGAATCTCATTTGAGTTGTGTCTTCCCCAAACAAAACATGCATTATACCTTTCTTGTTGAACCTTTATCGATGTTGTAGTCGAAGTCTCGAAGACGAATCTGTCAAACCAAATCTGAAATGACATATATATAATGCACCATATCAACTTCTAACTCAAAGGATACACATACGGATCAATACTTAATCTCGGTATATTTCGATGGCATAACGGCGTAAACTCGCGATACCGGTCAACCCAAACTTCAATAATCAGTAACCACAATTCATAATCTTCATCATAAACACATGATAGTACTCAAAATCTATATTATTTAACACTAAACATGCTGGAAACAGTAACGATAGCATACAATGTCCGTTCTTTGATCCGGTTGCGTTTCTACGATATCAATAATCTCAAGAACACGTAATCTAGTGAAATTCAAAATTTCCCCAACATCAATATCTCAAATCATGCAGGAAATGAATGAAACTTACATCCTCTTGAAGCTTTTGAAGAGAGGAGCTCAAAACCGAAATCAGATTAACGTTTGGATGATTGAATCTTGTAAAATCAAAGTGCTAAAAGGGTTGAAGCTTTGAGGGGTTTCTCTGGAGCTTCTCGGTATTCCTCAGCTGAAATGGGAAGGAAAGAAGACACATACACATTAAATTGCATGGCTGAGGCAAGTGTCTCATTCTTTGTATTACACGTCTCGCGCATATGCGCGACATCACTCGCGCATATGCGCGAGACCTACGGGTCTCGGCAATGAAAATCCCAACTCCTTGCGTATATGAGCGCTTCATCTCGCGCATGTGCGCCAAAGTCCCTGGAGGTGTCGCGCATATGCGCGCCCTATCTCGCGCATGTGCGCCAATGTTTCTGGACGTGTCGCGCATATGCGCGCCTTATCTCGCGCATGTGCGCCGATGCTTCTGGAATTGTCGCGCATGTGCGCGCATTTCTTCGCGCATGTGCGCCATCTGTTCTGTCCTATTTTGAATATTTCCTCATCTCATCTCACTTAATACTTCCCGTTGCATGTCATGCATACTCATATTTTCCGAGTCTCACATCAATGAAGACTAATAATCTCAAGCCTTACAAGATAATAACTCAATAGAATACGCATATATCAATGCAATTCATTCAAAGATAATCATATGGAATGCATTAGTATCTATCAATACATATGCAAAATAACCATACAGGAACAATTACCTGCCACTACCTCGTTAGGTATGTCCTGGCCTTGGTTGTGATTGAGGAGTCGTCGGTGGTTGGAAGGAGTGAACAACCGGTGATTGTCTATCACGCGGTGCCACTGATCCAGATGGTTATGCTCCCTGAGATCTTCGGGAACCTCTCAGTGGACATACTCTAGCAAAATGTCTTGGCTGACGACAGACATTGCAACTACCAAACACACCTCGGCATTGCTCTGTGGAATGTCTCCCTCCACAAGTGCCGCAATAAACCACGGTATAACTTTGGCTAGAACCACTGGAGCTAGATGAACCACTTCCTAACTTCTTAAACTGTTTCTTGCGAGCTTTCATGAAATCTTTCTTTCCCCCACTACTACTGCCACTATCAAATCTAGACAGTGATTAAAAGAATTGAGCTGGAGGTTGTTGGTTTTGTGGGTGAGCAACATACGACATTCCTCGCTGTTGAATCAAACTTGCCTCAGCTCCTTTTGCCCTGTTCAAGGCGTCAGCAAAATAATGGGGTCTCTCCACATTTACCAATGCACCTATTTCAGGATTCAGTCCGCTGATGAACTGATCAACTACAACTTTATCATTCCCAGCCACTTGAGGAGCAAAACGTAGTAAAGTAGAGAATTTTGCCACATATTCTTCAATATTCAGCTGGCCCTGTTTCAAGTTGGCAAACTCTGTACTCTTATCTTGTCGGTACGATACTGGGAGAAATCTTTTATGAAACTCAGCTTTAAAGATTTTCCATGTAATCACGGTACCATGCTGTTCTAATGCTTCTTTGGTTGCGATCCACCAACTCTTTGCGATCTCGTGTAACTGGTGCCCAATCAATCTAACTCGGCGTTCATCTAGGTAATCAAGTGAATCAAACAGCACTTCAATATCATTCAGCCAACTCTCACAGTTATCAAATGTCTCAGTACCCTTCAAAATCGGCGGTTGAAATGACTGAAACCTCTTCAACATTATTTCCATCCGGTTTCTGACACATCCATCTGATAAACCGAAGTACCACCTGATTTTGGAATTCTTCGAGGAGGTATATCTGATTACCAAAAGAATTAGTAACCAAATACAACAAACCTGTTTCATTCCTCCTCTGATCATCTTACTGCTGATCAAGAATCGGTTCTAATTCATTCTCAAATAATACATGTCATTAATCAAATCAAATGATCAAGTAAACATGTAGTTTTAACTCAGTAAATCATGCTAGCAATCAAAAGCAAGGAAAGAAAACTCATTCTACCACGCTCACTAGCTCTTCTATCTTAGTCTAAGGTACCTACTGCTTTGATACCACCTGCTGCGGGGACCCGGACGCTAATTCATTTCTTAATCATCTTTGGGAATAATTAAAAATAATTAAATAAAGAGGGTCTAAATTTTTTTTTAAAATACAGAAGCGGAAACATATGAAATAAATCTTATTTCATTTACAAAATCAGTATCCAGATTTAAGTACAAGTCCTGTACAAAAGTATATCATAATAACTACTTTTCATTCACTAAATGTCCGGTGATGAAACAGATATACTTCTGGGTCCGAATCTCCATGCTAAACTAGTCCTCTCTCGTTCTCGTCTTGACCTTGATCCAGTCCCACCTGTTGTCATGCACACATACAAACAAGACAACATCCGGATAACTCCGGTGAGAATTATATTCCTAGCATAAATCATGTATACATGCATTTCATATAAACAAATATAAAAATATGAAGCAGATATCTATAACATGTATCACAATCAGAAACATAAATCAATATCAAATTGTAAATCACACTCTAAACATGTATCAAAATCAGAAAACATGAATCAATATCATGCGGTAAATCACGCTCTGTGACTCTGAGACTCTGACTCGACTCATTCCTAATTTAGGGATCCCGATCTGAATAAGAACGCAACAATCTCCCACCTACTCTCCTGATCGTGGTGGCGGTACGTTCTTATTACGGACTTTGGTCCTGTCCATATTGAATCTCGCTATAGAAGTTGCTCCACTCCTACGCACTATAAATATGACCAAACGTCCGGTGTCTGGGCATATCCTGCCAAAGACTAGGCCTATCCGCCTGGCATGTCCTGCCACTGACTCATCACAACACATACTAAAATATACATCCATAGCCTAGACATATCAAACTTATCAATTGCAAATATCAATGCAATAAGACAAAGTATGTGATTTTGGGAAACTCAAGTCAAATCAAACTCGAGTTGTGCAATCTTGAATCAATATTAATTTATACCTTTCTCTTCTCGGTCTGACGAAGTCGAAGTCTCAAATTCAAATCTGTCCATATCAATCTGGCAATGACAATATCGAATAGACACGATATCAATATACTCCTCACTCAAATCAGTACTGGATATAATCAGAACTCAATCAAATTCTGTTTTAACGGCATAACTGTACAATCTCGAAATACCCGCAATACAATATCAGTATATACAATCAACAACTCATCTGATCCAAATCTGAATAATATCAATATACCCAGCAATACAGTATTAATCAGATATCAATCCCAACATCTCATAATCGATAACAACACCATTCTGATATCGAATCGGTCTAATCACAATCAAATCACCTCTGAAAATTCATAAAAATTACATACGGTATCTGTTCTTCGATCCGGTTTCAATTATACGATGTCTACTATGTAAATAACAGCATATATCAATCATATCTGATTCTGGCTATATCATAATTTCAAATCATATCAGAACATAAGAAAACTTACCCCCAGTTGAAGTTCTCATTGATAGGAACACGGTACTGAAGTCGGATTACAAATAAGACGGACGGAATGAAATATAAAGGCGTAAGGATTTTCTGAAGGATTCTCGATTTCCTTTCTTCGTTTATAAAGAATTCTGAAGGATTACATACTATATATATATCCTAATGCATGGCCAAGATATGTGTCTCTTTTTCTTAAACTTCGGTCGGCGCTTGGGCGGTCGGGAATCACCGCCCAAGCGCGGAATGTTCTGCCCAAGCTCTTGTTTTATTATGCACTGGCGCTCGGGCGGTCATAAACTACCACTCGGGCGCCGCATCTTCTGCCCGAACATAATCCTTTTGAACACTGGCGCTCGGGCGGTCAAAAACTACCGCTTGGGCGCTAGACTCTCTGTCCAAAATCCATTCTTGTGATGCATTGGCGCTCGGGCGGCCCTTTTCTACCGCTCGGGCGCCAACAGTTCTGTACAAAATATACGTAAATCACATGCCTCACTCAATATGGTCTCGGAATGGTCCATCTATAATCACATCAGTTCAAAATCAATAATGTCAGATTAACAGAATCAAAATCTCGGGCATTACAGGCCCCGTCTGCCTTGCTACCCCAGCATTGTTCCCCGCAAACTGTGCGAAGAACTGAGTCATTCCAGCTAACATCTGGGCGTTCATGTCCGGTGGAGGGGGTGGTGGTAAATCTCTCTCCTGCCTATGATCCTCACCGTCCTCATGACGATGCTCATCATCTCTCAAGCGCTCAGGCATACGTCTAGGAGGCATACTGTTCCATACATATAACCCATACGTAACCAACATGCATAATTCCATTATTTCTTTAAATTTCAATAAATACTGCATAATCATAATCCTAACATAAAACATTTCATGAAAACATGCTGTAAAAATATTTCATGCTTTAAACGAAGTGCGTAAACGTAAAACTTACAGACCGAAGACGTGACTCCGTGAGGTTCTCGAGATCAGTAGTAGTACAACCCTTTACAAGAACAGAGGCTCTGATACCAACTGTAGAGGCCCATATTTCGTATTTGAAAATTTGCGAAATTATTTAAAATTTTTTTTCTCTTTAAATAAATAACATTCCTCATTCATAAAATGAACTGATAAAAAGATTTAATATTCAAAGTAACACCGGAAGAAATTATCGTTTTCAAAACAATAGCTTAAAATAATTCAACATGATGAAAATGAGTTTTGAGCATAAAAAGATAAATAAACTTAAGCATGAGGTCCTCCGGTTCCTACTACTGCTGACCCAAGCTAGCTTACTGGTCCCCGCCCTCAGTCTCGACCTCATCATTACTTACAACAATCAAGTCTAGTGAGTCTAAAGACTCAGCATGTATATATCGTGAATAACAAGTAAAAATATCATAAAACTTCGTGTAACGTTAAAATATCGTATCGTAAAGCGTAAGGGGAAATCATGTCATGAGTAATTATAAATACGTACAAAACTGAAAATCATACGTAAAAGCTTTGTTTGATAGAGCTCTGTCATAACATATCATATCGTAATTTTTGGTAGAGATAATGTTTCTAGGCAAGTGGCCCATAACATAACATAACATGCACGTCTGATCAGACTAAACCACAGTATACTGGGCAATAGAGATCATCACAGGCCTTGGACTGGATATCCGTACCCATACATAATCGTAAACAGGTCGTAAGTCACCGGGTGAAGCAATCCCATAAGCGTAAGGTGGCCACAGGACATATCACATATATCTAAAAAATAAATATTTTATATTTTATGCACGTAATATAATTATAACCCTGTTTTACCGAATGAGTTGGATCGTTCCCAGGCTCGCTGTGACCTAATTCTAACGTGGGAAACATGCAAATAATCTTAACTTGACCAACACTTCATAATCGAACTAAAAACGAGGCAATTACGCCCAACATACTTAGTATTCAACCATGGCTTCGTACCAACCCGAACCAACATTGAACCATCGTTTAGCCATGATTAAAATACACCAAAAATATTGGAAAACATGACCCTAGGGCTGTAATA
Source organism: Primulina tabacum (assembly GCF_025594145.1). Classification (NCBI taxonomy): domain Eukaryota; kingdom Viridiplantae; phylum Streptophyta; class Magnoliopsida; order Lamiales; family Gesneriaceae; genus Primulina; species Primulina tabacum. Next base: position 9,751,973 of record NC_134562.1, read on the forward strand.
CACGAAAAATGTGAATGGAGGCCAAAATCGTAAAACGCTCTTTCGAGAGTCACTTTGGCACATTGCACCTTAAATTCTCGTACGACCTCTAAACTTAATCAATTAAGGAACGGCCAAAAACATGACCTTCTTAACTAAATGAGGTATTTTACAGTCCAAGGCCATAGGCTAAAAGCCAACCAAGAAATCAAACACAACCTCTGAATCGAAGCCATGCTGCTGTAAAATGCGCGATGGCAGCAGCTGCGCTTGCTGTGTTTGTTTACGAGACTAATGATCATTGGGGCTTGAATAACAGATTAGAGCCTCTTCCCAACACCCTAAGGCGTGGCTTGCACCATTGCTAAGGGCCTAGGCCAACCACAATCCAAGAAAACACCTAGGACAACCGAAACTTGAAACCGAGAACACCAACCAAAAATTCTGTACGATGCAATGGTGTGGATCGCTTACTGTCTTGTGTCACTCCAGTGGCCATATGATTGACCATGGCTCAATCTAGACATCATGAGGTATTGTATGAACCATGGCTAAGGTCTAAAATCCAACCAAGATCCACCCTAACCTCAAAGGGCCAAAACCAACTCACACGAAAGAAAACAGAAAAATGAAACCGAGGGACACTTGCATGTTTTGTTTAAAAATAGATGGGACCGTGAACCAAGCCTTGAAAGGCCATCTTGGTCATGTCTTAGATATGTCAAGGAAGAGTTCTAACCATGGATATAGGCCCTGGGCCAACCAAGATTCGAACCCTCACCTTAGACATCCAACCATGCAAATCGAGACTCGAAACTTGCACTATGGAGAGTTGCTGTCAAATATCTTCATCCAGCGTGCATGGGGCTTGAACTGATGGACCAACATGATCCTAACACACCATATTACGTGCCTAGATGCAGCTTTGTGCGCCTGGAACCGAGCCAATCCCTGAAATCACAAAAACAAGACAACCCGTGAAGCACAAGAGAAGGCCGAAAAATCTGTGCAGAATTTTTGTGTAGTTGCTGTCATACTTCGGTTTTGCCCTTAAAATAATGATCATGTAATGTTTTAAAATATTTATATGACTGATTGAAGAGCAAAGAACAATATAAAATGCCTGGAAATTTGTTTTCGAAAGAAAAAAATCAATATGACGAACACGGCGCCCGGAGACTGAGTTTCTTTTCTTACTTTTCTCTCTTGTTTTTCTTGTGCAACTCATGATTTCAGCAGCTGCTACGCTCTGGAATCTCGAAGGTGAGGGGTGAAGGAGTGCTAAGGGAATTGGAGGGGAAGGTTCCCAATTAAATGGGGAGTTTGAATGGCAATCCAATCTTTCTATCCTTGTTGCTATGGGAGATAAGGAAATGATATGCTATAATGATGAATCTGAGAGGTGATTTGGTGGGTGTGATGCCGATTTTCCTCATCAAAATGAAGGCGAGAATATTGCTTAATTAATAATTATTGGTGATTTAAAAGTGAGGGATTATCATACCAAGAAAGGATAAGGAAGGGATCAAGAATGGAGAGTTGCCAAGCATGGTTAAATCCTATAAGGGGTGGCCGAAATTTTCTAAATAAATGGAGGTAAAATATTGCTTAATTATTGAATTTTAACTCCTTAATGTTTTTAAACACTTATTATGTATTTTAGTGAATTAATAAATTAAGTTAGGATAACAATTTTCTTGCATGCATGGCTAAGTCTTAAAATAAATTACTATCATGTTAAGTTACAATTTCTTAAATAAAATAGGTCTAGATTAATTTATCCACATTGGTTACACATTTTAATTTAGGCTTTTAAATTAATTATTGGGCATAAAAGAACTTATCTACTACTTAACTCCAATTAATTAAATAAATCCTTAAACATTACCTTAAAATAAATTATTCCTTGGCTTAAATTAAATTTAGGAATATTTTCTTATTATTAAATTTTATCTCAATACTCTAACTCTAGTCCGGCCTCGCGTATTTAACCGAAAAGATAAAACTAAACTTCTCAATTTAAAATAAATGATCATGACTTAACAAATTTTAAAATGAATTAAAGGCTAATGCATGTATGAAAATCATTTTAATTTAAATAATAGTAATTATGCATGGCTTATACGTAGTCTGATTTTTCGGGTTCTACAAGTTTTTAGAAGATTTGAAGCAATAAAACATACTGGTGCATAAGGTTGATCATTCCAACTGACTTTGTAAGTGTTTCCACACCGTTTGCCAGTTAATATGTGTGGGGACCAGGACGCTAATCATGTTCTTAATCATCATTGGGACTAATTATTCAATTATAATAAACAGGGTCTAAATTTTTTTTTTTTTAAAATAATGCGGAACGTAGTGACATAAAAACATATATACATCTCGGTATATAAAAGTACCAATTCTGTACCACATACATTTATTTAATTAAGGTTTAACAGCTAATATCAAGTGTCCAACCCTATCTCTAATCCAAGTCCAGAGCCGCCACTCTAATCACGATCTCTCTCTTTATCTCCGTGACCCTAAACATGTCCCACCTGTTGTCATGTACACATACAGACAAGACAACAGCCGGATATTTCCGGTGAGAATATAATCCCAGTATAAATCAACGAAACATGCAATCATATAAACAAATATAAAGCATGTAACAGGTAACAGCAATATGTATCAAAATCTGAAACATAACTAATATCAAACTGTCGACAATACTCGTAGCTACACAATTTAGACTAGACTCAATCCTAGTCTAGGGATCCCGGTTTCCAGAAGTTGGCATTCCTATATCGACCAACAGTAATAGAAAAGACTCCAGTTCTGTCCACGTCGATAAGGTATCGATCACCAGAAATAGAAAAAGGTCTGATTCTATCCACACCGATATGGTATCGATCACCAGTAATAGGAGGAACTCTAATTCTATCCACACCGATATAATATCGATTACCAGTAATAGAAGAAGCTCCAATTCTATCCACACCGATACGACATCGCTCAACAGTAATAGAAGAAACCCAAATTCTATCCACATGGATAGCCAATCATCCGGTGACAGACTTTGGCACTATCGCCAATACACTATCTTGTGACATCGTGCAATGTGCCCGTGGCGATCCCGCCACTATCAGGTACTTATGTCACAAGATTACTCGTCTAATACCCGCTATCTATAAATCAAGAGAACAAGTACATCAATCAAATCAATGCTAATATAAATGCAATAAAATAAAGTATGTGATTTAGGGAAACTCAAGTCTAAACCGACTCAAGTCGATCTCCCAGTACCACATTGACTTATACCTTTCGTTTGTAGTCTCGGTCTAAAGCAATTGAAGTTCTGAACTCAAGACTGTCTCTGTAAATCTGAAACGATATATCAAGAATCATACTATCAATATTTCATTCTCAATTCAACTCTGAATCTGATTAATCTGAATTAATTCAAATCAGCGGTATAACGGCACAATCTCAGTATTCCCGTCAATACCATATCACCAGATATTAATTACAAATCATAACCCATATCCGATACAATTTGTAATCAGTCTATAATCCAAATCTATTCGATTCCCAATCAATATAATCAGAAAATCATAACAATTCCATAATCAATCTGTTTCCTGATTTGACTTCGATTCTACGATGTCTAACATGTCAAGAATATCATATATGAATTATATCAAATTCCTACAACATCATCTTTTCAAATGATACAAGAAATCAATAAAACTTACGTCCAGTTGAAGCTCGTGTCAAGAAGAGCTCGGTACCGTGTTAAGATTTAAAATCGAATGGACGGAATTGTCAAAATAATAAATCTACGATCAAATGAAATTGGAAGCTTTCCTGGAAATCCCTTTTCGTTTCTTGCTTCTGATTTCAAGGGAAAATAACCATTTATATATCAATTGCATGGTGTGACAAGTGTCACTCAAGTGCTAATTGCACTTTAGCCCCTGAAATCTTCACTATTTGCAATTTGGTCCTCAAAACTCTTTTTAATTCCATTTCAATCCTAATTAATCACAAAATTTGTGGAATTTAATTCATCATTCCAAAATTCGTAAATTAAATAATATCGGATTAAAATGATATAATCTCGGGCCTTACAATTCTCCCCCTCTGAGACATGATTTCGTCCTCGAAATCTCAAGTAATCATATCACAGGTAATCAAATTAGAAATAATAGAAACTAAATAGTAAACTCACATCAGAGAAATAAGTATGGGAATTCATGTCTCATATCCGATTCAGTCTCCCAAGTGGCTTCTTCAACAACATGACGAGTCCACTGCACTTTCAGAAGTGGGATAGTTTTCGTTCTGAGTTGCTTTTCTTTACGATCAATAATCAGAATCGATTTCTCGATATAACTCAGTGATTCATCAAGCTCGGCCTCGTCTGGCAGAATAATGTGAGAATCATCAGGGAGATACTTCCGCAGCATAGATACATGAAAGACATCATGTATTCCAGATAATGAAGGCGGTAAAGCGAGTCGATAGGCACGGTCTCCTACCTTCTCGAGAATCTCATACGGCCCAACATATCGTGGAGACAATTTGCCTTTCTTGCCAAATCTGACCACACCCCTAAAAGGAGAAATCTTTAGGAATACTCGATCCCCTACCTCAAATACCAACGGTCTACGTCGAAGGTTGGCATATTTGGCTTGTCGGTCCTGAGCTGCCTTCATTTTCTTCTGAATCAGTTTCACTTTTTCAGTCATATCTCTGATCATGTCAGGTCCAGTCTCAGGAACTTCAGAGATATCATCCCAATATAATGGGGATCTACATTTCTTTCCGTACAACGCTTCGAATGGTGCCATCTCAATACTCGTTTGATAGCTATTGTTGTACAAAAATTCGCAAAGAGGCAATGCATCTTGCCAATTAGTGCTAAAATCCAGCACTACAGCTCTCAGCATATCTTCCAATGTCTGGATCGTACGCTCTGACTGTCCGTCAGTCTGTGGATGATATGCGGTACTCAAATGTAACTTAGTACCGAGAGCTTGCTGCAAACTCTGCCAGAAGTGCGAAGTAAACCGAGGATCACGGTCTGACACAATCGACTTCGGCACTCCGTGCAGTCTGACCACTTCCTTGACATAGATATCAGCCATCTGATCATATCTATACGTCATTTTGTATGGAATAAAGCATGCTGATTTGGTCAATGGATCAATCACGACCCAAATCGCATCACAACCTCGGGAGGAACGTGGCAACTGTGTCACAAAATCCATGGAAATGTGATCCCATTTCCATTCAGGAATTGACAAACTCTGTAACAGTCCTCCTAGTTTCTTTCTTTCAGCTTTCACCTGTTGGCAATTTAGACACTTGGCTACAAATTCAGTAACATCAGATTTCATTTGTTTCCACCAATATTGTGTCTTTAAATCATTACACATTTTCCTGCCACCAGGATGAATGCTAAAACGACTGTTGTGCGCTTCTGACAGTATTCGTTGTCTTAAATCCGAAACATTCGGCACAACAAGGCGATTATTCACATACAAAATACCATTTTGAACCTGATATTCCGATCCATGTCCAGCTTTAACCATAGCAATCGACTTCTGTATATTCTGATCAAATTTCTGAGTTGTTTTAATTTTCAAAATCAGCTCTGGTTCAGCTTGCATAGTATATAATCTCATAGGTCTTCGATCTGTCTCAATTACTAATCCAGACAAACAGCAGTCTTCTATTAAATTTGAAACGCCCATAGTCGATAAGGATAGAGAACATACCTTTCGACTCAATGCATCAGCTGCTGCATTAGATTTCCCTGGGTAGTATTTGATTTCACAATCAAAATCTTTCAATAAATCCAGCCATCTCCGCTGTCTCATATTCAATTCTGACGGTGAAAAGAGATATTTCAAGCTTTTGTGATCAGAATAGATTTCGAATTTCTCACCGTAGAGGTAATGTCGCCATATCTTCAAGGCAAAGACTATTGCTGCCAATTCAAGATCATGAATTGGGTAACGAGATTCGTGGGGCTTCAGTTGTCTTGAAGCATAGGCGATCACATGCCCTTGCTGCATCAAAACACAACCCAATCCTCGGTGAGATGCATCACAGTAAACAACAAATCCACCAGTACCTGAAGGAATTGTCAACACAGGAGCACTGGTCAATCTCTTCTTCAGTTCGAGAAAACTGGTCTCACATTCCTCAGACCAAACAAACGGAGCATTTTTCTGAGTCAACTGTGTAATCGGTTTGGCAATACTCGAAAAATCTTTAATAAATCGGCGATAATATCCTGCCAAACCCATAAAACTGCGTATCTCTGGTACAGATGTCGGTCTCGGCCACGAAATCACTGCCTCAACCTTACTGGGATCAACTGATATCCCGTCTCCAGATATAATATGCCCCAGAAATACTACCTGTTTCAACCAGAACTCGCATTTCGACAATTTGGCATACAGTTTCTCCGCCCTCAAAATTCTTAACACAGTCCTCAGATGATCAGCATGCTCAATCATATTCTTTGAATAAATCAATATATCTTCAATGAATATGATAACAAAATTATCCAAATATTTCTGAAAGACGCGGTTCATTAATCCCATAAATACCGCCGGTGCATTCGTTAACCCAAAAGGCGTGACAATAAATTCATAGTGTCCATACCTTGTTCTGAATGCGGTCTTTGAGATATCAGAATCCCTGACTCTCAGTTGATGATATCCAGATCTCAGATCGATCTTGGAATACACCGAAGAACCCTGCAACTGATCAAATAAATCATCAATACGAGGCAATGGATATTTATTCTTTATCGTTGCCTTGTTCAGTTGCCGGTAGGCAATACAAAGTCTCATCGACCCATCCTTCTTCCTCACGAACAGTACTGGAGCGCCCCAAGGAGAAATACTCGGTCTGATATATCCCTTGGCCAGTAAATCCTCCAGCTGTTCTTTCAATTCTATCAACTCGATAGGTGCCATCCAGTACGGAGTCCTCGAAATCGGAACTGTTCCTGGCATCAACTCAATGCTGAAGTCTATCTCTCGAATCGGAGGCAATCCAGGAATCTCATCTAGAAAGACATCAGCAAACTCACACACCACTGGCAAGTCCGCCAATGATGGGCTCGACTTCAGTAAATCCACTGCATATACCAGGAATCCATCCGCTCCTTTCTGCAATAATCGAGTCATATTTATCGCAGATATCAAAGGAATTCTAGCTCGAGAACCCTTACCGTAAAATTTTCACTCCTCAGCCATTTCAGGTCTAAATCTAACAATCTTGTGGAAACAATCGACTGTAGCCCTGTACTTGGTCAACGTATCGATACCGATAATACAATCAAAGTCAGATATCCCAAGCACAATACAGTCTAACTCAATTTCATGCCCATCATACTGCAGTATACACGATCTAACAGATTTCACTGATATCAAACCCGTCCCTAACGGAGAAGAGACAGACACTACCGCAGACAATGACTCAATAGGTAACGCATGACTCAATGCAAACCTTTCAGAAATAAAAGTATGTGATGCACCAGTATCAATCAATACGTATGCAGGATAACTAGAAATAAAACAGTTACCTGCCACGACATCATCAGGTGCATCCTGTGCCTGCTCCTCAGTCAAAGCAAATAGTCGGGCCTGCTGTCTAGGAGGCTGGCTCGCTGTCTGGCTCCCTCCTGTCCTTGGTTGTGACTGAGTAGGCGGTGCTGGCTGGAAGGAATGAACGGAAGAAGATCGTCTTCCTGTTGGAGCCACTGATCCAGACGACTCAGCGGCCTGGGATCCCTGGGCACCTCTCTGGGGACACACTCGGGCGAAGTGTCCCTGCTGCTTACAAATGCGGCAGTTGCCGAACACTCCTCGGCACTGCTCGGTGGAATGCTTCCCTCCACAAGTGCTACAGTATGGTCCTGTATAACTCTGGCCCTGACCAGTCTGTCTAGAGCCACTCGAACTGGTTGAGCTACTTCCAGCTTTCTTGAATTTCTTCCCCCTTAGCTTTCAAGAAGTCTTTCTTCCCACTACCACTGCCGCTCTCAAATCGGGGAGCTGGTGGAGGCATCTGTGATCTCGGTGCTGAAAGCACAAACGAAGCCTCTCTCTGTCTCATTAAACCGGCTTCGGCTCCCTTGGCTCGGTTCAAGGCATCGGTGAAATTGTTTGGCCTCCCGATATTCACCAAGGTAAAGATTTCAGGATTTAGGCCATTTATGAACTGGTCCGCAACGGCCTCATCATGTTCAGCCACATGAGGAGCAAATCGGAGCAGAGTAGAGAACTTGGCCACGTATTCCTCGATATTTAGTTGGCCCTGTCTCAAGTTGGCGAACTCGGCTCCCTTGTCCTTCCTATATGAAACTGGAAAGAACCGTTGATAAAATTCAGCCTTAAACACATTCCAGGTAATGGCCGTACCTCGTTGTTCCAATTCCCGTTTCGTTGTGATCCACCAGTTCTTTGCCACATCGTGTAACTGGTGCCCTATCAGTTTCACCCTTTTCTCATCAGTATAGTCCAAGGACTCAAACAACATCTCGATATCATCTAACCAACTCTCGCATTCCACTGAATTCTCCGTACCCTTCAGAGTGGGTGGATGGAACGACTGAAATCTCTTTAACAAGGTCTCCATTGGAGTGGCTGTAACGTCAATTGGAGGATTTGAAGTACTACCCTGTTCAGGTACTCTTCTCGGAGGCATATCTGATAATCAAAAGGATTAGTAATCCCAATACACAAATATGTTTCAGTCCTCCTCCGATCATCTTACTGCTGATCCAGAATCGGTGCTGATCCATTCTTAATAACACATATTTTCAAATCAAGTCAGATAAACAGATAAACATGCATTATAAAGCAGTAAATCATGCTAGCAATCAAAAGCAGGAAAGAAAACCTCAATCTACTCCGCTCACTAGCTCCTATCTCAGTCTCAAGGATCTATCGCTCTGATACCACCTGTTGTGGGGACCCGGACGCTAATCATGTTCTTAATCATCATTGGGACTAATTAATCAATAATAATAAACAGGGTCTAAATTTTATTTTTAAAATAATGCGGAACGTAGTGACATAAAAACATATATACATCTCAGTATATAAAAGTACCAATTATGTATCACATACATTTATTTAATTAAGATTTAACAGCTAATATAAAGTGTCAGACCCTATCTCTAATCCAAGTCCGGAGCCGCCACTCTAATCACGATCTCTCTCTTTATCTCCGTGACCCTGAACCTGTCCCACCTGTTGTCATGTACACATACAGACAAGACAACAGCCGGATAATTCCGGTGAGAATATAATCCCAGTATAAATCAACGAAACATGCAATCTTATAAACAAATATAAAGCATGTAACAGGTAACAGAAATATGTATCAAAATCTGAAACATAACTAATATCAAACTGTCGACAATACTCGTAGCTACACAATTTAGACTAGACTCAATCCTAGTCTAGGGATCTCGGTTTCCAGAAGTTGGCATTCCTATATCCACCAACAGTAATAGAAAAGACTCCAGTTCTATCCACGTCGATAAGGTATCGATCACCAGAAATAGAAAAAGGTCTGATTCTATCCACACCGATATGGTATCGATCACCAGTAATAGGAGGAACTCTAATTCTATCCACACCGATATAATATCGATCACCAGTAATAGAAGAAACTCCAATTCTATCCACACCGATACGACATCGATCAACAGTAATAGAAGAAACCCAAATTCTATCCACATCGATAGCCAATCATCCAGTGACAGACTTTGGCACTATCGCCAATACACTATCATTTGACATCGTGCAATGTGCCCGTGGCGATCCCGCCACTATCAGGTACTTATGTCACAAGATTACTCGTCTAATACCTGCTATCTATAAATCAAGAGAACAAGTACATCAATCAAATCAATGCAAATATCAATGCAATAAATTAAAGTATGTGATTTAGGGAAACTCAAGTCTAAACAGACTCAAGTCGATCTCCCAGTACCACATTGACTTATACCTTTCGTTTGTAGTCTCGGTCTAAAGCAATTGAAGTTCTGAACTCAAGACTGTCTCTGTAAATCTGAAACGATATATCAAGAATCATACTATCAATATTTCATTCTCAATTCAACTCTGAATCTGATTAATCTGAATTAATTCAAATCAGCGGTATAATGGCACAATCTCAGTATTCCCGTCAATACCATATCATCAGATATTAATTACAAATCATAACCCATATCCGATACAATTTGTAATCAGTCTATAATCCAAATCTATTTGATTCCCAATCAATATAATCAGAAAATCATAACAATTCCAGAATCAATCCGTTTCCTGATCTGACTTCGATTCTACGATGTCTAACATGTCAAGAACATCATATATGAATTATATCAAATTCCTACAACATCATCTTTTCAAATGATACAAGAAATCAATAAAACTTACGTCCAGTTGAAGCTCGTGTCAAGAAGAGCTCGGTACCGTGTTAAGATTTAAAATCGGATGGACGGAATTGTCAAAATCATAAATCTACGATCAAATGAAATTGGAAGCTTTCCTGGAAATCCCTTTTCGTTTCTTGCTTCTAATTTCAAGGGAAAATAACCATGTATATATCAATTGCATGGTGTGACAAGTGTCACTCAAGTGCTAATTGCACTTTAGCCCCTGAAGTATTCACTATTTGCAATTTGGTCCTCAAAACTCTTTTTAATTATATTTCAATCCTAATTAATCACAAAATTTGTGGAATTTAATTCGTCATTCCAAAATTCGTAAATTAAATAATCTCGGATTAAAATGATATAATCTCGGGCCTTACAATATGACCTCATTAGTTGAGTCTCTGACTGAACACGAATGTTTGTCAAACTGAACTGAGAATCCATTATCGCATAACTGACTAATGCTAATCAGATTATACTTGAGATTCTTAACTAATAAAACATCATTAATGATAAAGTTACCATGATAAGCTTACCCTTACCCACAGTTTTACCTTTGGAATTATCTCCGAAACTGATGTTTGGTCCAGTGTACTTGATCAGTTGAGATAACAAGTTTGCATCTCCCGTCATGTGTCGTGAACATCAACTATCCAAATAACAGATTGATTCCTTGCTTGTATCTGTTACCTGCAATCACACACAAGATATAATTTTGGTACCCTTATTTATTTGGGTCCTACACTGATTAGTCCTTTAGGAATCCAGACTTGGATTAGTCTGACTGACTGTCCAGTTGCTGTATTCCAGATTGTCTTTCTCCATTTTTGTGTGCTTGGTGTGTAGTGTGCAGATGAGATCTTTTCTGAACTGGCTTGTTGTTATAGTAACTAGAGTTGCCATTTGAATAAATCCTGCTGAATCTTTTTGACGACTGACTGCGTGAGTCAGTTAAAACTTTTGGGCTATAACCAATACCATATCTTCTAGACTTGTTCGTACTTTCAGTAGGTTGTTCAATTAGTTTACTTGGCTTAGGTTGTTCTTGTACAACAACAGATTTGACAAAGTGAATGTATTTCCCTTTATCCATATTCAGTTTTGGTTGAGTATCATTGGAAGACATTTCATCTTGGTTACTGAACCCTAAACAAGTTTTATCAGTAACTGATTTCTGAGAGTTCTGTATATCAGTTAATTCAGCAGATGATTTGTTCCAAGCCTGAATAAGCTCAGTTTGCTTTGAATTTTCAAGCATCAACTTATGAATCATTGATTGATTCCTGCTTCTTTCAGCGTTGAGCTCAGCAATCTCTCTTTTTAGACTCAACTCATCAACTGATTCATCAGTTTTAGTTTTATTGTCTATGGGATCAGTTTGCTTTGCTCTGACCTTTTCAAAAACTAAGGCAAGCTTGTGATACTCATTAACCATGTCATGAAGAGTTGAAATAAGTTCTTCTCTAGTGAAATCAGTTGAGGTGAAGTCAAATACCTTTTGACTGCTTCACTCCACTTCTGTATCATTAGCCATTAGACACTTCACTTCCTCTTCACCATCACTGGAACTGCATGAGGTTTCTGGCTCTGACTCTTCGCTGTCAGTTTCTGCCCATTTAGATTTACTCTCTTCAGCTAAGAGTACCTCATGCTTCTTCCTGAAAGATTTCTTATCATCCTTGGATCTCCTTTTGTGCTCATATGGCTTTTTCTTTCTTTCAGTCGAGCCTTGACTGTCCTTCTTGGGTTTGGTACAGTCAGCAATGAAGTGACCGGGTTTGCCACAGTTGTAGCAAGCATTTGATTCCTCTTTAGAAATGTTTCTTTGATAATGATTCTGGTAGTTCCCTTGATTTTTCCTCATGAACCTTCCAAATTTTTTGATGAACAATGACATAGCATCATTGCTCAGTTGATCAGCAACCTTCTCGACTGAACCAGTTGGTTCTGTTCTGATAGCAGCTAAGGCATTTGTGCCTGCTAGAGTAGAAGGTGTTCCTTCCCGAGTTTGCAGCTCAAACTCATAGGCCTTCAGATCAGCAAATAGGTCATGAAGCTCAACCTTGTTTAGATCCTTGGATTCCCTCATTGCCATGGTCTTAATGTCCCACTCCTTGGGAAGACCTCTGATTACTTTTAAGGAAAATTCTTTGTTGGTATACACTTTTCCAAGCGCATTAAGTTCATTGATGATACAGCTGACTCTTTCATCATACTCATGCATCGATTCTCCAGTTCTCATCTTAATATTGTCAAACTTCTGAACAGCAACAGAAAGTTTATTTTCTTTGGTTTGTTCATTTCCTTCACAAAGCTGGATCAGCTTTTCCCAAATTTCTTTAGCTGTCTTACACATTTTGATCTTGCTGAAAGTTATTTTATCCAGCGTTTTGTACAGTATATCCTTTGCTACATTGTCCAAATTTGCTTTCCTTTTGCCCTCAGCAGTCCATTTCTCTATGGGCTTTTCAATTCTGTGAGGTGCCCCATCAGTGATTGCAACTGCTGTGTTGGCTTTCAATATTTTCGTCGGACCTTCAGTGATGACATACCACATGTCATCGTCTTGTGCAGCTAAGTGAGCCTGCATCCTGATTTTCCAATCATCGAAGTCTTCTCTGGAAAACATTGGGATTTTGTTGAAGGAAGACATGATGAACAGTTTGAGTAGAAATATTCTGAGATGAGATACAACTGCTCTGATACCACTTGAAAGGATCGGTTAGAAGATGATAAGTGTTTAGAAGGGGGGGAGGGGTTGAATAAACACTCACGGATTATGTATACTTTTTGAATATTGAGTACAGTTTACTGACAAACTGATTCTCGGTATCTCATCAGTCGATAACAATCAGTTTAACTGAAAAACAGTTGCGGAAGTAAACTGACTGAAAGATAGAATAACTGATAGTAACTGAAATAAAATGCACACGGTTTGTTTCTGGATGTTCGGAGAATAGAATAACTCTTACGTCACCCATTCTATCACGAAGATAGGATTTTCACGAAAAGACTTTGATCGAATACAAACGTTGTACCGACCCACTTCAGTTTGGACTTAACACTGCCAAAACTGAAACTCTTAGTTCAGAAAAAGTTTTAAAGTGCGTGACTGAATATAACACAACTGAATGAATCTAACAAAGATTTCAAAGTGCTAACAAGCTCGTAAATGTAGCCTTGATTGCTACTGATATATCTGATAACTCTTAACTGATTATTTCAGTAGCAATCAAGTCAGTTAGATTCTGCTTCAACTGACGTAGATAAGATTTAGCTGGTACGCATTAATCTTCAGCTAGTGACAACTAACAGTTGTAAGATTTTAGTCAATTAAGCTCATTTGCCTTTGATCAGTTGTTCCAACAATTTCGATGCTTAGTTTGTCAAATCACTGAAATTTAGTTTCCAACAATCATGATGTGCGTTATTATTAATACAATGACAAGAGTTGCATGAATCCGGCAATCATACAAACAATCATGGCACGAGTTTTAAAGTTAATGATGAGACAAATTTTTAAAATTAAAATCCCTAATTTTGGATGAGATCCAAAATTTAAATCAAGCCCATTAAAAGGATAATTAAAAGAAAGTTTAATAATTCCTTGCCTTACATCAACAGTGGTTGCATGATGAACGCTACCCGCGGTTAGTGTCTGGCTCATATTATTGGGGGAGGCCTGGACGCCGGAAAGCTGTGACTTCCACTGACATATTTGAGGTGAACTAAGTGAAACTCCCATGATTTCGGATCATATTATTGGGGGATCTCATGGCGACCGTCCATTAAGGTTCAACATTGATGGGTCGGACTTGACACATGAAGAGAAAGGGGATCATATTATTGGATTCTCCTCAAACGTGAGGCAAAATTACGTAAGGGTTGCAAGGAGTTGCAATTGGGCTCTACCTTTTGGAAGTTATGATTGGCTGATGTATTCGGGATCATAATTTCGCAATTGGACCTTGCGTACTCACTGAAGAAATTGGATTTTCCGTTTGTCATCAGAGGGAGATGAAAATGTCAAAATAATAGGAGGCAATTCGTAAAAACAAAATTCCATATTTTACGTCTTACAAAATATTTTAAAATAATCGATAATGTTTATTCTGTTTCCATATCAGTATATTTATGATTTTGTCGCGTAATTCATATATGTTATTAAAACAAGCTACTCGAACACTAATTTTCAAGATTGGCTGAGAAAATGTTCTAAATTCGGAGAAAATAGGGTACACACTAATGTCAGTCTTGCTGAACTGACAAAGAATGCAAGATGGTGGGACCATAGTATGCAAGTTAAAGTGTTATGTGCTCGCTTCTATGTCAAATGAACTTCAGAGACAGTTTGAGGAAATGTTGAATGTTGTTGACATTCGAATACACATGCAATAGTTGCATAGTGTATGAAACTCGCACAATGATGCACACCACTTTCAAGGAGCTCATGACAACACTCATGCAAAATAGGGCTCTTGCCCATGAGCATGGTGTAAGTATGATTGGGCCTATTGAGAAGGTGGTGGGCCTGGAATTTGACAAAGCCCGATAAGTCAGAACATGTTTGCTTCACTGCAAGAAGTCTGAACATAAGAAATTATCTGGGCCAGAAATGTTTTGGCAATGATAAGTGAATGTCCAAGTAAACACGATTTCAACAACAACCAAAAGAAAACAAGATAGTCTAAACTAAGCACATTTGTGGCACGTTCTAGGACATATTTCCCAAAGAAGGATGCACAAGCTAGTAGGAGAGGATATGTTTGACTCGTCAGAAATAAACTCTCTGAGAGACATGTGAGTCCTGTCTGAAAGGAAAAATGACCAAGGCCCCTTTCCTAGGGAAAGTGGAACGTGCACATAATCTGTTGGATTTGATCCAAATAGATGTGTATGGCCCGCTAAGTGTTAGCGTAAGATATGGTCATTCCTACTTCATCACCTTTACCGATGATCATTCGAGGTTTGGGTATGTGTATTTAATGAAATACAAGTCTGAAGCCTTTGAAAAGTTCAAAGAATTCAGAGCAGAAGTAAAGAAACAATTAGGAAAAAGTACTAAAACACTACGATTAGATCGAGGTGGAGAATACTTGAGTACTGAGTTTCAAGACTACCTTAAAGAGAATGAGATTCTCTCACAGTGAACTCCACCTGCCACACCACAGTTGTATGGTGTGTCAGAACGTTGTAATCGGACGAGATGGACATAGTTCAATCTATGACGGGATTCACTGAGTAGCCGCCATCCCTTTGAGGATATGCGCTTGAAATAGCGGCAAGGTTGTTGAATCAAGTCCATACGAAGGCAGTGAATAAAACTCCATATGAGATATGGATGAGAAAGACGCCCAAATATTCTTACCTAAGAATAAGGGGATGCCTTGCTTACGTGAAGCAGGCAGTGGGAGACAAATTGGATAGTATAGCCAGTTTGTGTTACTTTGTGGGATATCCAAATAACTCTGTTGAATACTACTTCTATTTATTCTAGTGAAACAAAGGGGTTTGTTTCAAGGAATGCCACCTTCTTAGAGAAGGAGTTTCTATTAGATAGAAAAAGCAGGATGATAGAACTCGATGAGATTCGAGAACCACCCACTACACAAGTAGTAGAATCCACACCCCAACCGCCAATCAAAGAAACACAAGATCTTAGAAGATCCGAAAGGATCTCAAAATCGCCTAATAGGTTGAGCCTGCTTCTTGAAGAGGGCCAAGGTGAGCCCATTCCTGGATGTGATCCAAGAAATTTCAAGGAAGCATTGTCTGATGCCGATTCACCGAGGTGGACTCCATGTATTCGAACCAAGTGTGGTCCTTAGTAGATCCACCTTCGGGAATTGTTCCCATAGGATGCAAATGGATTTACAAAAGGAAACTTAGAGCGAATGGGAAGGTGGTGACCTTCAAAGGTAGACTGGTAGCAAAAGGATATACTCAAAGACAAGGTGTTGGCTATGAGAAAACCTTTTCTCCAGTCGCGATGTTCAAGTCCATTAAGATACTGCTGGCCATAGTAGCATGGTATGAATATGAAATATGGCAGATGGATGTGAAGACAATGTTCCTTAATGAGGATATTAAGGAAGAGATTTACATATCTCAACCTGAAGGATTCACAACAGTAGGAAGTGAGCATAAATTATGCAGACTTCAGAGATCCATTTATTGACTCAAACAGGCATCGAGGAGCTGGAACCTCAGATTTGACAACACTATCAAAGAGTTTGATTTTGCCAAAAATCCTGAGAAACATTGTGTATACAAGAAATTAGTGGGAGTGCAGTGACATTCCTAGTGCTTTTTGTTGATAACATACTACTCATTAGAAATGATGTAGGGATGTTGCAGTCAGCTAAAGTATGGCTAGCTGTTAAGTTCTCCATGAAAGATATAGGTGAAGCATCATATGTATTAGGAATATAGATCTAAAGGGATAGATCAAAGAGGATGCTAGGGCTCACCCAATCCACATATATCGATAACATATTGAGGAGTTTCTCTATGGAGGAGTCCAAGAGAAGATATCTCCTAATGTGTCATGGTGTGAATCTATCCAAGTCTATGTGCCCTAAGACTGATGAAGAGATAGAAACCATGCGCCGCATTGTATATGCGTCTGCCATAGGCAGTATTATGTATGTTATGATATCTACTCGACTTGATATTGCATATGCACTGAGTGTTGCAAGCCGATATCAGTCGAATCCCGGTCCACTGTATTGAAAAGCAGTGAAAGACATTCTTAAGTACTTGAGAAGAACTAATAATTTTTTCTTGGTTTACGGGAGTGGAGAACTAAAATTGGAAGGCTACACTGATTCTAGCTTCCAATCAGATGTGGATGATTTGAAATTGACCTCTATATTTGTATTCAAGCTCAATGGTGGTGCTGTCTCTTGGAAGAGTTTTAAGCAAGACACCACAGCGGATTCAACCATTGAGGCCGAATACATAGCTGCACTGACTGCAGGAAAGGAGGGTGTTTGGATGAGGAATTTTGTCCAAGAGTTGGGTGTCATTCCTCAAACAGTTGATCCAGTCCCGGTCTACTGTGACAACACTGGTGCCTTTGCGCAAGCGAAGGAACCGAGCTCTCATCAGCGATCCAAACATATAATGAGGAAGTTTCACATAATCCGGGAGATTCTGGGAAGAGGAGACATATCGGTAGAGAGAGTCGCCTCCGTAGATAACATTGTTGATCCACTGACGAAGCCCCTGCCAAAACTATTGTTTGAGAAGCATCGCGAAGCAATGGGTCTAAGATTTATGGGTAGTTGGTTATAGGGCAAGTGGGAGATTGTTAGCGTAGGTGCCCGGCAAGCCAACCTGTGGCTCGAGCTTTATTGACTCTAATGTAAAACAATCTTTATTTTAATAATATTTTACGATTTTATTAGATTATGGCATTATATTTTATCTGTATACCTATGCAAGCTGCATAGATAAAGTCCTTGAATATACAATAGGTAACATGAGGTCTGCGTTGCAACGTAAGATCATGGAACTCAATAGGAAGTGTACCGTATATTCTGAACAGGTTCTTAGTCGATTTAGCCGCCTAAAACAAAGATAAAAGTCGCTCAAACTTGAGACTAGCATTTGTGGTGTAAACGCAATGTTTCATTGGCAAGGGCATAGAGATGTCCATTCACGCAGATGGGTGATCATAAGATGATGCACTGAACAACCGTCCCTCTGACTGTCCAAGTGGTTCTGACTTATCGAGTGGAATAGTCCGTAGTTATGGTTGTACACCATTAGTCCTTTGACCCGGGACAATGTAGAGGCTATACGTACTAGCATGCACTTTGATCCGTTTACCGACTCCATCGAGGGTCATCAGGTGGCGAGGTTGGGTGTAGTTTCAAAATACGTAGTAGCAAATGCATTGTAGTCGGGGATTCACCGTTTGCCTACGGGTGAAGATATCATATGTGATCTGATGAGTTAATAGTGCAAGGAATCTCTGGTCAGAGCAAGAAATGTGCTTTAGGAAAATGTGTTTTCCTAGTTGCACATACCATGCCACTATTAGTACACAAAGATAAATAACATCGTTATCGAATTCATATGCAACTCTCGGTATACCAATGGGTGCAGATTCGATCGAGATATATGTGTTGAAGGGACCGTACTTTACGCTAACCATGACTAAATGTTCTTGTAGGCACTATCAGTGATACCTAGGGGATCATGGGACGATGCTTATAATGGCCCGAAAATTCGTGTTTGAAAATTTGCGGAAAAATTAAAATTTTCTTTTTAAAATAATCAAAATTGCCTCATTCACAAAATCAACTGATAAATCAAGTTTAAATGTTCAAAATAGCAGCGGAAGAAATTATTACTCGCCAAAATAACAAGTTAAAGTATCCAACAACTGATAAAATGTTTGAGCATAAAAAAAATGGCAAGTGCTGTAAATGAGGTCCTCGGGTTCCACTACTGCCAACGCAAGCTAGCTCACTGGTCCCCGCCCTCGGCCTCGACATCATCAGTACCTACAACAATCAAGTCTAGTGAGCCTAAAGACTCAGCATGCATATATCGTAAATAACGAGTAAATAATATAGTAAAATTTGCATGGGATAAAATATCATGTCCTGAGGCATAATGTGAAAATAACTTGTCATGAGCAATTACAATACGTGCATAACTGAACTGAAAATCATAGTGAAAATGTTTGCTCCTTGGAGCCCTGTACTGAAATAGCATGTAATAATTTTCTGTTGAGATTATGGTCTACGCAAGTGGTCCCTGCACTGAACTGAACTGAACTGACCGGTAACTGACGACCGGATAATACAATGCTCCCATGACCGATAACTGGCGACCGGGTGAAGTAATGAACGTCTGATCAACTAATGCCACATTATACTGGGTGGTACATAACAAAACTGACTGGTAACTGGCGACCGGATAATACAATTGGGTAACCAACATGTAAAGAGTTGTACTACTACTGACCACGAGAAGCTCATGAAGTCACGTCTTCGGTCTGTAAGTTTTACATTTACGCATTTTATTTAAAGCATGAATTATTTAACAGTTTCTTTTCATTAAATATTTTACGTCCAGATTTATCCCATAACCCATGCGTAACCAACATGCATAATTGCATAATTTATTTAAATTTAAATACCGTACTTTACGCTAACCATGACTAAATGTTCTTGTAGGCACTATCAGTGATACCTAGGGGATCATGGGACGATGCTTATAATGGCCCGAAAATTCGTGTATGAAAATTTGCGGAAAAATTAAAATTTTCTTTTTAAAATAATCAAAATTGCCTCATTCACAAAATCAACTGATAAATCAAGTTTAAATGTTCAAAATAGCAGCGGAAGAAATTATTACTCGCCAAAATAACAAGTTAAAGTATCCAACAACTGATAAAATGTTTGAGCATAAAAAAAATGGCAAGTGCGGTAAATGAGGTCCTCGGGTTCCACTACTGCCAACCCAAGCTAGCTCACTGGTCCCCGCCCTCGGCCCCGACATCATCAGTACCTACAAAAATCAAGTCTAGTTAGCCTAAAGACTCAGCATGCATATATTGTAAATAACGAGTAAATAATATAGTAAAATTTGCATGGGATAAAATATCATGTCATGAGGCATAATGTGAAAATAACTTGTCATGAGCAATTATAATACGTGCATAACTGAACTGAAAATCATAGTGAAAATGTTTGCTCCTTGGAGCCCTGTACTGAAATAGCATGTAATAATTTTCTGTTGAGATTATGGTCTACGCAAGTGGCCCCTGCACTGAACTGACCGGTAACTGGCGACCGGGTGAAGTAATGAACATCTGATCAGACTAATGCCACAGTATACTGGGTGGTACATAACTAAACTGACCGGTAACTGGCGACCGGATAATACAATGCTCCCATGATAGTGAAGTGGCCCCTGCACTGAACTGACCGGTAACTGGCGACCGGGTGAAGTAATGAACATCTGATCAGACTAATGCCACAGTATACTGGGTGGTACATAACTAAACTGACCGGTAACTGGCGACCGGATAATACAATGCTCCCATGATAGTGAAGTGGCCCCAAGCAATATCGCATAAATCTCAAAAATGAATATTTTCTATGCACGTAATATAATTAAATGGTATAATGAAATATCCTGTATTATTTTACTACATGGATTGGATCGTTCCTAGGCTCACTGCGACCTAAATTTTTCATGAAAAATATGCAAATGGTTTTCTTGACCAAATTTTGTAATTGAATCCAAAAACGAGACAATTACACCAAACGACTTCGTATTTAATCATGACTCCGAGCCAACCCGAACCAACACCGAACCATCATTTAGTCATGATTAAAATACACTTAGACTGATGAAATAATGCTCCTAAAATGACAAGGGCCGAAATTTTGGTGAATAGAGGCCAAAACATGAAACGCTCTTTCGAGAGTCAATTTGGCACATCGCACCGTAATTTCTCGTACGACCTCAAAAATGATCTGAATCACAAACGGCCAAAAACATGACCTTCCTAACTCAATGAGGCACTGTCCAGTCCAAGGACATAGGCTAAAAGCCAAGTAAGAACTCAAACGAGCCTCCGAACCGAAGCACCAAGTTGCTGCCAGAAAATTCCAGCAACTGCACTTGCGCTTGCATTGCTTCGTTTGCGAGACGATTGGTCATTGGGGCATGAACTACCAACCAGAGTCTCTTCCCAACATCCTAAGGGGTGGATTGAACCATGGCTAAGGGCCCTAGGCCAAACACAATCCAATCCAACACCTAGGACAACACCAAGCTTCAACCGAGAACACAAAAATCTGTACGGTGATGTTTCTGAAATTTCGTTTTGTTTCTGTCATGCATCATACCAGTGGCCGTATGGTTGGCCATGGCTTGATCTATACATCATTGGGTATGGTATGAACCGTGGCTAAGGGCTAAAGAGCCAACCAAGATCCACACCAACACCCAAAACCGAGAGGACACATGCAGAATTTAAAAGGGTCGAAGGGGCTGTTCTTGTTGTTTGATTTGAAAACTGATTTCACCATGGACCAAGCCTCAAAAGGGCAACTTTATCACGTCTTAGACATGCTAGGGAAGTGTTCTAACCATGGCTATAGCCCTTAGGGCAGCCAAGATCAGATCCATTTCCTTTTGACATCAAACAAGAAAATCGAATGCAATTGGGACATGTTTGGGGAGTTGCTGTCATTTCGATTTCCAGCAAGAATGGGGGCTGAACTATTGGACCAATGTGGTCCTAATCCATCCTAGAACATGTCTAGATGTAGCCTTGGGAGCTTGGAATCGAACCATCCACCTGTACTCACAAAAACAAGCAAACCGTGAAGCATGAAAGAAGAACAAAATTCTGCACTTCATTTTCGAAAATGGTATGAAAAGATTTCGGTTTTTGAGCTTAAATAAATCCTGATTATGATGTTTCAAAATAATAATATGTCTTGATTGAAGAGCAAAGAAGATCATATACATGCCTGGTTTCGTTTTGAAAAGAAAACGAACAAAACGCACGACGCGGCGCGGAGGAGACTGGGGCGCTTTGCTACCTTGCTTTCTTTCTCGGTTTTCTCTCCTAATTCATGCTATGATGCTCACGTTTTTCTCACTCTGAAATGCTCTCAATTTCGGTCATGGGGGAGGGGAAGTGATGGTTAGGAGAGTGAGGGAGATCCAATAATAAAGGGATACAAATGGTATGACCAAGTCTCCCTCTTTTGAATTTTGAATTTGGTTGATATCAAATATTTGTTGGGGGAGGGAAATGGATGAGCAATGACCGATTCATTATGTCCACCAAGGCTAGGATCTTGATCTACTATTAATTAATTAAGGGTGATAAATAAATGAAAAGATTATCATGCTAATGGATGACAAGGAAAGGGTCAAAGGTGAGTTGGCAAGGAAATGTTTAATCATCTAAGAGGGGTGGCCGAGAATTAAACAAATAATGGAGGGGAAATATTGTTTAGTTAGTAAATTTTTAAACCTTAAGAGCCTTACCTATCCTTTAAATAATTTAAGGAATTAACACCTTGATTAAGGAACCTAAATGAACTTATTTCCTACTCACCTCAAGTTACTAAATTAATTCCATAAACCTCCTTTTAACTTAAATTAACTTACTAGCTAGCTAAAATAAACTCTGGGAATGATTTCTTAATCTTAAATTCTATCTCAAAACTCCAACTCCAGTCCGGCCTCACTAGATTAACTGAAAAGATAAAAATTAAACTACTGCTTAAAATAATTAACTTTAAAGAAAAGCATTTAAATACTCATGCAATAAAATCATTTTAATTTAAAATACTAGAATTATGCATGGTTTATACGTAGTCTAATTTACGGGTTCTACAATGCTACTAGACGCTCTTACCATGATCCGATGGGTGCAATCAGAAATGAGTTCTGACATTCTTGATCAAGGAGTTGATGAAAAGAATGGGGTTAACTATGGTAAACCGAAATAAGAATAAATGTTATTCTGAATCACATGGAGATGTGAACCCACGGCTAGCTGTATCCCTGAACCATTGAGGGTCACACAAGTATCGGATTCTGTGTTCCCGTTGAGATAGTCAAATTTAAAGGAGTTGAAATTTGGCGACAAAAGTTTGATGGAGATGAAACAGGAAGCTTATAAAGGAGTTTATGAGCTGGTTCTATAGGATGGAAGAAATGGAAGTTGGCATGATTGCTAAATAAGGAAGGAGAGTGGAACTGCCTGTTTTGTGAAAAAGTTCACTAAAACTGGCAGCTGCCAAATATGTTAACTGATATATATGGTAAGTTCTAAATTTGGCAAATGAAAATTTTGATCTTCGAAATTTTTGATTTTCATTATTTGAACAAGATTTGTATCCTTGACACATCGGCACTTTCGGATCGTCGATCGGGGTTATAATGAATTCGGAATCATTTTCTTTGTGAATTTGGAATTTACTAATTAAATGATTGTGCTAGTAGTGGTGACTACTAATATGCACAAATTCCCATAAATTTCAAGAAGAGACTAGAATTAAATTAATCAAGGAGTTAGTTTATAAATTAAATAATGGTTATTTAATTTAATATACATATACATGTATATATTTTATATGGTGATATAAAATATGTGTATATGATATTATTATATATTTTATTATTAAATGTTAATAAATACATTATATATTATTTATGTGGGAGTTTAAATTTAATGAAATTATTAGAGTCCTTGTGGGAGATGGACTCCTAATTAGATTAGGAGTCTCACTCTATAAATGTAATGCCCTAGATTTAATATCATGTTAAGCGAAGATTATTGAATTTGAACTAATGTGATTATAGTCAGGCCATTACGAGACCAAATTGGGCCAAGCATATGAATTACACAACTTGTGGACAGAGAGTCTGGCGCCCGAGCGGTAGTTTTTGACCGCCCGAGCGCCAGTGTTCATCCAATATATGTTGCGGGCAGAAGAGGTGGCGCCCGGGCGGTAGGTTGTGACCACCCGAGCGCCAAGGTGCAATTTGGAAATGCTTGGACAGAGAATGCCGCGCCCGAGCGGTAGTTTAGCACCGCTCGAGCGCCGACCCAAGTTCAAGAAAAATAAGCCACGTTGCTTTACATGCAAACTGGATATATATATATATATATATGTCATTGAATTCGTTCAGAATTCAGAAAATAAGAAAAGGAACGAGAGCTTCCGGGGGAATTACGTTCAATTCGATTTGCGATCAATCCGTCTGTCCAAATTTGAATCCGAGTACGGCACCGTGTTCCTAGCAACGACAGCTACAACAGGACGTAAGTTTTGATACGTTTTGTTAAGATTTGAAATTATGCTATGTCCAGAATCATATACGATTCATATATAGTATTCTTGACATAGTAGACATCATAGAATCGAAGTCAGATTAAGAAACAGATTGATTATTGAATTTTTATGAATTTCAGAGTTAAATTGACTGAGATGTGATGTCAGATTCGTACGGTGGTTGATTATAAGTTATTGGAATTAGTATATACTGGTGTGGTATCACCGGTATCGCAGGATTGTACTGTTGTATCGTCAGAATTTGATAAGACGGGGATGTTTTGATTTGAATAGAATATTGATACAGCATATTGATATTGTCATTGCCAGATTGAACATTGACAGGCTTTGAGTCGAGACTTCGATTGTATCAGAGCGACAGAATAAAAGGTATAAATAAATGTTGATTCGGGATTGCACAACTCGAGTTAGGTTTGACTTGAGTTTCCCAAAATCACATACTTTATTTTATGGCATTGATATTTGCAAATTATCAGATTGATATGTTTAGTCTATTGAATTTATAGCAGAGCAAGAGTCCGAGTCTAGGGCAGATCAGCCTAGCTAGGGCAGAACCACCGAGTCTTTGACAGAACAGCTGAGACTCTAGACTTACGGTGTATCGATGAGCTTAGATGTAGATCGACTTCTATTGTAGACATTCGATACAGCATGCCAAAGTCTAAATTAGATCGGGATCCCTAGATTAGAAATGAGTCCTTGATTTAGGTACAGATTTGAATTGAGTCATGTGGTCAGATCAGATACATGTTTTAATGTTTATTTATGCTTTTATATATGTGTTATATGATTGCATTGATACATTGTTTATACTGGGATTTTATTCTCACCGGAGTTATCCGACTGTTGTCGTGTTTGTATGTGTGCATGGCAACAGGTGGGACAGGTTCAGGGTCACAGAGGTGAAGAAAGATCGAGTTTAGAGTGAAGACTACGGACTTGGACTAGAGATAGGGTTTAAACACTTGCTATATAGTTGTTAAACCTTAGTTGAGACTGATTGTATATAATGCAAGACTTGTACTTTTAATACTGAGATGTATATATATGGTTTATTTCACTACGTTCCGAATGTTAAAAAAAAAATTAGACCCTGTTTATTATAATTGATTACATTAGTCCCAATGACGATTAAGAAGATGATTAGCGTCCGGGTTCCCGCAATAAATACACCATTAGGGCTCATTGTTGAATGATGAAAAGATGAACACAAAATTCTCCCTTCCTTGGTGAAATAAAAGTCACGGCCATGTGTGGTTGGAAATTAATTAAGTCATGTAATTTATTTTAGATTAATTACTTAATTAGCTTCTATAATAATTGATTAAGAATCAATTAATTTTCCAGCCTTTGAATTGAAAGTCACGGCCAATTCAAAAGCTTTGTGAAGTTTCGGCCATCTTGTGTTCTTCCACCGTCGTGCCGCCGTCGTTGTACCGTCTCCGATTTGTGGAATTCGGAGGCTACAGTCTCAACGCACAAATCGTTTGTGATTTCTAGTGCAATCCAAGAGAGGAACAAATCTTTCGATAGTGGACCTAATTACACGACCAAATTTGAAGAGCCGTTCGTAGGGATTTACAAGAAGGGCTATATCCGTTTAAAAATCAGAATAGTTTGGAGTCCAAGCGTTAAGAACGAAAAGGTATAATTCTAAACAGCCTATGAATGGTTTTAAACACACGACACCCAAGAACAAAATTTTTAAACTTTCTCTGCGTCTTGGGTGCGTGAAATCAATGTCCCAACAGTAATCTCGGATTCGGACTCTCTTGTTATATGATTTCATAACCCGACTTCAGTATGCTTTCATTCTAATAATTGATTCCTCTCTCTTTTCTTCCACTAAATCCAACTCCATCGCCCGGCGATTATCATTGTCATCTGAGTAAGATTCTACCCGGGCAGATGATATTGCCCAATTTCAACTGGAATGACTGCTTCAGAACCATATACCAAGTTGTAGGGAGTTTCTTGAGTAGGTGACCGGGGAGTAGTTCTCTATGCCTAAAGAACACTGGGCAATTCCTCCACCCAGTCTTTTCCTTTACCTTGTAGTCTAATTTTCAATGCTTGCACAAGAATCCTATTCACAACCTCTATTTTGCCATTAGCTTGAGGATAGGCAACAGAGGTGAAAGACTGAGTGATCTTCATTTCCCGGCACCAGGATGTGATCTCTTTTCCCTGAAACTGTCTTCCATTATCTGAGATCAGTCTTCTAGGTACTGCAAACTGGCATACTATGTTCTTCCACAGAAATTTCAAGACTTCTTGCTCAGTGATCTTGGCCAGGGGCTCGGCTTCTACCCATTTAGAAAAATAATCCATAGCCACCAGCAAGAATTTCTTCTGAGCTCGAGCAACTGGGAAGGGACCTACTATATCCATACCCCACTGGTCAAAGGGGCAAGATGCCCAGATAGGCTTCATGGGAGTGGCCGGCCTGTGCTGAAAATTTGAGTGACGTTGACATCCTTCACAAGCCCGAACCACTTGGGTAGAGTCCTAGCTAATAGTTGGCCACCAAAATCCAGCAAGCATTGTTTTCCGGCCCAAAGATACTCCTCCAAGATGTTAACCACAACATCCTTCATGAATTTCCCGGAGGATGTAATCCACCTCCCCCGAAGCTAAACATTTCAATAAGGGTCCCTGAAATGATCTCCTGTACAATACATTATTTAAGAGAACAAACCTGGGAGCTTGTCTCTTGATCTTGTGGACTCGGGCTTTGTGGGGACCCGAACCTAATTCGTTTTCTTAATTATCATTAGGATCAGTTAATTAATATGGGTCTAAAATTTTTTTTTTTAAATGTGTAAGTTCGGAATATATGATAATCAGTCTGATATAAACATCAAAACTAAAGTACAAGTCTTATACAAAGTACATTTATTTCAAACTAAGGTTCAACCACTATACATCAAGTGTTGAAAGCCAATTCTACTTCTAAGTCCGGATCTCCACGCTAATCTTGTTCTCTCATCCTCTTCTTGACCCTGATCATGTCCCACCTGTTGTCATGCACACATACAAACACAACAACAGCCGGATAACTCCAGTGAGAAATATATTCCCAGTATAAACAACGTATACATGCAATCATATAAACAAATATAAAAGCATGAAGCAGATATCAATAACATGTATCAAAATCTGAAAGACATGAATCGATATAAAACTGCAAATCAAACTCGTGACTCATAATCTCAGACTCGACTCTTCTCTAATCTAGGGATCCCGGTCTAACTCAGACTTTGGCATTCTGTATCGAATCTCCGCGATAGTAGTCGATCTACTTCTAAGCAACATCGATACACCAAAAGTCCAGTGTCTTGGCGGCTCTGCCAAAGACTAGGCACATCTGTCCGAACTCTATACATGCTCTGCTATAAATCAATAGACTAAGCATAGTAATCTCATGAATTGCAAACATCAATGCAATAAAATAAAGTATGTGGGTTTGGGAAACTCAAGTCGGATCTAACTCGAGTCGTATCTTCCCGGTTCAACATTGATTTATACATTTCTCTTGTCGATCTGACGAAGTCAAAGTCTCGAATTCGAATCTTTGAATACTCAATCTGACAATGAAAATATTGAGGAGTACAATATCAATATACAACCCAATCAATACTGGATATAATCAGAACTCAATCTAATTCTATTTCAACGGCATAACGGTACAATCTCGATATACCCAACAATACAAATATCAACAGATACCAATCTCAACAACTCATAATCGATAACAAACTCAATCTGATAACAAACCTGTACAATCTCAATCAAATCAAATCTGAAAAATCATAACAATTCCTTATGGTATCCGTTCTTCGATCTGATTTCAATTATACAATGATATCAATCTAAGAAACATATAATAACAGTCATATTATGATTCCTCTCATATCAGATTTTCAAATCATATCAAAACATATGAAAACTTACATCCAGTTGAAGTTCTTGCTGAGAGGAGTACGGTACTGAATTCGGATTGAAAATCAGACGGACGGATCTTTCAAAATTCCATTTCTAGTCTTTGAAAGAACTTGAAGCTTTCCCTGAGAGTTTGTCTCGTTTAATTCCAGATTCTAAGGGACTGAAAACTAATATACATATATCATGCATGATAGAGAAACGTGGATCATTCTTGGTTCAGCACGTCTCGCGCATATGCGCGACCTTCCTCGGCGCATATGCGCGAGATACTCTGTCTCGGCATATTCTGAATTCCTCAGCTCGCGCATATGCGCGTCCTCTCTTCGCGCATATGCGCGAGGTTCTCTGCCATGTTCGCGCATATGCGCGGCTCCTGGTCGCACATATGCGCGAGGTTCTCTGCCTACCTCGCGCATATGCGCCCTGCTCGGTCGCGCATATGCGCGAGGGGTTCAATCCTCGCACATAATTCAAGTCTCTTTTTGTCTTTCCCGATCTGTTCCTTTCCGTCTATAATCATATAAATTATAAATAAATCATTTCAGATTACAATAATAAAATCTCGGGCATTACATTTCTCCCCCTCTAAGATCTGATTTCGTCCCCGAAATCACAGGCAATCAAATCAGATATCAAATCGGATACAAGAAGGAGATATAACAGAAGCTAAATAAAGAGACTCACATCAATAAAATAACTCTGGGAATTTCTGTCTCATGTCTGACTCAGTCTCCGAAGTAGCTTCTTCAATGCCATGAAGACTCCACTGAACTTTCACAAGCGGAATAGTCTTCGTTCTGAGTTGCTTTTCTTTTCGATCAAGAATCTGAATCGGCTTTTCAAAATAACTCAATGTCTCATCAAGTTCTGCCTCGTCTGGCTGAAGAATATGAGATGCAATAGGAAGATACTTTCGCAATAAAGATACATGAAAGACATCACGTATTTCAGATAGAGAAGGCGGTAAGGTGAGTCGATAGGCACGATCTCCTATCTTCTCGAGAATCTCATAAGGACCGATATATCGTGGAGACAACTTCCCTTTCTTGCCAAATCTGACAACGCCTCTGAAAGGAGAAATCTTCATAAATACTCTATCTCCTGTCTCAAACACTAGAGGTCGACGTCGAATATTCGCATATTTGACCTGTCTGTCTTGAGCTGTTTTCATTCTCTTCTGAATCAGCTTCACTTTCTCTGTCATATCTCGAATTATATCAGGCCCAATCTCAGGTACCTTTGAAATATCATCCCAATAAAGAGGGGATCTGCACTTCTTTCCGTACAACGCTTCGAACGGTGCCATCTCTATACTCGTCTGATAGCTGTTGTTGTACGAAAACTCACAAAGAGGCAAATAATCTTTCCAACTGGTGCCAAAATCTAGCACTACAGCTCTAAGCATATCCTCCAATATCTAGATAGTCCGCTCTGACTGTCCGTCAGTCTGTGGATGATATGCGGTACTCAAGAGCAATTTAGTACCTAGAGCTTGCTGCAAACTGTGCCAGAAGTGCGAAGTAAATCGAGGATCACGGTCTGAAACGATAGACATAAATCTCTGCCATCTGGTCATGTCTGTACGTCATCTTGTACGGAATAAAACATGCTGATTTGGTCAATCTGTCAATCACGACCCAAATCGCATCGCAATCTCGGGAGGAACGTGGTAGCTTCCTCACAAAATCTATGAAAATGTGATCCCATTTCCATTCAGGAATAGATAAGCTATGCAACAGACCTTCTGGTTTCTTTCTTTCTGCTTTTACCTGTTGGCAATTCAGACATCTGGATACAAACTCGGCAATGTCTGCTTTCATTTGTTTCCACCAAAATTGTCTTTTCAAATCATTATACATTTTTCTGCCACCAGGATGAATACTGAATCAACTATTGTGCGCTTCTGACAATATCTGTCGTCTCAAATCTGAAACATCGGGTACAACTAGACGATTATTCACATATAATTCATCATCACGTGCCTGATATTCTGATCGATGCCCTGCTTTGACCATCGAAATCGAGTTCTGAACATTCTGATCAACTTTTTGAGCTTATTTAATTCTCAAAATCAGCTCTGGTTCGAATTTAACGGCATACAATCTCAAACGTTGACAATCTGTCTCAAATATCAATCCAGAAAGACAGCAATCTTCAATCAAATTCGAAACACCAATCGTCGATAAGGATAAAGAACATACCTTTCGACTCAGTGCATCAGCTGCTGCATTAGATTTTCCCGGATAATATTTGATTTCACAATCAAAATCTTTCAGTAAATGAAGCCATCTTCGTTCTCTCATATTCAATTCTGACTGTGAAAACAGATATTTCAAACTCTTGTGATCAGAATAAATCTCAAACTTCTCACCGTATAGATAGTCTCGCCAAATCTTCAGTGCAAATACGATGGCCGCCAATTCAAGATCATGAATTGGGT
Organism: Primulina tabacum; assembly: GCF_025594145.1. Taxonomy (NCBI): domain Eukaryota; kingdom Viridiplantae; phylum Streptophyta; class Magnoliopsida; order Lamiales; family Gesneriaceae; genus Primulina; species Primulina tabacum. The sequence continues at coordinate 9,782,640 of NC_134562.1, forward strand.
AGCGAGTCTCATGTGGTTTCAATTGTCTCATGGCATAGGCAATAACATGTCCTCGCTGCATTAAAACACAACCCAATCCTCTGTGAGAAGCATCGCAATATACAACAAAATCACCAGTACCTGACGGAATAGTCAACACAGGAGCACTGGTCAATCTCTTCTTCAACTCTAGAAAACTGGCTTCGCACTTCTCTGACCAAATAAATGGTGCATTCTTCTGAGGCAACTGAGTAATAGGCTTCGTAATACTGGAGAAATATTTAATAAATCGACGATAGTAGCCTGCTAAACCCATAAAGCTGCCTATCTCTGGCACTGATGTCGGTCTAGGCCAACTGATCACTGCCTCAACTTTGCTAGGATCAACAGAAATACCATCTCCAGATATAATGTGTCCCAAAAACACAATCTGTCTCAGCCAAAACTCACATTTTGACAACTTTGCATACAATTTCTCAGCCCTCAGAATTTTCAACACAATTCTCAAATGCTCAGCATGATCAATCATATTCTTGGAATAAATCAGAATATCATCAATAAAGATAATCACAAAATCATCGAGATACTTTTGAAATATGCGGTTCATCAAACCCATAAATACAGTTGGAGCATTTGTTAAACCAAAGGGCATGACTATAAACTCATAATGGCAATACCTGGTTCTGAAAGCTGTATTCGATATATCAGAATCTCTGACTCTCAGCTGATGATATCCAGATCTAATATTGATCTTGGAATAGACAGAAGAACCCTGCAACTGATCAAATAAATCATCGATACGAGGCAAAGGGTATTTGTTCTTTATCGTAGCCTTGTTAGTTGCCGGTAGTCAATGCAGAGTCTCATTGAACCGTCCTTCTTTCTGACAAACAAAAATGGAGCACCCCAAGGAGAAACACTCGGTCTAATGTAACCCTTGGCCAGTAAATCTTCTAACTGCTCTTTTAATTCTTTCAGTTCAATCGGTGCCATTCTGTACGGAGCTCTAGAAATCGGAACTGTACCTGGTACCAATTCAATGCTGAAGTCTATCTCTCAAACTTGAGGCAAACCCGGAATCTCATCTGGGAAGACATCAGCAAACTCACATACCACTGGCAAATCAGCCAATGATGGGCTCGATTTCAGTACGTCTACTGAATACACAAGGAATCCCTCGACTCCTTTCTGTAATAATCGAGTCATAGATAATGCAGATATCAAAGGAATTCTAGATCTAGAACCCTTACCGTAAAATTTCCATTCATCAGCCATCTCCGGTCTGAATCTCACAATCTTCTGGAAACAATCTACGGTAGCTCTGTACTTGGTCAGCATATCGATACCAATAATGCAGTCAAAATCAGACAACCCAAGTACAATACAATCTAACTCAATCTCATTCCCGTCATATTGTAGCATACAATGTTTCACAGAATTTTCACTGATATAAGACCTCTCCCCAAATGTGAAGAGACAGATAATACAGTAGATAAAGACTCAAAAGGCAAAGCATGTATCAATGCAAATCGCTCAGATATAAATGTATGGGGTGCACCCGTATCCGTCAATACATAAGCAGAGTAACCACAAAGAGAACAATTACCTGCAACAACATCATCTGGTGCTTCCTTTGCCTGTTCTTCAGTCAATGCAAATACTCTGGCCTGCTATCTCGGAGGCTGGCTAAAAGTCTGGCTTCCTCCTGGCCTCTGCTGTGACTGAGTAGTAGGGGATGGCTGGAAAGAGTGAATAGCTGATGATCATCTATCAGTCTAAGCCACTGATCCAGATGATTCTGCTCCCTGGGATCTTTGGGAACTTCGCTGTGGACAGACTCTGGCAAAATGTCCCTGCTGTCTACAGATGTGGCAACTACCAGACACTCATTGGCATTGCTCTGTGGGATGTCTTCCTCCACAAGTTCTGCAATAGATCCCGGTATAACTCTGTCTGGAACCACTAGAGCTAGAGAAACTGCTCCCAGGCCTCTTAAACTGTCTTCCTCTAGCATTCATATGATCTTTCTTTCCATTGCTTCTACTGCCATTCTCAAATCTGGGAGGGGGTTGGTGGAATGGAACGGAAGGTTGTTGCTATTTCGGTGCTGGGGCAACATACGAAGCTCATTTCTGCCTAATAGGCCGGCTTCTACTCCTTTTGCTTTGTTCAGGACATCAGCAAAGTTATTCGGTCTCCTAGCATTTACCAGTGTAAAGATCTCGGGACTCAATCCATTAATGAACTGATCAGCAACAGCTTCATCATTCTCAGCAACATGTGGAGCAAATCGCAACAAGGTAGAGAACTTCGCCACATATTCTTCAATATTCAACTGACCCTTTCTCAGATTGGCAAACTCCGCACCCTTGTCTTTCCTGTACGATACTGGGAAAAATCTTTGATAAAATTCAGTCTTAAAGATTTTCCAAATAATAACTGTACCTCTATGCTCCAAAGCTATCTTGGTCATAAGCCACCAATTCTTTGCAACAGCATGCAACTGGTGCCCAATCAATCTGACTCGGTGCTCATCTGTATAATCCAATGAATCACACAGCATCTCAATGTCATCGTGCCAACTCTCACACTCAACAGAATTCTCTGTGCCCTTCAAAGTCGGCGGTTTAAAGGACTGAAATCTCTTCAGTAGGGTTTCCATCGGAGTTGCTGTGACATCCATCGGATTAGTTGAAGTACTACCCTGTTCTGGGATTCTTCGAGGAGGCATATCTGATTATCAAAAAGATTAGTAGCCAAATACAACAATTATGTTTCAGTCCTTCTCTGATGATCTTACTGCTGATCAAGAATCTGTTCTGATTCATTCTCAATTCTTACATGTTTCCAATCAAATCAGATAATCAGGTAAACATGTATTTCAAAGCAGTAAAACATATAGTAATGCTAGCATGCAAAATCAGGAAAGAAAAATTCAATCTACCCCGCTCACTAGCTTCTATCTAAGTCTAAGGAACCTACTGCTCTGATACCACCTGCTGTGGGGACCCAAACCTAATTCGTTTTCTTAATCATCATTAGGATCAGTTAATTAATCGGGGTCTAAAATTTTTTTTTAAATGCACAAGTGCGGAACATATGATAATCAGTCTGATATAAACATCAAAAGTAAATTACAAGCCTTGTACAAAGTACATTTATTTCAAACTAAGGTTCAACCACTATACATCAAGTGTTGAAAGAAAATTCTACTTCTAAGTCCGGATCTCCACGCTAATCTTGATCTCTCATTCTCTTCTTGACCCTGATCCTGTCCCACCTGTTGTCATGCACACATACAAACACAACAACAGCCGGATAACTCCGGTGAGAAATATAATCCTAATATAAACAACGTATACATGCAATCATATAAACAGATATAAAAGCATGAAGCAGATATCAATAACATGTATCAAAATCTGAAAGACATGAATCGATATAAAACTGTAAATCAAACTCGTGACTCATAATCTCAGACTCGACTCTTCTCTAATCGAAGGATCCCGTTCTAACTCAGACTTTGGCATTCTGTATCGAATCTCCGCGATAGAAGTCGATCTACTTCTAAGCCACATCGATACACCAAAAGTCTAATGTCTTGGCGGCTCTGCCAAAGACTAGGCACATCTGCCCGAACTCTATACATGCTCTGCTATAAATCAAGAGACTAAGTATAGTAATCTCATGAATTGCAAACATCAATGCAATAAAATAAAGTATGTGATTTTGGGAAACTCAAGTCGGATCTAACTCGAGTCGTATCTTTCCGGTTCAATATTGATTTATACCTTTCTCTTGTCGATCTGACGAAGTTGAAGTCTCGAATTCGAATCTCTCAATACTCAATCTGACAATGACAATATTGAGGAGTACAATATCTGATGCGATCATGGTAGCGTTGCAGGGACTTATGATCAATCAAGGAGGGCTCACGGCAAGGAGCAAAGTGCCGAAAGGTTCGTGATGCATGGGAGTGAGTTCGGAAGCCAAAGGATTATCATTCAAGCATTGTTAGAGACGGCCGAGGCTACACGGACGTGTACACGGACCTGCACATGGGGTCCGTGTCCTTTACAGCCGAGGATGAAGAATTCCAGAGTCTACACAGACCCGAGCATGGACCTGTACACGGGGTCCGTGTCTTTTGTTTGCTGGAGAATATTTTGGCCGAGTGTACACGGACCCTCATCCGGAGGCCTACACGGGGTCCGTGCCCTTTAGTTTTAGGCGAGAATATTTGTTCCTAAATTAGAATTTTAATTATTTTGGTAACTAGATTTGATATCTTTGAAATTTGTGAACAATATATACTCGAAAAATCTATCATTGTAAACAACTTTTGAGTCATTAATTGAGTTTTATATAAAACTTTTCTTTGAGAATTCTCTCAAAAACAAGCTTAAGTTTCGTTATAACTTTTGCATCGTATCAAATCAAACTTATCAAAAGATTTATCTTTTGTGGCGTTTGTCAATCGAATATCATGAGGGTTGCCAAGGACGGGTTCTTTGGAGGTTCTCTTGAACGAGATTGTTTCTATCGTTGATGAATTGTTGCTAGACCGCGTGATCTAGAGACGATTATCACACCTATCAATTACTTGTTTCAAAGATCGGGACAAATCAAAGATCTCGTGGGCGGGATCGCATCAGGTTCACCGCTGGAATTACTGTTCACCGGGGTTACTGTTCTTTCGGAGTTACTGTTCACGCGAATCGGAATTACTATTGACGTCGGATTTACTGTTCACATCGAAATTACTGTTTATTGCCAAATTTACTGTTCACGACACTATTCATCTGCCGAGATACTGTTCATATCGGAAATTACTGTTCATCGGAAGTACTGTTCATATCCGAAATTACTGTTCATCGCCAGATTTACTGTTCACGGTACTATTCATCCGTCGAGACACTGTTCATCATCGCCGAAATTACTGTTCATCTGGCGGAGTTACTGTTCATCCGCCGAAATTACTGTTCATCTGGCGGAGTTAATGTTCACTCGAAAAAAAAAATTTGAATCGGGTGTTTGTTGGAATTTTAGCGCTTATATTTCAGCGTTAAGTTTGTCCTTGTCATTTAGTCGCATTCAAGTCAATTTCCAAAGTTGCTTGTTCTTGTGTTGTCTAAGTGTGTCGAATTTCAAGCGTCACAGGATTGATCTCATAAGTTTGATACGTGGAAGCCACGAGACTTAAGCGCCCCCTTGAGAATTCTCACTTGAGTGAACATATTTGAGTGGAGTGAATTTTCATTGGAGTGATTTGTGAGGTTTTGTGGTGAGGGAAAAAGATGAGTGCGAGTGAATTTTCATTGGAGTGACTAGTGAGAATTTGTGGTGAGGAAACTTTATTTTTTTATTGTTTTATACTAACCTTTTCTTGCAGGTATAATGGTTGACGATCTTCAATTTCATACAATGTTAAGGGGGTTTGATAGAATATGGGAGAAGGAGCTTAAGCCTTTACATGAAAGGTTGGATAGGCTTGAGGGTAGTGCTAATGAGAAGAGACGAGGTAGTAGATTTGGTGGGGATAGAGCATTGCATTTGGATCGTGATGATAGGAGGTGCAAATCGAGTGGTAGGCAGGGAATTGACTCGTGGAAGGAGTTCTTGACATCCGCACGAAGGTCGAGTGAAGAGAAGAAGGTCATGACTAGACCGAAGATGCTTTTGAATCATGGGTATCAAGGTACATCTAAAATTTCAAATGTTAGTACTTATGATATTCAATGTATTTGGTGTCTAGAGTTTGGACATGATATTAGCCAATGTACAAAGGAGGAGATGAATGTACTGGAGTCTAGAGTTGAATGTGAATCTAAGAATGCAGTCGAATGTGGAGTTGAAGTGAGCATCGATGTTGAACCTAAAGTGGAGGTTGAGAGAATTGAGGAGGTTGGTACTCCACTGATTCCTGACTTGAGCATAGAGTGTTGTGCTGTGGAGGGTGAATTCTTAGATGGTAAATTTGCTTCTAATGTGTGTGCTATGGAGGAGAAAGAAGAAAGTAGTAATAATTTGTTGCACGCATGTTATGATTCATCATGTACCTTTATTGATCCATCTATTTCAATTGTAACTACTGATGATCAACTGCAATTTAAGTGTGAGAGTGAAAAAGAAATTAAAATGGCCGAAAGAATGAGTGATCAAAAGAGTGAGATGGCCATAGAAAGAAAAGAAAAAGAAAATGCAAAAGAGGCCAAAAGAAGAGAAAAAGAAAATAATTTTAAGGCCCAAAAGAGTGAGTATGAGAGTGATTTAATTTTGTACAAATCTCTCCAAGTACCTTTGTACAAAGATGAGATTTATATACCTAGTGATGATATAGCCGGTTCAACCCCGAGCAGTATTAATTCTTCTTTGAAGGATTACGGTGATGTCATGATGGGGAGGCTAGCAAGTGTTGATGATGTGAGAATGCAAGGGGATGACTCATATGAATTCGAGAGCAATCGCGATGAGGTAAGGTTAGTTGTCAACGCAACATCTAAGAGGTATGATTTGCTTCCTTACCTCAAGTCATTGTTGTTTTGCTTTGAAGAGTTTGGAGAATGGGTTGAAAATGTGATATTTAGGAGGTATGACTATGATTTAACCTTGTTGCCTAAGTGTCATAGAGTTGAGAGTGGTGATATATTGCATGAATTAAATTCAAATGTTTTTAATTTTGAGTGTTCAAAGATTGTCAAATTGACGAGGCTTTGTCATGGCAATGACTTGTGTGCATTAGAATTAAATTCATGTGATGAGTTAAATGATTGCATGGATAGTACATTTACTGTGTCCTATTTGCATGATTTATATTGGTTTGGTTATGGTTTTGAAAGGTGCTGGGATGAAGATGCTTATTTCTTTGTTTATGATGAATACATGTTTAAAGAGAAAAAAATTTTCATCACACACCTATTGCATGAGTTTCTGCTTGATATTGAGGCGCATGACCTTTGTTTGATTGGTAGCCATGAAGTAAATAGGGTCATTGATAGGATGCATGAATTTTTACTATGGTTGCATATGAGGAGGTCTATTGGGTGGAATTGTGAAACATGCATCGAACATAAGAATTTTTATGTTCATAATGAGTACAATTTTAAGAAGAATAAATTCGTCATTCTACATTCATTGCATGAGTTACGTACTAGTGATGCATATAGTGGTGTTTTTACCTTTGATAAAATGAATGATTTTATGTGTTGGTTGCACATGAAACGACATGTTGAGTGTGATTGGGGTACATGCATTGCATACAGGAGAATGACATGTCGAGTGTATTCATATGTCAGGCATCAGTTATATCTTATTCCTAGTAAACTATGGTCATACACGTGTGTGGATATTATTTTGGTGTTGACTAGGTCTAAGAAGGGGAGAAATCTGATTTTTGTGATACTTAATGATATTTTGTTGTTATTATTTGGTGTCATTTGTTACTTGATATGTGGAAAAGTTGATGAGTTTATAGGAAAGACAATGGTGATGTTGGAAAGTCCAGTGTTGATGGAGCGAGCAAGCGATAGCACCTACAAACTTGAGTTTAAAGGTAAGCATATTAGTCATACAATTCTTGTTATTACTAACTTGCTTCGTTTTTGTGTAGGTATCAAAGATTTGAGGATAAATCCTTTTCAAGAAGGGGAGGATGATGCGCGATCATGGTAGCGTTGCAGGGACTTATGATCAATCAAGGAGGGCTCACGGGCAAGGAGCAAAGTGCCGAAAGGTTCGTGATGCATGGGAGTGAGTTCGAAAGCTAAAGGATTATCATTCAAGCATTGTTAGAGACGGCCGAGACTACACGGACCTGCACACGGGGTCCAAGTCCTTTACAGCCGAGGATGAAGAATTCCAGAGTCTACACGGACCCGAGCACGGACCTGTACACGGGGTCCGTGTCTTTTTTTTGCTGGAGAATATTTTGGCCGAGTGTACACGGACCCTCATCCGGAGGCCTACACGGGGTCCGTGCCCTTTAGTTTTAGGCGAGAATATTTGTTCCTAAATTAGAGTTTTAATTATTTTGGTAACTAGATTTGATATCTTTGAAATTTGTGAACAATATATACTCGAAAAATCTATCATTGTAAACAACTTTTGAGTCATTAATTGAGTTTTATATAAAACTTTTCTTTGAGAATTCTCTCAAAAACAAGCTTAAGTTTCGTTATAACTTTTGCATCGTATCAAATCAAACTTATCAAAAGATTTATCTTTTGTGGCGTTTGTCAATCGAATATCACGAGGGTTGCCAAGGACGGGTTCTTTGGAGGTTCTCTTGAACGAGATTGTTTCTATCGTTGATGAATTGTTGCTAGACCGCGTGATCTAGAGGCGATTATCACACCTATCAATTACTTGTTTCAAAGATCGGAACAAATCAAAGATCTCGTGGGCGGGATCGCATCAATATCAATATGCAACCCAATCAATACTGGATATAATCCGAACTCAATCTAATTCTGTTTCAACAGCAGAACGGCACAATCTCGATATACCCAACAATACAAATATCAACAGATACCAATCTCAACAACTCATAATCGATAACAAACTCAATCTGATAAAAATTCTGTACAATCTCAATCAAATCAAATCTGAAAAATCATAACAATTCCATACGGTATCCGTTCTTCGATATGATTTCAATTATACAATGATAACAATCTCAGGAACAGATAATAACAGTCATATCATGATTTCTCTCATATCAGATTTTCAAATCATATCAAAACATAATAAAACTTACGTCCAATTGAAGTTCTTGCTGAGAGGAGTACGGTACTGAATTCAGATTGAAAATCAGACGGACTGATCTTTCACAATTCCATTTCTAGTCTTTGAAAGAACTTGAAGCTTTCCCTTAGAGTTTGTCTCGTTTCTTTCCAGATTCTAAGGGACTGAAGACTAATATACATATATCATGCATGATAGAGAAACGTGGCTCATTCTTGGTTCATCACATCTCGCGCATATGCGCGACCATCCTCGGCACATATGCGCGAGACACTCTGTCTCGGCGTATTCTGAATTCCTCAGCTCACGCATATGCGCGTCCTCTCTTCGCGCATATGCGCGAGGTTCTCTGCCATGTTCGCGCATATGCGCGAGGTTCTCTGCCTACCTCGTACATATGCGCCCTGCTCAATCGCGCATATGCGCGAGGGGTTCAGTCCTCGCACATAATTCAAGTCTTCTTTTGTCTTTTCAAGTCTGTTCCTTTCCGTCTATAATCACATCAATTATCAATAAATCATTTCAGATTACAATAATAAAATCTCGGGCATTACAGGCTTTGTCTTCAGGTAATTCATTGCTTGCAATAAATTTTATCAGGGGTGTCATCCAAGAATCCTCCAGTGCTGGCAATGTTTCTTCTTCCGTGGAGAGGACTAGCCGGGAAACATGCAGCACTTCCTGGGTACCAACTTCTGATAAAGAAACAGCCATTTTTGCCAAAGCATCTGCCTCCTCTTTCTCTTCCCGGGGAATTTCTTCAATACTCCAATCCACAAAGATTTTTGACTGGGCCTTGATGAGCTGCAGATATTTGAGCATCCTATCATCCTTAGCTTCATAAACACCCTTAATCTGATGGGTAATCAATTGTGAATCAGAATACAAAATAATCCGGGAAGCTCCAACCTCCAGGGCAGCTCTGATGCCGGAAAGAACAACCTCATACTCAGCCTCATTATTTGTCATCCAGGAATTGATTCTCAATGCTAGCTTAATCTTCTCCCCTATGGGAGATATTACTACCACTCCTACTCCACATCCAGAAAGGCTTGACGCCCCATCCACAAAAACTCTCCACACTTCCTCTTCATCGGGCTTAATGTAAGGCCTGTGATTTATTAGTCTTCATTGATGCGATATTCAAAGATATGAGAATGCATGACATGTAATGAGAAGCAATAAATGAGATGGGGGAAGGAGAGACATGAAAAATTAGAATTTTGAATGAAGGGCAGACCGCACCCGCGGTCCAAGAAAGAGTGCACCCGCGGTTGATGGACAGAGAGTTGGAAAGTATTTATAGAAATGACACCGCACCCGCTGTTCAAACGTAACCGCACCCGCGTTGATGTCACCGCACCCGCGGTCTTATATGTAGCGCACCCGCGGTGGTCGATTTTGAAAAATGAATGGACTGCCGAAGCTTGAGCGCACCTGCGGTCTAGAGGGAGCGCACCCGCGGTATTGCATGCGAGAAAGCCACCTTTGTTTCTCAAGTTGACACATGGCATGGTATATATATAGAAATATGCTGATTCATTTCTCTCCACTTCCATCAGCTGAGGAACGAGAGAGAGTGGGGAGAAGCTTCAATACCTTATGCTTTAAGGTTATGATTTTGAAAGAATTACACATCCAAACTTCATTCCAAGTATAGATTCTTGCTCTTTGCATCATAGGCTACAAGAGGATGTAAGTATGGTTCAATTATAGCATGTTTCGAAATCTACATGTTGAAGAAATTGTGATTTTACTTGAGATATGTGTTCTTGAGTAGCTAGGAACCGAAATACCGTGAACAGATTTATTATCAGATATTGTATGCGATTTATATGACATTCCAGAATGTATTGGGTGGAACTTATGCAGATTTTCAGAATTTGAAATGGTTATGATATTGATTATGACGTGGAGACATGATTCTTGTAATTGTTATTGTTATGAAATTGACTGGTATCGAGAAATTACGTCGTTATGCCGTCAAATGGTACCGAGGTCAAGTATTGAATTGGATATGTGTTGATTGAGATTAGAGATTGATAGAATATGTATCAACATTTCCATTTCAGATTTGATATTGACAGAATCGTCATCGAGACTTTGACATCGACAGACATTGTGCGACGAAAGGTATAATTCATGTTTTGTTTGGGGAAGATACAACTCAAATGAGATTCAATTTGAGTTTCCCAACAAAATCACATACTAGAATTGTTGTTTATCTTTTTATATGATTTTGATTTATTTATATACTATAGTCAAATCTCTTGATATGATGATGCCTTGTTTATAGATTTATATACAAGCATTTGAGATAGGAGAGTCATTGGCAGACTTGCCAAACTAGATGTTCGGTGGTATCGACGCTTCGGATCAGAGTCACTCCGATTGTAGACATTCGATACAGACATTGCCGAAGTCTAGGAATAAGACGTACAGTTACCCCGATTGGGAGGGTAGGTAACAGACAGTGACGTCTTATTCATACCGGGATCCCTAGATTAGAGTCGAGTCGAGTCAAGACATGATTTAATTTGAATTGCATGCTCATATAGATGGTTTCATATACTATGGAACCCATTGTTATTGCTTTCATGCATGATTTATGATTATGTATTAGCATGCATACATGTTTTATACTGGGATTTATTCTCACCGGAGTTTCCGGCTGTTGTTATGTCTGTATGTGTGCGTAACAACAGGTGGGGCAGGATCTGGGTCGCGACAGAGATGAGATCGAGATAGCGTGGTGACTACGGGCACAGAAGATCACTAGTAGTTTGTACATTTGATATGTAATGTATTTAGTTACTGGTTGGTAGAATATGGATGAAACAAGACATGTATATTATGATGGATGTAATTAAATAAATACAGACTTTGTTCTTATTTATATACATTTGAATTAATGTTAGAAAACAAAATTTTGACCCGCATTTTTGAATAAAGATCCGATTAATCCTAAAAAGAATTGAGTTAGAGCCCGGGTCCCCACACATAACCATCTCGGATAGAAAATCTGACAAGGCCTGTGCTTTGATGGCCACCCGAGGCTTATACTCAATATCATACTCTCCCAACTCTACTGTTCATTTGATCATCCGTCCGGATACCTCGGAGTGAGTCATAATCCTCCCTAAAGGGCTATTGGTGAGCAATATGATCTGATGTGACAGGAAATATGGCCGCAGCTTCCTAGCAGTCATAACCAAAGCCAAAGCAATCTTCTCTACTTCACTGTATCGAAGCTCGGGGCCTCTCAGAGCATGACTGACATAATAGACATGCTTCTGATCAGAGCCTTATTCCTTTATTAACACCGAACTGACAGCATACTCTGTAGTAGAGAGATATACAAACAATTTCTCCCCGGGCTCCGGTTTTACCAGTACAGGAAGCTCTGCAAGATGACTTTTCAAGTCCTGGAAGGCCTGCTCACATTTTTCATCACATCCAAATTTTCGGTCCTTCCTTAGAACTTGAAAGAAAGGGTAACTTCTGTGTGCTGATCGGGATATAAATCGAGAGAGAGAAGCAATCCTCCCGGTCAGCTTCTGAACTTCTTTGACAGATCGAAGAGATGGCATGTTCAACACGGATTTCACCTTCTTCTGGTTTACTTCAATTCCCCGGTCTATCACTATAAAGCCCAAAAACTTGCCACTCTTTAAGCCAAAAATACACTTGGCCGGATTGAGCTTCATTCCATAATGCATCAGAGTGGCAAAAATTTTCCCCCAAATCAGAAATAAAATCAGTGTCCTCCTTAGACTTGCCCAAAATATCATCCACGTACACCTCCTCATTCCTACCCAATTTCTTCTCAAAGACTCTGTTCATCCGATGCTGATATGTGGCCCCGGTATTCTTCAACCCGAAAGGCATAACAACGTAGAAAAATGTGCTCTCCGAGGTGATGAAGCTGGCCTTATCTTGATCATCTCGAGCCAGGGGAATTTGATGATACCCCTAGTAAGCATCCATAAAGCTTAGCAAATCATAGCCCAAGGTGGAGTTTACCAATTGATCAATTCTGGGCAGATGATATTGATCTTTGGGGCAAGCTTTATTGAGGTCCAGGAAATCCACACACATTCTCCACTTCCCGGTAGACTTTGGCACCAACACCACATTCGAGAGCCCTGTAGGAAATTGAATTTCCCGAATGTGGCCAACTTTCAGCAGATCTCTCACATGTTCATCAATAACTTTGTCCTTCTTAGGACCAAAGTGTCTTTTCTTCTGTTTTACTGGGTCAGATTCCGAGAGAATATTCAAGTGATGCCCAGATATCAGGGGTGATATCCCTGTCAATTCCTGATGAGACCAGGCAAAAACATGAATATTAGTTTTTAAACAATTGATTAAACTGACCCGGGTGGATGGATTGAGGTCTCGAGCCACTCGGATCTACTGGCCTGGTCCGACTTCTATAATCTCCTGCTCTTCCTCAGCTACAAAATGCACCTCACCCTTCTACACTACCATCCCTCCACCCTCATCAAGTCTTGCCTTCTTCCCCTCCTTCCTGGCTTTACTCTGGTCCACCCGGACTGCCTCCACATAACATTTCCGGGAAGAAGGTTAATCTCTCCGTACTTCACCTACCCGGCTTCCCAAAGGAAACTTGATCTTTTGGTGATAAGTGGATGCCACGGCCCTCAACTCATTCATGACCGGTCGCCCCAAAATGATATTATATGATGATAGGGCATCCACCACGGTGAAAATAGTCATCACGGTCCTCTTTGGTTCTCCGGTACCCAAAGTCAAAGGCAGAACAATTTCTCCTTCGGGATAAACAACATGACCAGCAAAGCCAAAAAGTGCTGTTTCCACAGACTCCTAGTGATACCCCTGAAAGTCCATCTGTGCAAAGGCTTCCCTGAAGATGACATTAACAGAACTGCCCGAGTCCACAAAAACTCTCATAACGACATAATTGGCTACCCTAGCTTGAATGACCAGGGCGTCATTGTGGGGTAGATTTACACCCTTTAAATTTTCAAGACCAAAGCTGATCACCGCCTCACTCCTCCTCATCCCTTCCACTTCCATGCAATCCCTCCTACTTCTTGATTTCCTTACTCGGTTGGAGTCTCCATGAGTGGAGCCTCCCAATATCATCTTTCTTAAACCTGTAGCAGGGGGTTAAGCTTTCTTCCTTTCAGACTCCGGCTCTCTTCTCCTACCGGGGTCACTTATCGGGGCATTTCTTGAATCATCCCGGGTGCTGGGTCCTGGCTTCCGGGAAGTCCAAGGCGGCTCTCTCGGCCTCTTATTGGATTGACTATGTCTCTGAACAGAGGGCAGGACATAATCTCTCTTCAAAGTTTTGCAATCCCCCGTATCATGATAACACACACCATGAAGAGTACATAATCCATTTTTCTCAGGCTTAGTGAATTGCTGGGATGGCAACAAATCCCTACTGCATTCCTGAACTTCCCGGTCCCGGATAATCTTCAAGGGCACGTGACGAGAGAAATTCCCCTGACTGCTCTTCTTCAGACCTCTCTCTTCGGGCTTTACCACCCGATCTCCCCTTTCTTTCTTCCCTGCCTCTCTCTTCTATTTCTGTGCTTCCTCCATGTTAATGTACTTCTCTGCCCGGGATAATAAATCCTCAAAGTCCCCGGGCACCTTCTTGGTTAACGATCTAAAAAATTCACCCTCCCTCAAACCCTGGGTGAATTCAGTTGTCTTTGTCTCGGTGGCACAGGTGGGAACATCCAGAGCCACTATATTAAATCTCCTTATATAAGCCCTCAAACTCTCCTCCGGGCTCTACTTAACTTCAAAAAGACTAAATTCAGTCTTTTTTTACTTTTTGCTGCTGCTTAAATGGTGTAAAAACACCTTCTGGAAGTCCTCGAAAGAATGAATACTTTGAGGATCCAATCCCTCAAACAATCTTTGTCCAGAATCTACCAAAGTCGTCAAAAATACCTTGCACTTAATTCGACAAGTGTAACAGTGCAACATGGCTGATAAAGATAAAAAATTATATATTAATTAAATGTTTTATAATATAAATTTATAGTTTTTGTTTTATTAAATGTTTAAATATTATATGTTTTATAATAAATTGTATAAAATATAAGTTGTTGTGTAATTATAAGTTTTTACTATTTTTACAGGTTCGATAAAACAAAAATAACCTTGGTGTTGCAAATGAGATTAAGATGATTCTTGGACCTGTAGAAAGTTTATGATAATATCTACAATATTGCTGACAAGCATGAGATAAAAATTTTCTCACAATTGGGATCAAATTAAGCAACAAATAAAATTATCAAAGGAGTGGCAGTTTTACCATGCTCTAGCATTTTGACCATATCTCTCAAATTACTTGGTCAAATGGTGAAAAAAAATATTACAACTCAATTATCTACATGTTTTGTTTTATGTGAAAAAGAAAATTTGGATGGAAAGATTTTCAAAAGTGATGTGTACTAAAATATAATTTCTTGGAACACCAATGAAGATCTTTGTGTAAAAAAATAATATTTTATTTGTGGTTGTCTCCCCAAATTTGGCTATAAATAGGGATGCATTGTAATGTATTGACATATCCCTCATTTTATGAATAAACCTTTGAGTTCATAATATTTCTCTCTTTATTTTTTTTTTATTCTTTTAAATATAATTAGTATGTTAATTTCATATTCAAAGTTTTACACTTTGAATAATGAGTAGCTAACTTCCCAAAGTTGAGATGAAAAGGTGAAACTCTTGGCATGATAATAAGGTTATTAAAAGGTAAGAATCTATATTTTATATTATTTAATCATTATTTATTGTTTATGTTATATTTATTTCTTTAAGCATTATTATACCCTAATTATAAGTGGGAGTTTTGATTTATTGTTGCTATATGTTACACTAAATTTTTGGAACCATTTAAATGTTAGTTTGGTATTACCAACCATTTAGAGTGGATGCCTTGATTTATTATATATGAATATATCATAATATTAAATTCTTGGTACCATTTAAATGTTTGTTTACAAACCATTTAAAGTGGATGCCTTGATTTATTATTTATGAATATATCATAATATTAATTTCTTGGTACTATTTAAATGTTAGTTTGCTTTTACCAACCATTTAAAATAAGAACCTTGATTTAGTGTTTACAAATATATATATATTGCACAATAAATACTTAAAAACATTTATAAGTTTTGGTATATATACTTATAAGATAATAATATATAACATAATATAAATATGATTATTTAATATATTGGAACCATTTTATTAAGTGGATTTCAATAATGTTCATTAATGTTAAATTTATTAAAATACCAAGAGTGGATCCTTTAGTCTCAACTACTTAAATTAAAATTTGAACAATTAAAGATTCAAAAAAGTAAACGAAAAAACAAAAAGGCATTGTAATGGACTTGTAATTACCTTAGCTTCCATGTGGATACAATATTCGGACTCTCCGAATTATACTACTTGTGGACAACCTGCTCTTGGAAGTGCAACAATCAAAGTCGCATCAATGGCCATATTCTCGAATCTGGCCAAGTGTTCCTTCGGGTCTGCATTGCCATCGTAGTCTTTAACTTTGGCAGATTTGAAGTTCCCGGGAAGAGGTTCTCGGACAATGATTTCGGCTAATGGGCATCCTTTGGCAACTGCTCGAGAAGTACCCCGGCTTTCCAACTGTCCCTCCAAGACCTTCATCTTCTGTATTAATTCTAACAGCTCTTCCGCGATAGTCGGGGATTTGGACCTAGCACTAGACTCCCCATCCTCTTCTCGCATCTCCTGCTCTCCTACTTCCTACTCTTTCTCTTGCTCCCTCCCCGGAGTGGTAACATGATGAGAGGGGTCTCTCTGGGCCATATCTTTTTGCCTTGCCACAGATACATTTCGAGCCAGATCTTCCAGGGACACAGAGATAAGGTTAGGTCCTGTGGGAGGAACACCACCTTGTCCCGAAGTATGCGCACCATCTCCAGAAGCCCGGGAATTGTACTGGTTAGTTCTTCTTGTAGGAGCCATATCAACGTCTTAGTCTTAATTTCCCACAAACGGCACCAATGATGCTATCCGGGAGAATCGGGTATGAGATACGCGGGCAATCCACCGGATAATCAAGATAATTTATTGTTTAGGAAATTTGAGTGAGGATAATGGCTTCAATAACACCTGCAAACAATGAAAGGAACTCGTGAATAGGCGCCGGAGGAGTGTCCGACGCAGCCACCCCGATGCTAAAGTCAGAAGGTTTGAAGATCAAGAACACAAGCAATATATGGGAGAATATATGTGAGAGCTTGAGAGTTCAAGAATTCAGAATCTGTAAATGAGAAATGTACATGTTATTTATAGTAGAAAACCCTATCATTACCTAGTTTTCAGTGCCGCCTACTAAGTATGGCAAGTCGGCTGCCCATACTGTAGCTTCGGATGACTTTTAGAACACTCCAAACCAATGTTATTCTGACAGATTAGACAGCCTGTACCAATCATACTCGAGTGTGGTGCAATTCTCGAGGTGGTCCGGGTGATAAAGTACTCGGGGGCTTATACGAAGGCCCGGGCTCTCGATTGCCCGGGAAGAGTGCCCAGGCTAACGTCGAGAATACCCGGCATATTGGTTTTGATCTGGGTCATCCAATTAATAGCCTGGGTCATCCATGACCCGGATCCTTAAGGGGGTATCAATATTGAAAGGGGAATTTTCATGATTCTTGCACTCTAGAACACCCGACGACATGACAATACCCAAAGGGGAATTTTCTTTCTCAATTTCCATCCTATTCGATGTCTTTTAATCCTGTATTTAGAATTTACAATAAATGGAACGAAAATAGAGCTTAAATCTTTAGGGGACTCAGTGAAGGAATAAATTGGGTTTATATGTATTTAACAAATAAAACGATAAAATATCAGTACAGTAATTCGATATGCTATGACATGCATCAATAATAATCTATCGATATGGAAATATTTTATCAAGTGAAATGAGTGACTGTTCAGGACTCTAAGTGAATATTATAGGTTAAAGAGATGACTCCCACCAACATTCGGTGTAGCACTTTTTCCCACATAGTCAAGTATGATTCGTACAATCGATCATTTATGAGCCAATGTAAACTCACATTTCCGTACCGAAATCACACTGTTTAGATGAACCATATACCAGGTTTTAATCTGTTGTTCATTGGATTCACATTTTTGGGCTGAAACCACGTTGTCCAGTGGACTAGCAGTCCGGTACATAGACCGTTTTCCAAGCTCAATTCATTCAAACATTTCAATCAGTAATAGCCAAACGATAATCAGTCAAAAACCAATAAATATAGAAATCCGATATGAAGTACAATATGACCAATCAATTAAGAAATATACAATATGATGCAATAAACGAATAAATCAATAGTTATGAAATTTTACTATAAATTCCAGGCCAAATGCCGAACTCTGTTATTAAAAAAATTGATAGAAAATCTCACCTCAGTAGCTTACTTTCTTCTCGATTTCAATCCTAAGGCAATATAATTTTCTATAAATATAATTTGAGTTATTTTATATCAGTTAAGAGTGGTAGTAGCTGTTGGAGCTTATAAAAAATCATTTTTGTACAAAACTTGTACCAGGTAGTTTTGAATAAAGCTTTAAAAATTCATATTAATTAAAGTACATGTCAAAATTACCAAAATTTCCAAGAATGCCTAAAAATAGTGCATAAATGATCTGTTTCCAAAATCCAAAACATCGGAGAAGCTTATGAAATTCACGTGCTACCGTGCCAACATGTGGAGGAGCTCCGGTGGCTTGGTCTTGGTCCGATCTACAACTTTTATGTTTTACATATTTTCAAATTCAGACCAGATCAATACCAGATTTTGAAAAACAAGAATGGTGATCAAGCTCGATTCCGGCGACCAAAACATGTACTTCCAAAATACTGTAAAGATAAACACATGACACCATTGCAAAATATAAAAAATGTTGTATACTTTTATTTAAAACTGAAGTAAAAATCGTTCAAGAATGAGTGATATAGGCTGAAAGTAGCTACCTTAATTACAATTTTTTGGAATTTTTCTATCAATATTCTTCGTGAATCTTGATTTTCTGGGCAAAATTGGTTGATGATTTTGATACACCTTCTGTATGATTTGGTTTTTGGGTATGTAAGGAGTTTGTGTAAATATTTCTGAATTTTTGGAGATGGTTTGCTAATTTTTCATATTTTTTCTTCTATTTTCACAATTTTTTCTCCTCCTTAAAACTCATTATTTCTCTCTAAAAACACCTCAAAATTTTTGGGGTCTTGCAACGTGCCTCTTATGCCAATTGTTGTTGATTTAATAGTAAATAAATTAATCATGTGGTTAAACCAAATATCACAACAGATCAAAAATTCATGTTAAATTATCAGAAAATATAAGTGTAACGTCCCGAAAATTTGAAGGTCCACGTGAACCACGTGCATGCAAGTTATTAAATTTTTTTGGTATTTTATTTAATTGTTTTAAAGCATTAAATGCATGTTTATTTCATTAATTAGTTTTTTTAAGTCATGGTTTATTTAAAGTTCATACATTAAGAATTTAAGTTGCATTTCGCGCTCGAACGATGAACGGAGGCCGGGGAAATATCATGAAAATTATTTTAATTACATAATTAATTTTTGTTAATTAATATAAGGTGTTTTAAATGTATTTTTTAAGAAATGGGCTTTGTTGGGAATTTTTACCCGTCGAAGCATATTTTTAATCGGTACGCGAATTTTATCGAATTGGGGGACTTTTTGAAGGCTCGGACAATAATTATAAAAACTTTCCAAAACGAAATATTTTTCGGGAGTGTGTTTGGACTTGATGGGCCTATTTTTAAGCTTAGTGGACTCAAGGCCTTCTTTAAAATTTTTAAATGCAATTAAGAGCCCATTATCTTATGTTTAACCCTTTGAATAATACCCTAAACTAACCTATTATACCTATCATCAGCCGATACCACTCCCATCCAGCAGCCTTCCCTTCGTCACTTTCAAAGGAAGAGGTTTATAGGCTGGAGTCGAAGTTTTGTGGGATTTAGGAGAGGGCCGATCGATATCTTGAGTCTTCGGGTGAAATTTCGGTGTCTCAACACCCGTCACCTTCTATTATTTCAAATTCTGCGACTTATTGGTTGGTTTTCTGGAAATATGTTAAACATATGATTTTTATCACTCTCTGTTATCTTCGATTCGATAGCAAATTCGTAATTTTCTGATAAGAAACGAGAGAAATATGATTTTTATCGTAAAGTCGCTCAAGCTGTGGAATTTCTGTGTCTCAAAGCTCGTCACCCTCTGTTATTTCAAATTCTGCGACTTATTGGTTGGATTTCTGAAAATTTGTTCAACATATTATTTGTAGCGCTCTTTTTATCTTCGATTCGATAAAAAATTCGTAATTTTCTGATAAGAAACAAGGGAGATATGGTTTTTATCGTAAAGTCGCTCAAGCTGTGGAATTTCTGTGTCTCAAAACCTGTCACCCTCTGTTATTTCAAATTCTGCGACTTATTAGTTGGTTTTCTGCAAATTTTTTCAACATATGATTTGTATCACTCTCTGTTATCTTCGATTCGATAGCAAATTCGTAATCTTCTGATAAGAAACGAGGGAGATAAGATTTTTATCGTAAAATCGCTCAAGCTGGGAAAATTTGTGCGCATACGCTAGAGATTTCCAGCAACCTTTGCGCTTGTTTCTAGGTCCTAATTGGTCTGAAATAAGTGGGTTAGATGCTGGTCATGGAGGTTTGAGTCATGGTTCGAGTTACGAAAAATTTGGTTAAGTTTCGGGTTGATTCGGGTTAAAACCGGAACTCCGGTTAAAGTTTTAAAAATATCCGATTAAGTTTTGAAACGGGCTCGGGTTTACGTCTAAGAAATACTTTTAAATACATTTTGGGATGTTTTAATGAGTTTGGTAAGCTTCGGGTCAAAATTTAGAGGTCCAGGGGTAAAATGATCATTTTGGGTTTCCAAGGGCAAAATAGTCATTTTTCACCCGGGGTGAGATTTTGGTCCTTGCAGCGCCCTGAGCACATTTTATCATGTTGTAAATGTTTATGCATCATGTTTATGATATTTATGAAATTATGATAAATACGGTGCATGCTTAATTTTAAGGAAAAAGTTACGTATATGCATGTTTTTATTAAGTGGTGAATATGATGATGTTGTTGAAGGATGAGAATTGGTTGTGACTGACGATGTATATGTATACGATAACATGAGATTTGATGAGCTGAGGCCAAGGCTCAGTGGACGGGTAATGCTGTCGTTGATGTCCCCGCCATCCGGTACCGTGGTTATATGTAGATGGATCCATCGAATAGAGCTGATACGAATTCACAACTAATGAACTGAATTCAATTGAAAGAAAATATATACGTATATGATGACATGAAATGACATGTTTTGACACGATATGATTTTATACGACACGTTTATGTTCATTCTTTTAAGTTCACGAAATATTTGTTGAGTATGGTATTTTTTACCGCTGTGTGCCATGTATATGTATTTTTTATTCCTGGTACAAGTGTGTTGAGTCTTTAGATTCACTAGGCGTGTGTGATGCAGGTGAGCTTGTTATTGAGGAGACTGGATGTGCCGAACTCTGAGTATGTAGACCTGGTGAGGTGATACGACCCGAGGACCACATGTTTTCCGCATTTTGTTTTATGAGATTTGAGATGATATGAACATTTTTATATGCTGGTTTTGATACGCTGATGATTTTAGAATTTTTACTCGTTTATGTTTACGTATGTTTTTTTTAGGAGTTTGGCCATTTTAAAATGTACTATTTTTTCCGTCAATTACTTACGATTATTTTCAAATGTTGTATTTTCAGTAGAGCGCATGCTTGCCAAATATTTAAATGTTATTTCGAAAATATGAGCTTTAAAAAAATATATATTTCCATACTTTTAAATTAGTAGACGTTTCAATAAGTAACAG
This sequence comes from Primulina tabacum, assembly GCF_025594145.1. Taxonomy (NCBI): domain Eukaryota; kingdom Viridiplantae; phylum Streptophyta; class Magnoliopsida; order Lamiales; family Gesneriaceae; genus Primulina; species Primulina tabacum. The sequence continues at coordinate 9,804,351 of NC_134562.1, forward strand.
TAAATGTATACCAAATTCCATTGATTGATCTAGCGTTGAAGTTATGAATCTTTCAAGGCAACATAAAATAGACCACTTTATTCTTACCTTAGATGAAAGTATGATAGAGGTCTAGAATATGTGTGTTGTATATTGTGTGTTATTATCTGTGTCTCGGAGATCATAACTTTATATATCATTAAAAATTTTCCACCCATCATAGAAGACTTAATTGAACTGGGTTTTTACACATAAGGTGGACCATAACAATTTGTTAATTTAATATTTTGGAAACACATAAATAATTTAGATTACCTTACTGGATCTTTTATTTGATAGCTTGTCAATGTATAATTATTTAAATTATGTGAGTCCAAAAAAAGTTCCGACATGTAGAAACCTATTTGTTTATATCAAGTTATGTTTGTGGAGATTCTGAATCATTATGTGGTAATCCTATTATTTTAGTGGAAACAAGTCCGGTGACGGGATTGAAGCATGGGTGATTCTTGATGAAAAATATGTGGCAGCATTCGAGGAAAATTAGGATCTTCAGAATGATATCTTTATTTATCATTGTATTTTGCAAATTTGTAAGGGGATATAAGATGCATGCATGTAATAACAGATAATTTCGTCATTTTTTTTGCCTTTTTATGTTATAATTTATTTTATTATGTATTTGTTTGATTTTTTTTGGTGCAGGATTTGGGAATAAAGGTCCAGTCAACTTGATGCAGTGCAATACGAGTGTTGAGTACTTATAAGTTTTGGTGATATGCTATAAATCATAAAAGCATGTGAGTAAAATATTGCAACGAGGAAATCTAACAGACCATTTTCAGAAGACCACTCGTGCATATTTCGAAAGAACTTTTTTAAGCTTTTGTGGGTCTACCGAATTAAGGGAAAGGAAGTCTCTACTGATTGGTACAAATATTTCTATTGTCTAATGAATCATTTTGTCGGTCAGCCTATAATAGATTTCCTTAAACGATGAGAACAAATAATAAGTATGACTTGATTGTAGTTATTAAAATATGAACATTAAAATCCGAAGTGTTTATTCAACCCTCCTCTAAACACATCACCTTCATTAACGGATCCTAACAAGTGGTATCAGAGCGGTTAAAATCTTGATTGAATATTCAATATACTCAAATCAGATAACCATGTCTTCATTCAATAAAATATCTATGTTTTCTAGAGAGGAATTCGATGACTAGAAAATCAGAATGCATGCTCATTTAGCTACATATGATGATGATATGTGGTACGTTATAGCTGAAAGACCAATGAAAATCATGAAAGAAAAAATGGCTGTTGCTCTAACTGGCGGAGCACCTTATTGCATCGAGAAGTCACGTGATGATTGGACAACAGAAGATTCCCAAGGACATTCTTTACAAGGCATTGAATAAAAACACTTTCAACAAGATCAAAATGTGTAAATCTGCCAAAGAAATTTGGGAGAAGTTGATCCAATTATGTGAAGACAATGAGCAAACCAAGGAGAATAAACTTTCAGTACAAAAATTCGATAATATCAAAATGTAGGTTGGAGAATTAAAAAACGAGTTTGATGAAAGAGTGATAAGCATCATAAATGAATTGAATGCACTAGGAAAAGTACATTCAAACAAAGAAATTGCTCTAAAGGTGATGTGTGGCCTTCCCAAAGAATGAGATGTAAAAATTAACTATGGCGATGCAACAATCAAAAGCCCTCAATAAGATGGAACTACATAATTTGTTTGCAGACCTAAAAGCCTATAAATTCAAAATGAAAACAAGAGAGGGCGAGCCAGTAGTCCCATCAGTCATAACTTCCCTCAGCGCTCTGAAACTGGAACTAAAAGTTTCAGTTGAGAAGACAGCTAAACAGCTGAGCAATGACGTGATGTCATTGTTCGTCACGAAATTCGGAAGATTCATGAGAAAGAATCAAAGATCATTCCAAAGAAATTACCACAGAAATGAATAAAAGAGGAACCGAATACGTGTTATAGCTGTGAAAAACTGGTCACTTCATCGCTGACTGTCCAAAACAAAAGAAGGACAACAAGAGATCAGTTGAAAAGGGTGAGAAGCCCTTCGAGCACAGGAGAAGATCAAAGTATGACAAGAAATCATCAAGGAGAAATCACGAAGCCCTAGTAGCTGAGGAGAACGAATCAAAATGGGCAGAAACTGATAGCGAAGCATCAAAAACTGAGAGCTCGAGCAGCTCCAGTGATGAAGAAGATGTGAAATGCCTCATGGCTAATGATGCTGAGCTGAAATCTAGTAGCGAGCAGGTATTCGATTTCATCTCTATTGAATTTATACGAGAGGAACTTATTTATACACTGCACGATTTAGTAAATAAGTACCGCAAGATTGTTCTCTCCTTTGAAGAAGCTAAGGCTAAGCTAACTGATCCTTCAAATGACAAAACTGATAGTTCAAAATCAGTTGAAAGTTCAAAATCAAAGAGGAGATTGCTAAGCTAATAGCAGAAAGGATGAAGTCAATCTTTGATTCAGCAGTTGCAGTCCAAGAACTCTAGACTGACTGACGTGATTCAAGCTTGGAATCATTCATCAATCACGTTGACTAAAAAGCAAGGTTCACAAAACCAGTTGGGGACAAAACCGGTTTAGGCTTTAACAGCCAAGACGAACCCTCAACAAGCGGTACAAAGCCAAAACTGAATATGAGCAAAAGAAAATATATTCACTTTGTAAAATCAGTTATGGTACATAAACAACTTGAGTCCAGTAAGCTGGTTGAGCAGCCAATTGAGAACACGAACAAGGATAAAAGGCACGGAGTTGAATATAGTCATGAGAGTTCAATTGATTCAAGCAACTGGTCACCTAAGCGGTCCGGTTATAACAAACAGAACTTGGTGAAAGGCTATTAAAATCACCATTAAAATTGCAATCATGTTCGAAAACAATATCGGATGAACAACAAGGTAAACGGAGAAAAAACACATGTTGTATCATCTACACACAACACACCTATCACACACAAATTAGATAAAAGTTATTAGGAACCACGATTGGTACGTCAGTTCGACTAATCCAAGTCTGGATTCCTAAAGGACTAATCAGTTCAGGACCCAAAATAGATTTGGGTACCAAATTTATTTATTATTTGTGATTGCAGTTTACTGAAAGATCGACCATAAACTCAATATGGTACTTGGATCATGGATGTTCAAGACACATGAATGGAGATGCAGAATTAATATCGCAAATGGTCAAATACTCAAGTCCCAAAATCAGTTTAGGAGACGCCTTTAAAGATTGAACTATGGGTAAGGGTAAGCTTATCCATGTTAATATTATTATTGACGATGTCTTACTTGTTGATAATTTGAAATATAATTTAATTAGCATCAGTCAATTATGTGACCATAATCACTCAGTTAAATTTAATAAACATACATGAACTGTTAAAAATACAAATTGTGATATTATAATGACATGAAATAGATGTGGTAACACATATAAAGTAAGTTGGAGCAATCAACCCAATGAACCAGTTTGTTTGTCGTTTTAAATCAATCTAAGAACTGGTTATGATATAAACGGTCGAACCACATTAATTTCAAAACCATTGCACAAATGAGTAAATACGAACTGGTAACTGGCCTGCCAAAGATTGAGTTTTCTAAAGTTAAAATTTGTTCAGCTTGTCATCTTGGGCAGCAAGTGAGATCATCTTTCAAAAACAAAGTAAATCTTCTACCTGATACTTAAAACTGATGCATATAGACTTGTTTGGTCCAATTCCAGTCATGAGCTTAGAGAGAATGAAATACACTTTAGTGATTGTTGATGATTTCTCGAGATTAACTTGAGTAATCTTTCTCAATTCTAAAGTTCAAACTGTTTCACAACGGATAAAACTTTTCGAATGACTTTTGAATGAGAGATTAGTTGAGATTGACGGATAAGATCGACCGGAGAACTAAATTTTTCAATCAAACTCTATCTCAGTATCTTGAAAATCTTAGAATCAGACATGAGTTCTCAGCTGCAAAAACACCACAGTAAAATGGTGTAGCTGAACGAAGAAATCGAACTCTTAAAGAGATAGCGAGAATTATGCTAGTTTATTCTGGTATTTCTCAAAGGTTTTGGACGAAAACAGTTAACACAGTTTGTTACACTTAGAACATATTGATGATTAATAAGAATCATTCGAAGACACCCTATGAGATCTGGCATGGTAAGAAAAGTGTTGTTTCATAATTCAAAATATTTGGGTGTAAGTGCTTCATTCACAATAATGGTAAAAACCACTTAACTACTTTCGATATTAAATCAGACGAATGATTATTTCTTGGTTATTCATCAATTAGTAAGGCTTATAGAATATTTAATAAGTGTACACTTAATGAAGCGTCCACTACTCGTTTTTCTTTAAAATGTATTAGAATTTTTTTTCTTTCTTAAGCTTTCGTCTATGCATTCGGCCGAAAACACATATATACATATATAAAGATTTTGCACCATTTAAAAATAACCCAACCAATTAATTATTTGAAAATCCAAAAACCCACCATTCAAAACATGAAATCGTAAACGTCAACCAAACCTATCTTTTGCATTCTTCAAAGTAAAGCATAAACATCTTAATCCCTAAAAGATCTCTCAAAAGCATCATAATTCATAAAATCTTTAAAGTAAACTTAAATCATAAACGTAATGCGGAAAGCTAGCAAAGGTTCTCGGGTTATGTGCACCATCAGTCCAGCTAGTTCAACCATTAAGTCTTCCATCAAAATCATGCTCACCTGCATCGATCTCACCTAGTGAGTCTAATGACTCAACAAACCTTAATCATGATAACAAATAGAACATATACAATCACATGAATCAAGAAAATACTATTACTAAAAATAGCTTTTCATGAATATGCATAACTTTAAACATTTTTCTTTCATCATATACGTATACGTTTTTCTTTTATTTAATTCATATCGTTAATTGTGACTTCGTTTCAGCTGTAGGTTGATGGATTCATCTACGTATAACCATGGTACCAGGTGTAACGTCCGAAAATTAGTCAATGTAAACCGCATGCATGAAAATTATTAAATTGTTAAAATATTTTAATTAAATGATTTTAGGCGCATGAATGATATATTGAGTGAATAAATGATTAATTGTATAATTTTTCTTGGTTTCGTGATTTAAAAGATTTTCAGATGAATATCGATAGTTGGTTGGAACGGAGGACCGAAGACGATTAAGATGTTAAAGATTTGGAAGATAAATTTTTATTTTAGTTGAGAAAATAATTATTTTAAATATTTTATGAATTATTGCATTTGTAAGGTCAAATTTGAATTAATTAGAAAGAGCACGGAATTTTATGTATTTTATAAGGGGATTTTTGATAATATGTATTTTTTAAATCTTTTTAATTTAAGCCTAATGATTTTATTAATCTTAATGAGCCTAATTTATTAATTAAAAACTAGTGTTGATTAAGCCCATTAATTAAAAATTTAAGAAGCCTTGTTGTTTTTATTTATTTAATTAAAACTAAACCTAAACACACACACCCCCCTAAACACTAGTACACTCCGAAACACACATACACATAATACGTGAATTGTTGGAAAGAAAGGAACGAACATCGGCTAACTTGGACTCTTGGCAAGGGATGTTTTTGATTTTTTTTCCTCCTTCGTTCTTCGATTTTCTTCCTCGTTCTTTCTTCCAACAACGATCACCCGAATTCCTCGCATCCCAAGGTGGATTTTTGGTGGGATTTTGACACGAAAAAGGGTAGAAAAGAAATCATCCCCCGTTCATCATCGACGTTCCACAGCTACGGTATTCATATTTCGAGCATTTTAAACGCAAAGACACGTCTTAATATTCCTTTATTCATTTTTCATACCATATTATATATTTTTAATCATGTGTGCATGAAAAATATGAATCCCTCCATGTACTTTCGTTTTTATGGCTTGTGCATACCAAAACTTTGATTTTTATGCATTAAAACTTATGGTTATGATGCAGAAAGGGGCTGTCATGGTAGGGCTATGAGAAGGGACGTTTTTCCACGCGTTTAAGTGTCCTTAGGTGCCATGTTTAAGGGTTGGATATGATAGGGTAGCAATATGAACGAAAAAATTGAGTTTCATGGGCTAGGGTTTTTCGGCTAGGGTTCCTAGAAGTACATGGATCTTAGCTGCTGTTGGGATGTGTTCAATGGTCCTAAGAGACTCTATTCATGGTCCTATACAAGCTGTGCAAGGGTTGTAAGGGAAGGGTGAAGGGTGATAGCCTTTTTGGTGTCATGGATGGCATAGAGGGGCGTGGGTAGAGCTGTGCTTGCATGCATTCTAGAGGCTGCTCCAGTAGGTGGTTAAGGGCTTCGTCATGGTCCTAGGAAGAATACACAAGGGCTGGTTGGGTCGGCCAAGGGCTAGTGTCGAGGCAAGATAGGGTTCGAACAAACTAGGGCTTCGAAAATTAAGTTTAGAAAATTCAGTAGGTTGCTAGGCTTGTTCAAAGGTCTTAAATGGCTTGAATTGGGTTGAATATGGTTTAGTTAGGTGTTATTAAGCTTTGGTTCAAGTTTGGAAAGGTTCGGTTAAGTTTCGAGTCAATACGAGTTAGAACCGGGATGTATGTCTAAGCTTCAAAAACGATTTGGGAAATTAGTCGAGGGGCATAAGTTTACGTCTAAGGAATATTTATGGGAGTGTTTAAAGGTTATATGTTAAGTTTTGAATGATTTGGGATGTCGTTTCGAGGTCTAAGGATAAATACGAAAAGTTATGCCTCTAGGGGTAAAACGGTCATTTTACACCTGAAAAATGTTAGACGTCCTGGCAGTGCCCTGAATGCTGTAAATAATGTGAATATATTTATTTTAAATGTTTATGAAATTATATGATGAAACGTTAATGCTAAAAGATATGTTGCATGCTTGGTTTAAAAGAAAATTGATTTATATGTGCATGAATTTTTATAAGTGATGAAAATATGAAACGTTGAAGGAGGTGAAGTAATTGTGACTAATACGATGATACGATGACAAGATTTGAGATATCGTGAGGGAAAAAGCCCCAAAGAGAGCCCGTTTACGGGAGAAGGCCCTAGAGGGAGCTTGACGATCGTATTGCCATTGACATGATATGATGATATGATAGACCAAGACTCGGTTGATGGGTGAGAGTGTCGCTGATGTCCCAGCCGCCCAGTACTGTGGTAATACGTAGATGGATCTATCGACCTTCAGCTAATATGAAAGTCACAATTAACGATCTGAATTCAACGAAAAGGAAAACGTATACGTATATGATGAAAAGGAATATGTTTATGATGAAAGAAAAAATGTTTAAGTATGTTCATGAAATGTTATTTTAAGTAAAATTATTTTCACTGTTGCATGTGGATGTATATGTATTACTTGCTATTATGGTTATGGTTTGCTGAGTCAATTGATTCACTAGGTGTGATCGATGCAGGTGAGCATGATATTAATATTGTTGAGGGACTTGATGGTTGATCTTGCTGGACTGAAGGTGCATACAACCCGAGGACCAGCGCAAGTTTTCCGCATTTAAATTAAGTTTATGATTTAAGTTTACGTTAAATATTTTTATGACTTATGATGCTTTTGAGAGGTTTTGAGAGGATGTTAGACTTAGGTTTATTTTCAAATAATAGTTGGTTGATTTATTTTAATTGGTGAAAAAGTATTTTAAAAATATGTTTATATGGATTTGGCCGAGTGAGGAGGATAGAAAAAAAAAATTCTAGTACATTTTAAAGAAAAACGAATAGTGGACGTTTCACCAGGCGGCGGGGACATCAGCGACACTCTCATCCATCAACTGAGACTTGGCCTTACATATCATCATATCCTTTCGATGGAAATATGATCGTCGGTATTTTCATCACTTATAAAAATTCATGCATATATATATCATTTTTCTTTTAAATCAAGCATGCAACACGTATTTTAGCATTAACGTTTCATCATAAAATTCCATAAACATTTAAAATAAACATTTTAACATTAATTGTAGCATTCAGAGCACTGCCAGAACGTCTAATATTTTTCAGGTGTAAAATGATCTTTTTGCCCCTGAAACTATAACTTTCTCAGTTTATTCTTAGACCTCAAAACGACGTCCCAAATCCATCCAAACCAAACATAACACCTTAAATTACACCCATAAATATTTTTTAGACGTAAACTTGTTGTAACTTTTCCAGTTCTCAATCTTGATTTTGATGTTAACAAAAGTTGTTATTTTGTATTACTAATGATTTACCTTAGTGTGCAGAAGCTAGGATCAGTTACAAGCTGTTTACATTGCAAACTGAAGATCCAACAGATCGCACAAACTGAATCAGTCGAACTGATACGTCAAACAAGCAGTTCAGCTGATTGTCCAGCTGATAGGTGATTCAGCAGGAGAACCTTGGAAGCCTGGCCAGCCGAAGGATTGTTCATTTGATGAAGAGCCCAGCTGACCAGTTCAACTGAACGAGAGTAAAATCAGTTCAACTGACGAGTCAACTGATTTCATCAGCCCAACTGAAGATCAGTTCAGAGCATCTGTTAGAATCTTTCAGTTGTAGATCAAGACAAGCTCATTCTAGTGGATTCCAGCTATGTACTAAGGTACAAAGCAATTGTCCAGTCAAAGGACAATGACAAATGTTCCAGAAGAGCAGTCGAAAAGGCGAGACACAAAGTCCAAAGAACGAATTCAAAGTGCAACAGATACAATAAATGAGTCTCACTGTACGATCTAACTTCGTGCCTATAAATGGAAGATGAAGATCGGTGAAGACTATGCACAACAATGCAAATACACGAGAGAGTGTGGTAAAAGAAAGTGCACGCTTATTCGCTTATCAGCTTTCAAGAAGCATTCAGCCCAGAGGATACCAAAGTTATATCAGCTTAGTTTAGAAGCTTATTTCCCTCAATGTGTGAGAACACCTTTCCGGTGTATTCATTGTTCAGTTCTCACACACGAACACACACCACCACTCAAATACAATCTTGCACAAAGACAATAAACTTGTGTATGTAGTCTTTGACACATAGACGTTAAAGAAGTGTTGGCTGGAAGGTGCTGCGCTGCCTTCATTCTAGACTAGGAGTTCAGTTAGGCAGTGGGTAAGTCCTAAGCTGAGTCAGTTTGTACAAGTAGTTGTATAACTCAAAGTCTTCTAGTGGATCCTATCCAAGGTGGTAGAAGGGGTGACGTAGGAGCATTTGAAGTCTCCGAACATCAATAAACACATCTTGTGTATTTAACTGATTAACTGTTGTTTTCAAACTGTTTGGATCAGCAAGAGTATCCGTCAGTTCAGTTTTCACCATAACTGAACTGATGTATGCTAAAACTGATCTCCCTTATTTCAGTTATTCTGTTTACATAAGTTAAAACGTTTTCAAATATAACAGCTTTCTTCACGAATAATTACTTCGAGATTCTTACGCTTGGTCTTAAAATCGAAACTCGATTTAAATCATTGGTGTTAACATTCTTAGAGCACGAGCTATTGCAGCTCATTGGAGAATTTTGTGTTTGAAGCATCCCAAAGATGCTTAGCACACGATCTTTCAATTGGTATTATAGCTAGATGTTCTAAGAAGAACATTTGAAGAAAACTGTGTTTTAAATTATCTTACTTTAAAATAGTTTTAAATGCTATTTAAAAGTACTTTATATTATTTCCAAAAATATTTGAAAATATGTATATATCGCTCATAGAGAAGAGTAGAGAGGATTGGCTCTGCAACTAACATTGTCGCCACTTATCTAAACTCTTAGTTTTGGGGTTTTAATCAGCCTGCAGGTTTCTGAGCTTCATCTCTCAAGATGAACAGCTAAATTGTTCAGTAAACAAGATTTCAACTGCAAGCCTACCAGTTCACCTGACAAACAAACGAAGCTTAGCCATGTTGGGATGTTGGATGATTAAAGTTGAGGTTAATCATCAGCAATATATCGCCGCTTCATTGATATATCAGATCAATGCGGTTTCGCATCAATTTAGTTAATTTTTGTCTGCTCGACCAGTTAGCCTGCAAAGGAATCAAGTTCAAGGCAAATGAGCTCGTTTCTCTACCAAATTGAACTCACGACCATGCATCAGTTCAAATGGTGAAGGCCAACCAGTTGCTGACATATCCAGTTCTGTCATACACAAACTGACCGATAACCATTGTTATTTAAAATGCTATTGTAGTAGCAATTTTCCTTTCAACTTATGATGTATTGAAATATAAAATACAAGGAAGTTTATTTGATTAAATAAAAATCATGTTTATCCAGTTGAGTTTCAGTGTGACTTAATTGATATATCCAGATTTCTTGCCTACACTAATTGAATGATTAAAACTTGCCAACTGAGCATATATAATTCTGTTTTTAAAAGAGGTTTTCAATTCAGTTTTTGAGGGGGAGTTTTCTTTTACCTTCAAACTGAAAAATTATTTTTCAAACCGTCTCTTTAATTCAGTTCTTGAGGGGGAGCTTTTAACGTTGTTTAAATATACTATTCCTCGAACTAATATATTGTATTTAATTGCTCAAGTTTCGTGATCATCAAAAATGAGGAGATTGTTGGAACTTTTCAAGTTCGCAATCTTGATTTTTTTGTTAACAAAACTTGTTATTTTTATTACTAATGATTTACCTTAGTGTGCAGAAGCTACGATCAGTTACGAGCTGTTTACATTGCAAACTGAAGACACAACTGATCGCACACACTAAATCAGTCGAACTGATACGTCAAACAAGCAGTTCAGCTGATTGTCCAGCTGATATGTGGTTCAGCAGGAGAACCTCAGAAACTTGACCAGCCGAAGGAGTGTTCAACTGATGAAGAGCCCAGCTGACCAGTTTAACTAAACGAGAGTGAAATCAGTTCAACTGACGAGTCAACTGATTTCACCAGCCCAAATGAAGATCAGTTCAGCTGACTAGTTCGGAGCATCAGTTAGAATCTTTAAGTTGTAGATCAAGACAAGGTAATTCTAGTGGATTTCAGCTATGCACAAAGGTACAAAACAATTGTCCAGTCAAAGGACAATAATGAACGTTGCTTCAGAGCATTAAAGACAAATGTTCCAGAAGGGCAGTCGAAAAGTCGAGACACAAAGCCCAAGGAACAAATTCAAAGTGCAACGGATACAATAAATGAGACTCACTATACGATCTAACTTCGTGCCTATAAATGGAAGATGAAGATCAGTGAAGACTATGCGCAACAATGCAAATACAAGAGAGAGTGTGGTAAAAGAAAGGGCACGCTTATTTGCTTATCAGATTTCAAGAAGCATTTAGCCCAGAGGGATACCAAAGTTGTATCAGCTTAGTTTAGAAGCCTATTTTCCTCAGTTTGTGAGAACACCTTTTCTGTGTATTCATTGTTCAGTTCTCACACACGAACACACACCACCACTCAAATACAGTCTTGCACAAAGACAATAAACTTGTGTATATAGTCTTTGACATATAGACGTTAAAGAAGTGTTGGCTGGAAGGTGCTGCCTTCAGTCTTGCCTAGGAGTTCAGTTAGGCAGTGGGTAAGTGTGGGGACCCGAACCCTAATCATGTTCTTAATCATCATTGGGACTAATTAATCAATTATAATAAACAGGGTCTAAAATTTTTTTTTTTTTTAAAATAATGCAGAACGTAGTAACATAAAAACATATATACATCTCAGTATATAAAAGTACCAATTTTGTATCACATACATTTATTTAATTAAGGTTTAACAGCTAATACCAAGTGTCCAACCCTATCTCTAATCCAAGTCCGGAGCCGCCACTCTATCACGATCTCTTCTCATCTCCTGGACCCTGAACCTGGTCCCACCTGTTGTCATTACACATACAGACAAGACAACAGCCGGATAATTCCGGTGGGAATATAATCCCAGTATAAATCAACGAAACATGCAATCATATAAACAAATATAAAGCATGTAACAGGTAACAGCAATATGTATCAAAATCTGAAACATAACTAATATCAAACTGTCGACAATACTCGTAGCTACACAATTTAGACTAGACTCAATCCTAGTCTAGGGATCCCGGTTTCCAGAAGTTGGCATTCCTATATCGACCAACAGTAATAGAAAAGACTCAAGTTCTATCCACGTCGATAAGGTATCGATCACCAGAAATAGAAAAAGGTCTGATTCTATCCACACCGATATGGTATCGATCACCAGTAATAGAAGGAACTCTAATTCTATCCACACCGATATAATATCGATCACCAGTAATCGAAGAAGCTCCAATTCTATCCACACCGATACGACATCGATCAACAGTAATAGAAGAAACCCAAATTCTATCCACATCGATAGCCAATCATCCGGTGACAGACTTTGGCACTATCGCCAATACACTATCTTGTGACATCGTGCAATGTGCCCGTGATGATCCCGCCACTATCAGGTACTTATGTCACAAGATTACTCGTCTAATACCTGCTATCTATAAATCAAGAGAACAAGTACATCAATCAAATCAATGCAAATATCAATGCAATAAAGTAAAGTATGTGATTTAGGGAAACTCAAGTCTAAACCGACTCAAGTCGATCTCCCAGTACCACATTGACTTATACCTTTCGTTCGTAGTTTCGGTCTGGAATTCAAACTCTGTCAATCCTTCGATCTGGCAATGGCAATATCAATGATATCATATCAATATACCGTTTAAATCGATACCAATCTGATCAATAATTCAAAATCAACGGTATAACCGCACCATCCCGATATCCCGGTCAATATAACATCACCAGATAATAATTCCCTCAACTAATATTCGATACCAATACAATCTGATATCATATCTCAGTAAATTAACTTCATAAAATCATAACAATTCCATAATCAGTCTGTTTCTTACTCTGACTTCGATTCTATGATGTCTAACATGTCAAGAACATCATATATGACGTGTATTCAATTCCAACAACATCATAATTTCAAAACATGTCAAAACGTAGTAAAATTTACGTCCATTTGTAGCCTACGTTGCTAGGAACTCGATACCGAAGTCGGATTCAAAATCAGACGGACGGATTTTGCACAATCGCGATCCTAAGATTCAAGGACAATTTTTCCCCAAAGTTTCCCCTTCGATTTCTCGTTTTCTGAAGTTTACGTATTTGCTTATATATATATATATATATATATATATATATACGTAACATGCATCAAGGCAAATGGCTCACTCTACGTGCAACACGTCTCGCGCATATGCGCGACCTGAATCGGCGCATATGCGCGAGACCTTCTGGTCTTCGCACATTTCTTCTCGGCAGCTCGCGCATACGCGCGACACCTTCCGCGCATATGCGCGAGACTCTCTGGAGTTGTGATCGAACCTTCACACAGCTCGCGCATATGCGCGCCTTCCTGTCGCGCATATGCGCGAGACCTTCTCTCCACTTCGCGCATGTGCGCGTCTCATGTCGCGCATGTGCGCCGATGGTACTGTCCTCGCACATACATTTTCACACGTTACTTCAAATCGTGTCTCGATTAATCCTTTCATAATCATATCAAATTATAAATCAATAATTACAGATTACTAGGATTAAATTTTCCGGGAATTACATTTCTCCCCCCCTAAGATATGATTTCGTCCCCGAAATCACAGGCAATCCATCATATCAATAAGAAGGTATGTAATAAAACTGAACAGAAATTTACATCAGTGAAATAATGCTGGGAATTCTTGTCTCATATCTGATTCAGTCTCCCAAGTGGCTTCTTCAACGCCATGACGAGTCCATTGTACTTTCACCAACGGAATTATCCTCGTTCTGAGCTGTTTTTCCTTACGATCGATAATCCTGATCGGTTTCTCAATATAACTCAGAGACTCATCAAGCTCAGCCTCGTCTAGTTGAATAACATGTGAATCATCAAGGAGATACTTCCGCAGCATTGATACATGAAAGACATCATGTATTCCAGATAATGAAGGCGGCAAAGCGAGTCGATAGGCACGATCTCCTATCTTTTCAAGAATTTCATAAGGACCAACATATCGTGGAGACAATTTTCCTTTCTTCCCAAATCTAACCACACCTCTGAATGGAGAAATCTTCAAAAATACTCGATCTCCAGTCTCAAATACCAACGGTCTACGTCGAAGGTTGGCATATTTGGCTTGTCGGTCCTGTGCTGCCTTCATTTTCTTCTGAATTAGTTTCACTTTTTCAGTCATATCTCTGATCATGTCAGGTCCAGTCTCCGGAACTTCAGAGATATCATCCCAATAAAGAGGGGATCGACAGTTCTTTCCGTACAACGCTTCAAATGGTGCCATCTCAATACTCGTTTGATAGCTATTGTTGTACGAAAATTCACAAAGAGGCAATGCATCTTGCCAGTTAGTGCTAAAATCCAGCACTACAGCTCTCAGCATATCTTCCAATGTCCGGATCGTACGCTCTGACTGGTCCGTCAGTCTGTGGATGATATGCGGTACTCAGATGTAACTTAGTACCGAGAGCTTGCTGCAAACTCTGCCAGAAGTGCGAAGTAAACCGAGGATCACGGTCTGAAACAATCGACTTCGGCACTCCGTGCAGTCTAACCACTTCCTTGACGTAGATATCGGCCATCTGACCATATCTATAGGTCATCTTGTATGGAATAAAGCATGCGGATTTGGTCAATCGATCAATCACGATCCAAATCGGATTACAACCTCGGGAGGATCTCGGTAATTGCGTCACAAAATCCATGGAAATGTGATCCTATTTCCATTCAGGAATCGACAAACTCTGCAACAATCCTCCTGGTTTCTTCCTCTCAGCTTTCACCTGTTGGCAATTCAGACACTTGGATACAAATTCAGTCACATCAGATTTCATTTGTTTCCACCAGTATTGTGTCTTTAAATCATTGTACATTTTCCTACCACCAGGATGAATGCTAAAACGACTGTTGTGCGCTTCTGACAGTATTCGTTGTCTTAAATCTGAAACATTCGGCACAACAAGACGATTATTCACATACAAAATACCATTTTGAACCTGATATTCTAATCGATGTCCAGCTTTGACCATAGTAATCGACTTCTGTATATTCTGATCAACTTTCTGAGCTGCTTTAATTCTCAAAATCAGCTCTGGTTCAGCTTGAATAGTATATAATCTTA